>NC_073724.1:39766602-40083164 GCF_023634155.1 Falco peregrinus | reverse complement strand
CCAATGTGAGTTTTAGATTTCTTTGTAACAGAAAAGTATTTTTTAGATCAGTGGACCTGGCATATGGGTGTGTCTCCATTGGCATTTTATTTCAGGTCATGAATGCTCTTTTGAATTAAGTCTCTTGGTCATCCAACCTTAATATGCTTTACTGCATTTCATATGGTAGAGTGATCTCAGAGTGTGTGAACTGAATTCTTTTTGAATTGAACTGAACTGAATAATGTGCTCTGAAGGTGAACATATCTCCAACTACTAATGGGTGTTCAATCCATGGGATGAGACCAGAGCTCGTTCAGAGCAAAACCTCGGAAAACACTTTCAGTGTGAATGTTTGTATTCACAATACTCTTTCACTCTAGCAATGTATTCCTGTTGCACTGCACCTCTTGTTAATGTAGACCTGTGCTCTGGTACATAATTTGAAATTTTCTTTGACAGGAGAGGTGTTGTAAGAGGTGTTGCAGAATGGTTGCAGATGACACCAAGTTGGGAAGGAGTGTTGATCTGCCTGAGGGCAGGAAGGCTTTACAAGAGGGATCTGGACAGGCTGGACCAATGGGCCAAGGCCAGTTCTGTGAGGTTCAACAAGGCTCAGTGCTGGGTCCTGCACTTGGGTCACAACAACCCCACACAGCGCTACAGGCTGGGGAAGAGTGGCTGGAAAGCTGCCTGGTGGGAAAGGGCCTGGGGGTGTTGGTCAACAGCCAGCTGAACATGAGCCAGCAGTGTGCCCAGGTGGCCAAGAAGACCAACAGCATCCTGGCTTGTACCGGAAACAGTGTGTCCAGCAGGACTAAGGGAGTGATTGTCCCCCTGTACTGGGCACTGGTGAGGCTGCACCTTGAATACTGTGTGCAGTTTTGGGCCCCTCACTACGAGAAAGACATTGAGGTGCTGGAGCGTGTCCAGAGGAGGGCAACGAAGCTGGTGAAGGGTCTAGTCTTGTGAAGAGCAGCTGCAGGAACTGGGGTTGTTTAGCCTGGAAAAAAGGAGGCTCACAGGACACCTCTCTCTCTACAGCTGCCTGAAAGGAGGTTGTAGAAGATGCATGTCGATCTCTTCTCCAGGTAACAAGCAATAGGACAAGAGGAAATGGCCTCAAGTTGTGCCAGGGGAGGTTTAGCTGGGATATTAGGTAAAATTTCTTTCACTGAAAGGGTTGTCAAGCCCTGGAAGAGGCTGCCCAGGGAAGGGATTGAGTCACCATCTCTGGAAGGATTTAAAAGAGGTGTAGATGTGGTGCTTAGGGATATGGTTTAGTGGTGGACTTGGCAGTGCTGGGTTAATCATTGGACTTGATGATCTTAAAGGTCTTTTCCAACCTAAATGATTCTATGTTAATCTTTAGCCATCCTGGTGAATTTGACCAGTGGTTCTATCTCCTAGGTTGTCTTTCTTTTTGGATGTATACGGTACCAAAGTTTTGATACAAATGGATTTGCTGAAACATTTTGGAGCAGGTGATTGCCATAGTAATAAAGTATGAGGGGTGTTGGTTTGGATAGTGGTTGAATTGCTTTAGGTATTTACCATTGAAAGATAGGGAGATTTTGCTACTCTGAAGGGAGTGGGAGGGGGCAGAGATGACCAACTTCTTCCAGTATTACCTTTGCTGTAGCTCTGCTTTGCAAGGAAGGAAAGCATGTGAGTTTGACTTGGTTAGCTTGGACTGATCTCATCACATTTTGGTCATATCTGAAATCATATAAAGAAAGGTGAAGGTTTCATTATTAATGTTCTATTCATATAGACTTTGCCCTTCGCTTAAAGACAAACCTGTGTACTGTCTTGCATTACTGGAGTGTGATTTCTTATTGAAGTGAAACTGGTGGGTGTGGGGGTTGTGTGTGTGAGGTGTTTGCCTTGCGGGTGGCACTCAGCATAGAACAGGCTTGCTAAAGGGCAGTGCAGCTGTGCTCCGGGTCCTCTGAGTGGCAGTGGGCAGGCTGAAAGCCTGTGCTGCTCTGTGGATTAGCTTTTTCTAACTCCTGAAATGTAGCGTGGAGAAATGTGGGGCAGCAAACTGACACCTTTTAAGCCACAGTAAACCAGGATAGCCAACTGGTGTGCTGAAGGCCACATCTGACAGTTAAGAAAGATTTATTTGGCCTGGGAAATACTGACAAAGGACAGTTTGTCACAAAGTCAGGGATATTGCTGGTGGATTAGGGATGGGTCTAGTGGTAGCCATTGGCTCAGCTGCAGTGTTTTGTGCTTTTGGTTTATCAGGAACCGCCTGAGATGCATTTATCACACCCAACTGGGGATTAAAGTGCTGTCTGAGAATGCATAAATTTGTCACCTCTTACGTAAAAACCTTTGAAACTACTCTTGTTTACTTTTATAGTTTTAAGGAAATGTTTTCAAACTGACTCTCCTTTTCCTGGGCTTATGGATTTCACATAGCTCAGCGTACCTTTCTATGCTAGCCAGGCTAGGTGTTGAAATGAGACTACAGAATTTTGTTTAGCTTACCTTGAAATTTTATCTTGACAGACGTGTGGTAACTTTTACTGGGGGTGTGTGGGGTGAGGGGGGGGGGGCAGTTAACAAACAGAAGAATGGATGGAAATGGTAGCTTACTCTGATTTCTCCAGGGACACTGTTTTGTGCACTTTTTTGTGTGCATGCAACTGAATTGTGCCAAGCTGAAAGATGGCTTTTGCCAAACAGGTTTTTATATGTGATATTCCAGATGTTGGGTGTGATGTGTGTCAAGACTGCACACAAGTCTGATTATGAGTGACATCAACAGAGATGTGAAGAGACGAGTTAGTGTGTAGTTGGGTTGTCCTGTAATAGCAAAATAAAACACTGTAGTTTTTAACGTACAGTGCATTGAATAGTATAAATATTGTAGTGTTACTCTCTTTTGTCAGTTTGCATTCATGTTTTGAGAAGATAATGTGATGGATTACGTCAATGATTGGAAGTTGATCTGAATTAAATAAGGATGCTACATGAGTAGTCATTGTGGATTCACCAAGGGGAAGTCATGGTTGACCAACCTGAGAAACTTCCAGGATGAAACAACTGGCCTGGTAGATGGAAGGGCAAGGGATACTGTCTGTCTAGACTTAGGAAGGGCTTTGATGCTGTATCTCATAAGATTCTTACAGAGAAGATGAAGGAGTATGGGATGGACGAGTACAAAATGATGTGGATTGAAAACTAGTTGAACAGCTGGGCCCGGAGGGTGCTTTCATCAGTGGCACAGAGTCGAGTTGGAGGCCAGAAGCTCTTGGTGTACCGCAGGGGTCAGTACTGGGTCCGGTCCTCTTCAGCATCTTCATTAATGGTCTGGGCCATGGGGCAGCGTGTACCCTCAGCAAGTTTGCAGATGACACCGACCTGGGAAGAGCAGCTGATGCGCCAGAGGGTCGTGCTGCCATCCACAGGGACCTCATCAGGCTGGGGCCATGGGCTGACCGGAACCTCATGCAGTTCAACAAGGGGAAGCGTGCAAAGTCCTGCGGGTGGTGAGGAGCAACCCCTTGTACCGGTACCTGGTGGGGGCCATGTGGGTGGACAGCATGTTTGCAGAAAAGGCCCTGTGGTGGTCCTGGTGGGACACCAAGTTGAACACGAGGCAGCAATGTGCCCTTGCCACAAAGAAGGGCTAAACGGTATCCTGGGCTGCCTTAGGAGCAGCGTTACCAGAAGGTTGAGGGAGGTGATCCTTCCACTCTACTCAGCCCTGGTGAGGCCACACTTGAAGTGCTGGGTCCAGTTCTGGGCTCCCCGGTACAATAGAGACATGGATGTAGTGGAGAGGGTCCAGCAAAGGGCTGCCACTAAGATGATGAAGGGACTGGAGCATCAGGAGGGCTGGGACTGTTTAGCCCAGTGAAGGGAAGACTCAGGAGGAATCTCATGGATGTGTACAAATACCTGAAGGAAGGGTGGGAAGAGGGTGGAGCCAGTCTCTTTCCAGTGGTGGCCAGTGAAAGCACCAGCAGCAGTGGCTACAAACCAAAACACAGGAGGCTCCATCTGAACATGAGGAAACACTTTTTACCACCCCCAAGCCCTGGCACAGGTTGCCCAGAGAGGCTGTGGAGTCTCCATCATTGAAGGTAATCAAAAGCTGTCTGGATGTGATCCTGGGCAACTGACTCTAGGTGGCCCTGCTTGAGGCACTTGGACTGGATGACCTCCAGATGTCCCTTCCGACCTGTGAGAAATATTTTACAGTTAAAAAGCAAATGTGGAAACAAATGCAGAAAATGCAGGTGGTCTGAAATTTGTGGAAAATAACGCTGGTTTGTTTTAAATAGTTTCTTCTGCTTTAAAAGAAGCTTTTTAAGTGCAGTGTGGGTGATCTTACTGAGAATGAAATACATGTTTTGGAGAGCTTTTTTTATGATCATCTGAATACTAAAGCATATTAAGAGTTCCTTACTATTTAATAGCTATTTGTACGAACAGCAAAAAGGTTTTGTTTCAGGGTTTTGTGTTGTGGGGTTCTCAACTATTTTAAAAATAGTTTTGAATGATAAGTTAACTCTTTGTGTCTAAACTTCAAGCAAAAGTCATCTAGCTTTTGACAGAAAAGAAGTCATGGAATGTCAATTTTGCTTTTATAGAGTGAGATCTTACTTTAGTTTCATAATTAAGTTTCTGGCTGGAGTAATCTTGGTGGTAGCAGAGGCTGTAATTTTAATTTGTGTAAAACAGAAGAGTATCAGTATAGAAGAGAAGCCAAACCTGTTTTGTAAATAAGATTCTTCAAATGTTTTTAAGACCTGTGTGGTTCTGCTAACAATCTTTTGTCCTTTAACATTGACAAGCACTTGAGTTATGCTTTCATTTATTTGTTTCAAACTGATTGAGGTAACATGTTTCTGAAAGAGGTGATCCTTCCAGTGAGCAGAAGAGAACTGAAAAGGGATTCATCTAAGTCCAGTTCTTTGGGTTGTTTTTCACTAGGTAAATTTTTTACCTGTCTGACTCCTGGGGACACAGAACTGCCAATGCTAATACAAAGAACCTGGCAGAAGTGCATGCCTGGAAGGACAATTTTCTCATTGGCGACTACCTGTATAATGGTTCGTCTCAAAGCAATCATCAAGACCTAGTCCAGATGGCAGTTGGAGTCACTTTTGGTGTCTCCCCAACTTTTCTGCTCTTCAAAAAGTTCCAGAGGTACAGTAGAGCGCAGGAAAGAGTCATTGAAGTCTGGCCAAAATAATCTGCTAGTGTATAAATGAGGTGCACACTTGTCTAGCGTGGAAAGCTGTCTGCTTGTGGTGCAAATTCATGTCAAATAATAGTGTTTTTTACTTGGTGCTATTTGTTTTGGACCCAATATGGTACCTAAGTTACATTTAAATTACAGTGAGGCATGTATTTAAATTGTTTATATGTTTTGTTTAGTAAGTTTCTGTTCTGTTTGTTATTTGATGCATTGAGGCCAGGAAATATGCTTTCAAATGAAATGAAAGCACTTACCTGTCTTTTAGGTGCAAAGAAGCAGTCTGAACTCAACACATTGTTAAATAATAGATTGTAGAGTGTATTTTTTAGTACTGATAAATACCATAGTACCGAGTCATGCATGCACAAACATTACATTTTCAGCTTTGCTAATTATATATCCAGGAATAACCTTTTTGCTGTAATTTCTGGATAGCTAATTGGCTAAATATGCTTTGGCTTTTTTTAATTGTTTCATTACTATTTGAGCTATTTTTGCTAAAATTCTGAACAGTGTTTGTAAAAGCCACTTGTCAGCAGCAGAAGAGAGATGGTTACAGAGCCAAGGTAGTGATAAAAGCTGCAGATACATGCAGAACCTGGAACTTACATTTCAAAAACTCTTTTAAAAAAAATCTCTTATGTGTGAAAAGAAATTTTGTACAGGTATTCTAGTTCTGTACTTGTGTCTTAAAGCACCAGAAGTAACACAGGGCTCATTGACATCCTCCAGAGTGGAGCTGGTTATCCTGAAGATGTTAATCTTGATTGAACTTGTTGACCATTGTTTGAACTGTGAAGATTTGCAACTCAAGGAGTTTTTGGTTTTTTTTAACCCTCGTTGCCTGGCAGAGCTGTGACTACAAGTATAGAAGAGACAGTTTGTCGAGAAGGAGAATAGTTCCGTGCTAGAGAATCTGACTTTCACAGCCAGTTTGAATCCCTCAACTTGTTCCTGCCTTGAGGAGGTGTCCTTGTCCTGTTGCAATATGTATGGGTTGGGACTGTGGTCACCACAGTCAAACCTGCTGTATAGACAGAAATTCAATATGGCCAGCATTTCATTATAAACACCTCAAAGAACTGCAGTCAATGGCTCGATGTCCAAGTGGAGACCAGTGCCGCAGGGCATTCCTCGGGGGTCAGTATTTGGGACTGGCGCTATTTAACATCTTTGTCAGTAACATGGACAGTGGGATTGAGTACACCCTCAGGAGGTTTGCCAATGACCCCAAGCTGGATGGTGCGGTCGACACGCTTGAGGGAAGGGATGCCATGCAGCAAGACCTTGACAGGCTTGAGAGGTGAAATTTTTAAATTCAGTGCCTGATGTTCCTAGATAAAGATCTGATGCACAACATAAAAATATTGATTAAAATATTTGTGTAGAATTGTCTTGTGTAAGATTATGATCTGAAGCTAAACCTTTTTCAATAGATGGGAAAGATGGATAAGGAAACAGAGGAGGTGCAACATAATTGCATTCTAACCAAAATCCGAATCTGTGCTTGCCTAAAATACAGCAAAAAAAGTCTTTGTAATAAATCATGAATATAGACTTCACAAAACTGGAATTGGCTCCTGGTCTTGCTGTTTAGCTTTCAATTTGTAGAAGTGGAGTTTTGCATGTACTAAAGGCAGTGATTCTTGAGATTTACACAGCAGTAATTTCCAGGAGGAATGGTAGATTTCAGTAATGCACTGAGTTTACAGTTTTCTTGGGATTTAATTTTTTCTAACTTTCCTGAAGAAACAAGAAAATTTCTGTCCTTGTTTTACTATTTGTACTAGTGCGCTGATTTTAGCTAATGGGTGAAAAGTGTAAAGAACATAGGACAGCTAATGAAAGAGGTTTTATCAGTTGAAAAGCTGACGGGGTATCAAAGTCAATCCTGCTGAATTATTTTTTGCTGTTCTGTGAAGCTAAATCTTGAGGTGCTTCATAGATATAAGCACTTTTCTGTCTTTCATTAAACTAAGATCTGTGACTGATGAATGTGGCTCAGCTATAACTTTTACAGGATGGATTGAATTTTTGTCTGATCAGCAACTACATTGTTGATAAATGCTTCTAAACACTATTAAATCTAATATTGGCTCTTAAATTATTGGGGGTTTGCCTCGTTGACCTGTTACAGAAGTTGGTTTTGTGCTCATGTGCTACAATGATTAAAGTACGTAACTTAAAGGTACTGAAAATTTATACCTCAGACATCGGCATTTTATGCAAGAGGTGTGGAACTGAGAACTTAAAACTTGTATTGATGCTTTTATTAGGCTTTTTTCCAGAATGAAATAACTTTATCTGGTAACTTTCTGCTACTACCATGAGTTAGCTTGCATACATGGGCTTTGCATAATAAGAACTGCAGTAGAATTAATTATAAAAGAATTTTCTGAGCTCTTTAATGATGCAATCTCAGATGCATTTAATTTTCAGAGAAGAAAACTAGATTTCAAAAGTGTTTGCAAAAGATTTGACTTGAACATACATTAGAATTGCTTTGGCATACTGCATTTTAACTCTGTGTATGAGTACATATATGGGGGGAGGTTTGTGTGTGTGTGTGTGTGTATGCATCATGTGTATCTATGCCAATTTATATTATTAATAATATACTCATTCACCTAGCTCAGCTGAAATTCCAGGGAAAGACTCGATCCAGCTTGGAAATTTCCTTGAAATTGCTGTTATTTCAAATTATTTTTGAATATTATAGTAGTTTTACCAGGGAATCGGGTGAAGGAATTCCTCATGGTATGCAGAAATCACTGCTCTGAATATGTTGCCACACGTTCATTTTAATGTGAAACTTAGTTTAGTACTGTATCAACCAATAAAATTGCCGTCCACAGGAGTATTGCTGAGGTTCTAATGAAGCCATAATTTAAGAGTTTATCTGTGGATGAAAGACCCTAAAGTCAGTTGGAAACTACAGCTGATTTACAAGCAAATCTCTTATTCTGACAGTCATTTGAACAAGCAGATTTTGTATCTATAATGACTGAATACAAACCAGTCTGACTAAAATTCCCTTTTAATTCTGACATTGCAAGATGTCAAAGCTACTTTCTGACATCGGGTTTTTCTTTTGTTACTCTGTATTTGCCATTATTCTTTGATTTTTATGCCTAGCTAGGTGTGTTAGTAAGCTGCAAAAAGTGTCTCACCTGCTCCCATTTCTGTGCTAAAGTAGGATTGTGATACCACTTTTTGCCTTGCTCCTTCCTTTTAGGATCCTCAGTTCCACCATCTCATGGTCCTGCAGCAAAAGCTGCTCCCGATCTTTGGGTTCTTCCTTGTTTGTAAGTGTGAGGTTTCAACAGGCCATGTTCCCTCTTTGGTTCCTCAAACATGTGTGTCAGGAAGTTATCATCGATGTACTCCAGAAGCATCCTGGGTTGCATGCACCTTGTTGCTTTGTCCTTCCAGCAGATGTTGGTGTGTTTGAAGTCCACCATGAGGGCCAGGGCCTGTAAACATGAGGCTTCTTCCAGTTCTCTGAAAAAGACCTCATGTACGTCATGGAATAGAACTTCCTAGAGGACATGGCAAAATGGCAAAATGTATGGAAGGCAAGGAGGTGATTAGAGACAGCCAACATGGCTTTACCAAGGCCAGGTTCTGCCTGACTAATCTAGTGGCCTTCTGTGATGTCCACTGATGCAGTCACTCCAAGGAAAGAGCTACAGTTGGCATCTGCCTAGACTTATGTAAGGCCTTTGATGCAGTCCCCCACAACATTCTTGCCTCTAAATCGGAGAGGGATGGTTTTGACTGACGGACTGTTAGGTGGATGAGGAATTGGCTGGATGGCTGTGTCCAGAGAGTTATAGCTGATGGCTCAATGTCTAAGTGGAAACCAGTAACAGGTGGTGTCCCTCAGTGGTCCATACTGGGACCAGTAGTAGTTAATATCTTCATCAGTGACATAGATGGTGGGATTGAATGTACCCTTGGCAAGTTTGCGGACAACACCAAGCTGAGTGGTACAGCTGATTTGCTAGAAGGACAGGATGCCATCCAGAAAGACCTTGACAGGCTTGAGGTGTAGGCCTGTGCAAATCTCATGAAGTTCAACAAGGCCCAAGTGCAAGGTCCTGCACGTGGGTTGGGCCAATTTCAGGCACAAATACAGGCTGGGTGGGGAAGGGTTTGAGAGCAGCCCTGAGGAGAAAGACTGGGGTGTTGCTTGATGAGAAGCTCAACATGACCCGGCAATGTGTGTTTGCAGCCCAGAAATCCAACCATATCCTGGGCTCCATCAAAAGAAGCATGGCCAGCAGGTCCAGGGAGGGGCTTCTCCCTCTCTGCTCTGCTCTCGTGAGACCCCACCTGGAGTACTGCATCCAGTTCTGGGGTCCCTGGTACAAGAAACACGTGGACTTGTTCGAGCAAGTCCAGAGGAGGGCCAGGAAGGTGATCAGAGGGCTGCAGCACCTCTCCTATGAAGACAGGCTGAGAGAGGTGGGGTTGTTCAGCCTGGAGAAGAGAGAGCTCCGGGGAGACTTTACTGCAGCCTTTCAGTTATAAAGGGGGCTTATTAGAAAGCCGGAGAGAGACATTTTACCAAGGCTTGTAGTGACAAGAGAAGAGGCAATGGTTTTAAACTGAAGAGTATGTTCAGATTAGATAAAAGGAAGAAATTCTTTGTAATGAAGGTGGTGAGACGCTGGAACAGGATGCCCAGAAAAGTGGATACCCCATCCCTAGAGGTTTTCAAGGCCATGTTGGATGGAGCTCTGAGCAACCTGGTCTAGTGGAAGATGTCCCTGCCCTTGGCAGGGAGGGGGAGTTATATAGTCATTTAAAGGTCCCTTCTAACCCAAACTGTTCTATGATTCTGCATTTTCCTGACTAGGCAGTCTGTAGCAAACACCTACCACAATGTCTCCCGTATTGGTTGTATGCTAATCCTGACCCCTAACGTCTCACCTGTCTCCTCATCAGTCCCAAGGCAGAGCCATACATAACGCTGCTTTCTTATGTAAAAAAGCATCTCCCCCTCCTCACTGTGCCAGCCTGTCCTGTCTAAAGCCATGTACCCACCCAGTGCAGAACTCCAGTTGCGTGAGCCAGCCTACCCTGTTTTTGTGAACCAAATGAGACCGCAGCCCTGCACCTGCACACAGACTTCTGACTTCATTTTAATTTCCCACATGGCATGAGTTATTGTACAGGCACTTCAGAAAAGCATCCAGTTGTGGTGATTTCCCAGAAGGGGTATGAGAGCTTGTCCCAGTGTAGGCCTCTAGGTGCTTCCTTATTTATTAATGAAATCTGTCATTACAATGTCTCTTCTGCCCATATCACCCTGCTCCTTTAGTCCTCATTTCCCTCCCCTGGCATTCCTAGTGTAAAGCTCTTCTTTACCAGGAGGTAAAGGGCAAAATGTTTTTTGACCTCCTTGGCCAGAAGCTGTCACTTCCTAACAGTCCTTGATCCTCAGAGAGGATCCCATGCTCCTAAAAGCCGAATAAATCCTTGTTGCCAAATTCAGCTGCTCAGTGTGACTTAAAAACTGCTGGGTGGGTGTTTGAAGAGAATAAATACCTTCATAAGCTTTCATTAAAGTTTTGGGGGTTGGTTTTGGTTGGGTTTTGGTTTTCAGTTGTATGTTTCACTTACCATACTTAGTGTCAGGTATTTATATTTTTACATCCTTGCAAGTAGTTGTATGGTTATTTGAAAACCCTGCCAACAGAAAGTTGCTTTCTGTGGTTAAGCAATACTCAATATATTCTCTGCAATCTGTAGCACTTCTGTTTCTCTTTTTTCTTTCTTTATTTTGACTAGAGAAGCATTATGAAATCAAATTATCATACTATTTTTTTTCTTCTTCACATTTCTCTCTCCCCCATCCTCAACTGCCAGCACTTTTCTCCTCATTCATTTTTTCCTAAATGTTGCCTGCCTTAGCAGTTAACTTCTGGTTCTGTTTTGCATAACCTTAATTCATCTGAAAGTATGGTTAGACTTAAATTTACAATGAAATTTCTAGTGTAAAGTAGGAGGGTGCTATGGTAGGGGTCCATAGCACTTGTTCATACGTTTAGTCCAAAAGCAATTGGCAGTTTTAAATCCTAGTTTTGTTCGAATTTGTAACTTCACTGTTTGAATACTTGGGATTCTTCATAGCTCCATAAATACGCCATCATTCAAAATATAGTGGCTAAATTCTCTGGGTTTGCCTTTTTCTTTAAAAAAAGACAGGGAAGTTGGTGGATATGTGCTTACTCCTTCATGTGTATGTAGCCTAGAACAAAGCTGAAAGCTGCATTTCTACTGCTGGGCTCCTTTCTGGTGACAGCAGTGGCAGCTGCCACCAGCTACTTGTGGCAGCCAAGCAAGGTAAGCTTGGGAATGCCTCAATTAGGCAGCAGCAAGTTTCTTACTGAACAGTCTCTTAATTCTTGTTTAGGACTTATACTGCTGCTACTGGATTTTTATTTTTTCTTTTCTTTAAGAACATCAGTGCAGAGGTGGTTTGGTGCTTTGAGACAGTAATTTAGGGAATGACTTTGAGTCTGTGGCCCAAATCAGGGACCACAGCATTTATCACTGCAGTTGAAATCACTTTCAGTTTGAATTTAGAGTGATGCAACTACAAAAACACTTTGACTTTTTGCTTATTGCTGTGAGACTATGTAAGGAAACAAACTGAGATTTACTTTTGGATCTGAAGTGTTGCTTGTCTTCCTCATTTCACTGTTCAGTGCTTGAATAAAATAAATAAATAAATAAAGCTGGAAACTGGTGAAATGTCAGATGCTGTTCCTGATTGACAAAAATATGAAGTTGAATTCATGGTCCAATGTCCCAGAGGCCAAATAATCACTTGCAGGTGTGTGGGACCTTTCAGTGTGTGTACCTTAAGTGGTCATGCAGAGATGGAGCCAATGCTCAGATTCCTGCTGATTTCATAGTTCTAGGAATATTTAGTTGGTCTTTCTAAAAAAGCAGTACTAAAAACCTTGTTCTCTCCTGGCAGGTTGCTAACACCCCTGTGCTGTCTTCACATTGGTACTGGCATAAACTTTAGTACAACTGTCTGTCAGAGCTGACTGGGGAAAAAAAAAAAAAAAAGGAAAAATATAAAATGTGGCTTTTAAGTAAAGACTTCACATCTAGTTTCAGGTTGTTAAACAGTCCTATTAAATGTTTAGCAATTAGAAAAATAATGCGGCTTTTTTCAATAAAGAAATTGTGAAATAATCATTGTGAAATGATCATACAATACATTATGCTGTATATGTATTAGGAATTCTCTTGTAGGTGATTATAGTTCATGTAGGAATAATCGTCCTATAGTTAATATGATATATTTTGTATGGCGGAGTCTTTCTGAGATCATGCTAAGGAGAGACTTTTAACTTTAAATCAGCACATGAAGAGAAGAGTTGAAATTAAAATTCATGAACAATTGTTTTAGGGGAAGCTGGTATCTCATGCTTAAATACTTAGGGTATTTGTTACTTTTACAAACAGTAATGGTTAATTTTCATAATATACTTACATAATAATATACCTTCCAAATACTTAGGAAGGTTAATAGCCCTGCTTAGTTTTAAAGGTTTTTCTAGTAACTGCATTAGCTTCTTCCAAGACATCTTTAATTTTTGAAGTTAGCAAAAGAGATTACGTTTTTAAAATAAACTACTAAAAAGTAACTTGTTTAAGGTTTAGAAAAAGGCTGAACTAGTACAAGTGGTATAGACTAATGTTTTTTTCATGGCCATATCTAGCCTGTTGAAATGCAGTCTGTACTTTAAAAAAAAAAAAAATACACCCCCCTCCAAACCAAAAACACACCCTGACTTTGAACAGTTGCTCATATGCTTTAAATATGTAAAAATACAAGGAACTACTGATGAGAAACCCAACAGATTAAGATGGAAAAAACTAAATATTCTTACTTTCTCTCTGTCAGATTTTTCATTCCAGTATATTGTTGAAAGCTTCGGATTTCAAGAGGTCAGAATTCATTTATTTCTCCCCTGGAGAGAGAATTCAACAACCTTCTAGAAATATCATAACCAGAAAGTTTTTTCCCAATATTCAGCTGAATGTTCTTAATAAACCCCATAATCCTTCCATACTTTAAAATGTTACAAATCACCCTAAAGGCTGATGATTTGAGTCATAACTTAGATTTCTGATATACTGGAAGTCTTCCAGCATCTTTAAAAGAAAACCTCAAGTATTTATGTTTTCCTTCACTTCATACGTGATCTTGATGACAACTTAGGAAATTTAATACTAATTGCATACTTTTGAGACACACAAGACAGACTTTCTTTTCAGGATGCTTTCATTTTCCTAACACGTCAAGGTGTGTGGCAGTTCAGAGGCCAGACTCCTGTAGGAAGTACAGGAAGCTGTCTGTCTGGATCAAGATTCTTCAGATAATTTAGCTTTACTGATCAGCGCTGCACCAGAGAGCTGTCCCACTTAAAAACTTTTGCTGACTTCGGTAACTCCTGTTTATTGGTTCAAAAGGGTCTTGTGAATTGGTATGTACACAGAAATATCCTTGAGGCTATGATTTTAAGTGACAGCCAGACTGAACGGAGATTTTTGTTTTGGTTTCTTTTTGAAACAAAATTTAAGTATTGAGCTATATGGGGAGCAATTTTGATTGAACTGATTACCAGAATAAACTCTGTTTAGATTCACGTATGGTTTTGTGGGAGATACCAATTTCTAGTATATGAGTGCGTTTTATAGCACTGTTTTGTTTGACTATTGCTATCTTTCAAGTTTGAAACTTAGCTATTGTGTAGTGGTAGTAAATTAAATGGGAGTTTTGTTGTTAGTTAAACATGGGGAAGAGAGAGGCCCTCAAAGAATTTCTGAACCTTTCACATACAATATAAAGGTGATACATTTTCCATTTTGAGGAACTGACGTATGTTATCACAGACATAATAACAATATTTAAATGAAGTTATTCCCATAAAAAATACTAAGTTTCTTCTCTACTTCTGTAGTGGTCTATGCAAGTTAAGCGTACCTTTCTCCATTGTCATGAGCATGTAAGAAACTTCTGATTTTTGCAGTGTGGTAGTGTTGAGGCAGCTGGATTTGTGGCAGTGTATTCCAACCAACAAGAAAACCCTTTTTATCAGCCATATCTGCTAGTGCTTCTCTCTCACTTCCCCCGTGTGTAGTTTGAATTGCTGGTTTCTTTAAAACAAAGAAAAGCGTTACAACATGATAAATGTGAAGTATTGTACATTGGGCTAAAGAAGACATTAAAATATGGCATTCAAAGAGGAAACAGCAAAAAAAGTGAAGACTTGTCACTAGTTGGTCTTGGATTAGTTGTCTGTTGGGTATATTAGAAGAAAAAGCAGTGAATTGAACTGTACTGGTTAAACCATATTTTTCTTAATGCAACATTTGAGGATAATTTGTGCAGAGGAGGATCTGAACATCATCCAGAAAGGAAAAAAAACAAGGACTTTAGTAGTGGACAAATGAGCTTCTAAATGCAGGACCTATGACTTAAGAATGGAAAGACTAGTAACAGGCTTTGGGGTAAGCTAAGGCTGGTTGGTTGGAAACAGCTGAGGAGAAGAATGCAGCTGTATTAGGTGGCTATGTGATGTCTGTGTTGAAAAAGCAGGTGCAGGATTGTACCAGACACCGTATTTCCAGCAGAGAAGAAAGCATTGTTAACATTGTGCAAACTTTTGCTAAGACCTGATCTGGAGTACTACTTACAGTTCTGGTTGCTTTTGTTAAAAAAATTAGAACTGGAACAGATGCAGGGAAGAGATTCTGAAATGAGAGAGCAGAGACCCCATCACAAAAAAGTGCGTTTTGTTAGGCTTGGCAAAATCTGTGAGCGAGGGAGAGAAGAGGAAGTAGTATGTGAGCTCATTTTTATTAGCAGGACTAATAGATACGAAGTGGACCTTAATAATGTTAACGTGGAAATTTAAAATAGAACCACAGTGCAGGAGGCAGAGATGATGTAGGGAGCGGTTAATGCATGTAAGTTCACCTGAGGGTGTGATCTCATGAAGGAATTTTTGGCAACAGCGATAGCTGACATATTCCCATTCTTCTTTCTCATCTTGCCCTGTACACTTTGTGTTACTGAAAGCACTTGTAGTTGCAAGACAAACTATGCACAGTGGAGCCAGCTATATGTGGATTTAACTAAGACTTCCTCAGTTGGATGAGTTCCTTTGCTTCATTGCATGAGTGCAGATATGCTATATTAGGGCAGGTCCTACAGCTACCTGTAGGATCATATGAAAAATCATTGTGGTCTGAGACTAGATTCACTTTTAGCAGCAGCGCTGCTTAAGCCCCCGCTGTGTCCTAGCCATTAGTTCCTTGTTTTGACTATCTTGACACAGTTCTTTGCATAGCCATGCTTTAAGTCAGATTAAGCAACTGCTCCAGATGGAAGGTAACACAAAAAAAGAAGTGGTTTGTGTGGGATATTTGGGTGGGTTTTGTTTCTTCTTTGATTTGGTTCTGTGCAACCATGCCCAGCCTGTTTCAGGAGGACACGATAGCTGGAAGGGTTGCTGGTTTGGCCAGTACTGCTGCTGAAGAAATATTGGTTAAGCCACAGCCTGATGTGGAGCAAGGCTGTGTTAATACCTAAATAGGATAAAAAGATGCTCTGAATTGGAAAAGAGAACAGTAATGATCATTGTCTCTAGCTGATGAAACTAAAGATACTATACAACCTGAATTCTTTTGGAGGTAAAGCTATTATTTTTAATGTGCTCCTTTTTGTTCCTGTGATTGAAGTGCTCTTTTTAACACATTTATTCATTCTTACTGCTTTTCTTCTCACTGTTGAATCATTTCATACCTAATGTAGTTTTACAGTTTTTTCCCAGATTTTCTTCACTGCCTCCTGATCTTGCACACTAGGTCTGTCTTCACAAAGAAGAGAAAGGGACAAAAGTTTTGGTCAGATATTAAAGGAGTCTGTTAGGAGAACAGCATCTGTTTTTCTGAACACTTTTGAACTGATGCTCTTGATTCAGCTACTGGTATGTTGTACTTTTCTATGAAGTGCTACAGAATCTTAGAGTATGAAGATAAACATTTGTGGATTTTGATTGCATGCTTTTGTTGCAGTATTGCCATTGGGAATTTATCAGCAAACAAAGCACTCCTTCTTTCCCTCTTCTCCTGTTGAAGAAGTAGGTTTTGTGCTTTGATTACCAGTCTCCACCTGCCCGAAATCACTTCTTGCATGAGATGTAGATTCTCACCTACCTTAATGTGAACCAGAGAGAAGAGTCATCAGTTTCTTGAGTTCTTTAGTGATGAGGGGACAGGATGTTTCATCTCTGCTTAACAAACTGATTTTCATTCTTCTTTCTCACCAACAATTAAAAATCACTATTTTCTGAGAGCCCTATTATTAATTATATCTCACTTAAGAGATTGTCTCATAATTTACCTGTGTATGGTTAGTACATACATACCTGAGAAATATTTTTTTATTCCTTCTTTTATCTGTCTGGAAGTGGGACACATAATCAGTCACTTTCTTGAAGACTGAGGCTGCTAGCATAGCATTCTGGACCTATGTACTGATGTAGGAAAGTGAAAACGGTGTCCAGTGTCCAGTCTTGCAGCAAAAGCATATTAGTGGTGAATCACAGGAAACAGATTATTAAGAAAGTAATGAGCTAAAAATGGAATCCATAGAGCCAAGAGCCTGAACTCTTTGAGAAGGCTATTTAGGAGTCACTTGAACTTGAGGTCGTGACCCTTCTCTTGCAAATGACCTTTTATAAGTTGAACAATAGGACTTCAAGGAAGATTTGAGGACAGTCTCTTGAAAGAGCTGTTGTATGTCATAAGCTATTGCTTCTGTTTAAAGTAGTCATCATACTTCAGTATCATCCAAACATGAACTTGAAATGATGCAGTGTAATCTTCTATAGTATCATGTGGCCCTTCTTGTGGAAGCATGCCCCTCGGAAAGCCACCCAACAGTGGTGTCTGATCTTGTTCCAGCAAGGTCTTAACAAAGTACGCTTACTATTACTATACCTGTTACAGCTACAGCTTTCAGACCAACCCTTTTAAGACCATAAAACCAAGTGCTGCAATAATTACTGAAAGCAGAATTTGCTTGTCTATATGCTGAGGTGAATAATTATTTTTAAGTGGTTGTTTTCAGCGTGAGATAGTTTCTGCTGTTTTCTTTTTTTTTTTTAAAAAAAAAAGTAATAGTATCATTTTTGATGGCAACAAGTAGATGTTCTGACAAAATTTATTAAGTGTGTCCCTTCAGAGGTACCCTCCAGCCTAAGTTCTTCTATGAGTCTATGAATAAAATGGGAGAATTTAAAAGGGTAAGGTTGGTGTTAACGCATAGTTATGGAATTCTGAATATGAAGGGTGCTGTAGTATACGTGAACATAAAAATATTCTCTGAATAGCTTGTATGGGAAGAATGTTGTTTGTGACTGGTGCTGAAATTCTTGTTTCATGGTAAACGGAATAGAGGATCTAGTGAGCATCTTATCTCGATGTTCTTCATTTCCCATCCCCTCAATGTCCCAGCCAGTCAATGTAAAATAAGAGTTGTTTACAAACTACAGATATATTAAAGATATTTTTACATATCAGCATCTGTTTATAGCATGTGTATGCCTATGAGAATCAGTAGATAAGATATCTCACACATTAAAGTGTAAAATGACTGATAAATTCATTCTTGCTTTTTTGCTTGATAAGAAGAAAAATCAGGCCACAAACTTACCATTTCCATTGATAGAGCTTACAGATCAGTTAAGGATAGCTTATCCCCCTCGCAGGCTGGAGATAGGAAAGATAGGATAACAAGAGAGAACTCTTTTCTGCCAGTATTTTGCTTTTTCAATTACAAAACCATGTAAACAAGTTTCTGAATTATATGAGAAAATCTGAAATTGGAAGTAAATATTTTTTCAGTATGTTGTGTAACATCTAAGCGTACCCTAAGGTTTTCTTGGGAGTGTTTCCCTTTCACAAGCACTGGAGTGGCTACTTTTTCTGTGGTTTCCTGTGGAAGGAAAGAAATGGTTAAGGAAAAAAAAAAAAGGGGGAAAAAGGCTGGAATCTCCTCCTGTCTGCTCTCTCTTTTTCTCAAGGGTAGATCTGCCAACTTTTTGGCAGATCATTGAACATAATTGTGTGGTGTTTTTTTCAGTTTTAGTTTTCATTTCTTTCCTTTCTGTTTCTGATAAGGCTTTGAGGATGACTGAAAAAACAGGTTCTAATAACACTGCAATGAGGAGTCCACTGCAGTGCTTGGAGGGCAGTTGGTTGGAAGAAGGACCATGGCTGGGTTTCTGGTCCACAGTAGCCACCACTGCTTCTGACTGGCGTTGCACTGATCTCTACAGTGGAAAGCTTGAGTGATAAGGTCACTCTGGATGTCTAATTAGTCCCCATAGTGCACTGCATTGATATGACTGTGCTTTTTCCACCATGTCTCCCCACTGTCACCCCCCATCAGGTATTTCTATGTTGAATAACCAGAGTTTAAGTTACTCTAGGTTTTTTGATAAGTGCTTTCCCTGAAGTTTTTGTTCTATGTATAAAAGCTTGCTTAAGCAATTGACATAGAGGTAACAATTCCTTATAAATCATGTTTCATCCCTTAGCTAATATTTTTTAAATTCTTTAAATGCTGTTATTTAAAAAATATCTGCCATTTCCAAATCTTTGATCATAGTTTCACTGTTTTTAAATTACCTGTTTCAAATCCTACCACTTTATTCAGTAGCCTTTCTCCATTTATTTCATTATTTACAACTTAATTAGGAAAAAAAAAAGATACTGTTCTCAAATACTATGTAAGCACTATGTTCCAGTCTTTTCAAAGGTGTTTAAGTGATCATGTCTCATAAAAATGAGTTGTGAAGACAAAGGAAGACTTACGAGTTGTTGGGGTTTTTTCCTGCCTTACAACCACAGCTTTGGTACTCTGTATATTACTTTTTTTGTTGGTTAATATTAGAAAGTATGTATTTATATGGGGCTGATATCCAGTGAACTGCTATCTTGTGCTTTGTTCTTCGTATGTTTTATCTTAAAGCTGAGTTAAAACACAGACTTGATTTCAAAGATTCGAACTGTTGAAGCATACTTGTGATAGAAATCTTGCTGCTTGAAAATCTCAGTTCTGTGACTTGTACTGGGATAGCTAATTTTCTAAAGAAGTACCAGATCTTCAACTCAAATGTTCTTCTGTGCCACAGTCATAATAATGCAGTATTTTAAATTTTTCTTCGAGAATAAACCAAAAAGTGGCTACGCAACGTTGCCAGTGGTGGCTTTTAAAGTATGGATGCCCTCTAATCAAATGTGGTAGGTCACAGAGACATTCAGTCACTGTTTTAAGCTCCAGCTTCATGTGCAAATGAGCTGGTATAGTGACTGGTTTCAGGTTTAATTAATCTTGGAAATACTTAATTTTTGAAAGAGGTTCACTTCAATCAAAGGGATAATTAAAGAACAAGTATATATTATAAATGACATGGATAAGTGAAGAGGAAAAAGAAATCTATCTCTTTAAAATGTGGTTGCAATTTGCTTTCTTTCCAACAATTTTCATCAATTCAGATACAGGTTTTTTGGAAGTATTAAACACATTAGTACAAAATAGTGTTGTCTGCTGCTTAGGTAAGCAAATACATAGCCTTTAAGTGAAAAAAGAAACAATCTGGGTTTATATGTCTTTTATGTGACTTCATCTGTATATATTATATATATATTGTATATATATATTTATAGTATCTTAGTGCAACAAACTGACATAACCCTTTTTAGGAAACATAGACCTTCCATTTTAAATGTTGAATAAAGGTAACTTTAAGACCTGTATTACATGTTTCAAGTTCTTAATGGTTAAGCCCTGTTAAGTAAGGAAAAGGAACTTAAGACCTTTTATTTCTAAATGGAAGCTCATATTTAAAAGGAGTACTCTGGTCATTGGAAGAGATATTGTTCACTGTTGTTGGATTTACTGACAAAATATTCAACCTGTGGGTTTTGGGGGGATTTTTTGTAACTGATGAAAGTGATTTTGAGAGCCAAAGTGCATTGTTTTATATTAAGTTTCTCAGAAACTTGTGACTCACTTGGGAGAGATGTTGAGCAAATTCATGGTGATCCAATACGTAAATAACTTAAAATCTCAAGTTTTGGGGTTCTGAAGCATAGCAGTGGTTCAGAAAGTGTCTTTGTAGCATCTGTTGGTAGGAACTCCTTTCCCACAGGGCAGCTGAATTCATTTAGGATGTAGGAAGGGAACAGGCTGTGGTTACTGGTCGCAAGGATTTGTGCTTGTTAGGAATCAACAGGATATATTTTAATCACTATCAGTTCTCATTCTTGCACACCAACATGAATTGGAGCAGAGGAGAAAGGAAGCAGAACAGATAGATAAACCAACAAGATTCTAGTATAAAAAAAATAAAGTTTCTGGAATACTAGCTTATGTTCTTTATCCTTGAAGTCCTAATGACATACACTACGTAAAATGATTTAAATTGAAGGAGATGATAAAAAAGGCTTTGATGGCCTCAAATTTTTAGGATCTTAGTCTAATTCCAGTGTTGTACTCCTGAAGGAGAGTGTAATTAATAATTGATTTTCTTCAAGTTTGTGTCTAGCTGGTATAAAATTAACTGTTCTGTGCTAGACAATAGAGCTAATTACCAGAAAACAGTTTCACTGGGGTTAAGGTTACATCGGGACCTGCTGTGCTTTCTTGGAATTTTGGAATCATGGAAAGAACCGGCTGTGAGGCACCTTTTCAGTATTCATATCTGGTTTTGTATGGGCTACATGTAATCAATAACCTCCTTAATAATGTATTGTAATACTTTGATTTCCATCTGCAGTAGACGGCAAAAATCAGCATGCACCCCAAAGCCAGTTTAAGAAAACACATTCTGCTTTTTGGTATATATTGCAGGTGGGACTCAAAGTATTGCAGGTGTTGGAATGTGCTGCTGCCAATGTTGACAAAATATCAGTGAAGAAATCATCTGTCCTGATGGCTTGTGTGGTTTAATGATTCTCATACTTCGAGCTAGTGTAGTCTACTGTGTGCAAGCTAACTGCAGTGAAAGATTTTGTGTGCTTCCAGGGAAGCAGGAGGATGGGTCTGAAACCAAAGATTTGCGTATCTCGGCAGGTGTGTGTGTGTTAAAGGTAGCCTAGAGAGAATGAAATATAAAAAACTTGACATTATAATTTTAGTTTGTGTGACTTAAGTTGCATTAGACTTCATCTTTTAACTCAGTTCTTCTGTTTTAAAACAAGTTTAAAAACAAGTAGTCTGATCTATCTGTAGCAGTTTTGATGATTTCTGTCTGGCATTACAGTTGTTCCTTCCCCTGTCTGCATCACCTCTGCAATTTAGATCTGTATAATTTGAGCTGCAGGGTTAGTAAAATGAGCTATAGAAATTGTCATTTCATGAGGATGTGATATATGTTTCCCCAGTGGCAGACGCAACTGTTGAATAGCTCCTTGTCTCATTTCAGAGATGAAATACTGTAGTCCTTTTCCTGACTGAGAAGAGTGTGATTTTAGTGCTGAGACTGAGGGTGTCCTGAAAGATATTTGTTACTGAACTTCCAAATAAGGTTTGAAACTACTGTGTTAGGAAACACGGT
This sequence comes from Falco peregrinus, assembly GCF_023634155.1. Taxonomy (NCBI): domain Eukaryota; kingdom Metazoa; phylum Chordata; class Aves; order Falconiformes; family Falconidae; genus Falco; species Falco peregrinus. The sequence continues at coordinate 40,061,303 of NC_073724.1, read as the reverse complement.
TTTTTGTTTTCTGATTCAAATTGTATCACTGTGGGCTGTTATCACTTTATTTGTAAAATTGCTGTGTGTCATTGCAGCTGTGTCAAAAAAAGATAACTGCAACTCTAATTTATTTAAAAGTTCCTTTCTGTGACTTCACATGTGGAAGTGATTGTAATTGATAAGTACACCTCTCATGAGTGTTTCACAATTATTTAAAATTGGAAAATTGAAGCCTTTATTTTGTGGCTCTTGTCATGGAAAACATTCATCCAATGTATTGTCGTAGGATATACTGTTTTGAGGTTGCCTGTGGCTTGAACATGAACGAGCTAGTTTTGAAAAAGTTGGAAATCTGAGGCTTGTAAATAGTTGAATCTTCAGGTTATGCTTAAAATTTTTTATTTCTATATGAAAATCTAAATTGGTGTATTTTTTTAATAGAATGAGTTAACTGTGTACATCACAGAATTCTTTTCTCCTGTGCTTTACAGCACCTTTGATTTACTTGGGAGTCTTTGGCATTCCTTATTTTAAGTAGAGAAGGCTCTGTTAAAAGCATAGCTAAGTTTCAGTATGGCCATAAAGGTTTAGACTGTATGGATGTCCCTTTTACCCTCTGTTAGAGAACGGAATAAGATGCTTAATTTTTTTTTGCCAGACTTATATATGCAGGAAGCAAATTGCTCAAGTCAGGGTTCTAAAAATTTAATATGTAATGAAAAGAAAAAATGTCAGGGTTACAAGAGAGAAAGGTAGGGGTGACCACAATTCTGATCCCTCTTGAAGCTGCAGTTTGTATGCTCCTTTTTGATTTATGATTCCTCCAGCTATCTCTCCTTGTTCGCTTCAAGTACATACCCATATTCAGGTGGCTGGGAAGCTCTCCAGCCCAGACTTGAGGAAACCAAGTCTAGAAGTAGCTTAGTCAACAGTGAGAAATATTTATATTCATAGAGTTTATGTGAACGAGCAGAAATTGGGCATCTACCTATAAGTAAGGATATGGTCGTGTCAGGCATCTCTGTGCTCTAGTGATCTACCATTTGGTTTCAGATTATGTCAAAAGCATTATTTAATGTCTCCAGAAAGGCTTTGTGTGGGGAAAAAACAATGATAATGAAAAGAAAAAGGATCATTTTAATGAAACACATGCAGTTTCTAGTATAGAATCTGTGGCAGTTGTGAATGAAAATGAGTATTGCTAACGTTATTACAAAGCTGTGGGTTAGGTTTTGAAATGCTTTTGAATTACCATAATTTAAATGTGTTTATACCATTTTGAAGCAATTTTACTTTGACTGATGCTAGAAGAGTAAGCAGAGACTTGGGATAAGAAGGTGAAGCTGATCTATATAAAATGGGACTTTTTATTAAAAAGATTACTTTCTGAAACGTGGGGGGAGGATTCCAAGTCAGCTGCCGTCCTTCTGATGGCAAATGAAGTCAGTTGAGCCTTTTGCATTTATAGATTTAAGTGCATTTCTATGTATTAGAGTGTTAATTGATCACCTTTTTAAAAATACCTGTGGTAACTTGATAAAAGACCAGATACTGAATAATAGGGGGTGTGGATTCAGAGGAGAAAATAACCATCAGTATGAGGGGTTTAATTGTATGTTAGGAGAAAGAGGAAAAAAGCCCATGCATTTTCTTGTATAGTTAGTTCTGTTTGAGCACATGAGCATAATACACAGGTATATAGCTGTGTCAATAAATACTTTTCTTGCTTGTAAATGTTTAGATTGTGATTTATTGACTGGTTTTGGTATTCATGTTCTGTGCCAGAAATTATCCTATTTCAAGAAATCTTTAAGTATGTATGTGTCAGAACAAAAATTCCAGTTTAGTTATGGCTGTACAGGTTTGGTAGTGTGATGAAATACATACTTTGAATCATCTGGTATGTAGAATACCAAAAGCCAGTTAGAAAGCTTTGTAAGTGCCCTTACAGGGACATTTCTCCTTTTTCAGGGAATCTTTTGAGAATTGTGTTGCTTTGCAATCTCATCGCTCAGAAATCTGTAAACTAACTTCCAGTTCGCTGCTTGAATGGAAAAATTTGTCTTTTAAGCTCTAAGCATTTTTTTTCACTCAGCAGGTGAATGTTCACTCAGTAGACGAACTTCTGAACAAAGGCTCTTTCTGTTCTCAAATTTTCCCTTATGTCTTTTTGACAAGACTTTAGAATGGATTTCTTTAGAGCTATCACAGAATCATGAAATGGTTTGGATTGGAAGGGACCTTAAAGATGATCTAGTTCCAACTATCATGTCAGTTGTTAAATAAGTAGCAATAAAAAAAGGATTGATTTGCCACAACTGTTGCACTCATGAAAAAATCCTATTATGTTTTCATAACCTATTGATTTTTTATGTTTGAAAGCTTGACCTACCATAAATATCTGATTGTATTGTTTGTTGTTAATATTGGATGGAAAATTCCATATTTTAAGCCAAGGCACCAAGAACTTAAATCGTCTACTAAAAGAAGCTTCCAAAAATGCATATTGGTGGTGAAGGTTTTTAAAAGGTTGCCATTGTTCTAACTCGTATTTTGACAAATGTAATTTCAAAAATTATTGATATTCAAAAATATCAAAAATTAAGTAACTTTTTATTGGTTGAGTGCAATGCTAACATCTATCGGAACTACTTTTACTAAGTATTTTTTATCTGTAACTTTTGCGGGGGTTCTTTAAATGTCACAGAAAAATTGTGAAAATTGGAAGTCTTTGGAATTTCAGATCATTGTAACGGAGGTTGTTCATAAGTAGTAATGTCAAATAAGCTCAAAATAAGGCTAGCTTGTGTAAAACAAATAAACAAATAAAACTAAACATGACTCAACTATTCTGTTACGGTTATCATTGTTTTGAAGGAATATCCTTTTAGTTGTTTCAAATAGTAAGTTCTGAACTCTGGCTTAGGACTGAAAGCAAGAATGCGTTTCTCGCCTCTTTTTTTTTTTTTTTTTTTCCCTCCCCATTTGGATTATGCATGAAAATAAAGTCCAGTTAATATTTAATAATAATGTCGGTATATTACATAAGGTTTCAAAGAATATTGCCTTTCTAAAGTGGCAGGGTAAGAGAGTATGTCTTTAATATAGGAAAACATGAAACTCATTTGGTGTTCTTTATACTAGTTTTTAGTTAAAATTACTAATCTTAACATTTAATGGGCAGCAAGCATGAGAGGTATAAGCTTCTGTGTAAATACTGCACTTGAATCGTGGAATCTAAACTTTGTTAATAAGTAATGGAATTGTAGCTCAGCACATAAAAGGGAATGGATTATTTATTGCTGTTTTCTGTGCGTGTGTGTGTTTCAGGGGTCCGTTCAGTGTCGTGCGGCGATGTATCAACAGGGAAACAGGGCAACAGTTTGCTGTAAAGATTGTCGATGTAGCAAAATTCACTTCAAGTCCTGGATTAAGCACAGAAGGTAAGAATCAAAAATTAAGCAAATTCTGAATGAACACGGGTTTTGGTTTCTCAACCTTTTCTGTTTGCTTGCTTTGTAAGATCCTTTCTGGTTTACATTTTGTGGAAGTTTTAAAGGTCTTATATCTCAAATTTAACTTACTGCGTACATTTCTAATCTTTAGTAATTACTATGGCTCTTCCACTGTGATAATAAATATTAGAAGGAATAGCAGGTCTATACAAACTGTTAACCATTGCTATTTCTGTTAGGATTTTTTTTAAAAAAGAATGAATTTCTTAAAAAAACTAATTCTGAATCCAAAAGCATACAAAGGAATTAAAGTAAGAACACATCAGTTTTGGGTTTAGTAGTCTAGATTTAGCAAGTAATTTGCTATAAAATAGGTGAAAAGTTGTGATACAGATTTGTGAAATTATATACAATACTGTACATTTTTAATGTAGTCAGGATTTTAAAACAATGCTGCAGAATTGTTACAGTGTAAACAAAATGCTGTATTTCTTAACATTTCCTATTTTAGGGTAAAACAATACATCTTCTCCAAGTTGAGTATGCAACTTGTGTGCATAAAATGCTCCTTTTACACTATATGAAAAAGAGCATGGTAACTGAATGATAATCACTGTGTATTTCATGTCCAGTATATTTTTACTGGACATCATATTCTTTTGTAAAGTAATGTTTTTTTGGGGACTCTGCTTGTACCATCTAAGTCCTTATAAACCCAAGTTCAGCAGCAAAAACGGGTTAGTGACTTTTTGTAGTAATTATAACAAACAGAATTTTAAGCCTTAATGATGGCTAGTTTGATTTACAAGGTAAATCACACATCTTGCTTTGGACTTTACCAAGGATTTCCATTTACATTTCCATTGCTAGTTTCTTTTTTCTAGCCCTCCAGCAAAATATAAGCTGTGTTTTCCAAAATACACAGCTTGTATACAGCTGCATTGTGGTTTTTGCAGGTTATTTATTAAAATATTTATTAAAAACCATTGCATTTTGAGCTAGTGTATTTTCACTAAAATTATTTGGTATCTTTTACAGGAGGTTCTGTCTGTATTCTAGTCTTTTCTGGTTAAGCTCATCTTAACTGCTGATGGTAGGAGACATTCCTACCTTTAGTGGAGTATTGCTTTCCTCGCTTCATGACAATAAAATTCAATCTTTTGGGTCCATGAAGGATTTACTGAAAGGGAGAAATAGCAGGCAAAAGGGTAGGGACTCATCAGGAGGAAAGGGGGAGCCAACAGTGTAATAGATTCACTGGAAAAATGAAGGATAGCTGTTGATAGTTTGTATTTTCTGCTTGGGTCTAAAGAAAACGCTTGGGACTAGACTAAGAAATTTTTGGGTTTTGATCCCACTTGTATTATATTGATATAGTTACAATTCAAGCCAGCAGGTCATTGAGTTAACAGACCATAAACACTTTATGGTTTAGTGGTTTGTTTATTTTGTTTTGGGTTTTTTTGGTTGTGGATTGTTGTTGGGATATTTTTGTTTGGTTTGGGTTTTTTTAAGATTTTGAATTGTTATGCATTAGATTTGTAATATTAAGACACATAAATGTGTAAGTGAATGTGGAGCAAGTCCTTAACTCTACATAAGAATCTGAACCTGTTTTTCACAAACTCTTTCCATCTTGTGTACTCTTTATTTTGTTTTTCTCAGTGCTTTGTGTGTGTGTGTACCTCTTCTCTATCCAGGTTATAGGTTTATTTTGTTAAAAGATTTTATTTTTCTTAAATTTTTTAACATTTGTTTGGCTCATTTCTGATACAGAATTCCTTAAACACATTGGTGGGGGGCCGTGATGGTGGTACTTGCAGGAAATAAATAGGTGTTTTACCTGGGAGGTAGCTGTATTTGTAAATTGTGTTAAAGTGTAAACTGGAGTTGGAATGGGGAGGTTAATCCTTAGGAATGTTCTTTATCTCAAAGTTTTGCCCTATCTTTGTACAACTTTCCACCTCCAGTCTTTCTTTGAGGCACAGGAGTGGGAGAACAGGATGTTCTGCTTGTGAGGGAGCTGATGACAATTCCTTTCATTAATTTCACATACATGTAAAGTGCTGAAAAGTAAAGGGCCCAGTATGCCTCCACACTTATGATTAAATCTAAAAAGTCTCGGATTTTGAGTGCTTTTGCATATGTACCCATGTGGCATGACAGGTGTTTATGGGTAAGAACTTCATCTTTATATATTTGTCAGCAGTGTACTCTTGTGGCAAAGGCAGCCAACTGCATAGCAGACTGCTGCAGGAGTGTGGCCAGCAAATCAAAGGAAGTGATTATTTTCTCTGTTCATCCCTTGTGAGACCACATCTGGAGCACTTTGTGCAGTCTTGGTTTCCCCAGTACAAGAAAAACAACGATATACTGGCATGAGTCCAGCAGTGATGGAGAGGACTGGATTTGCCTAGCCTTAGAAAGAGAAGCTAAGGTGAGATTTAGTGCTGTCTTAACTACCTAATAGAAGGGTATAGAGCAGATGGAGCCAAACTCTTCGTATAGGCGCATGGTGAAAAGGCAAGCAGCCATGCAAGCAAGTTGCAACGTGGAAAATTCCAATTAGAGACAAGAAAGTAAAATTCATCCTGTGAATGGTGAAACTCTGGTAGAGGTTGTGCAGAGACTGTGGAGAGCACCCTTGGAGATGCTCAGAACTGGGCTGCACGAGGCCCTGGGCTTCCTGATCTGCTTCGACCTGCTTTGGGGAAGAGTTCGGACTAGATGGCCTCCAAAAGTTCTTCCCAACCTACGTGATTCTGTGATTCTGTGGTATTGTTAGCAACAGTCTACATGTAATCAGTGGGGCTATATAGTTTTAATACCATTTAGGGAGAAAATTTGTGTTTAACAGTACTGTGATAAAAAAAGAGTTAAATTAAAACTAGGTTTGATACAATGTTTCAATTTTAAAAAGTTAATGTAAAACTGGTTTTGATACAGTGTTTTAATTTAAACCTGGTTCTAATACAGTGTTGCAATTTTTTTAACTTATGAAAGGTGAGACATGAAATATGTTATAAAAAGACTGTTTACTAGTCTACAGAATTCATTTAAAAAATAAACTGATTTCTTACAGTAATGGTATCAGCCTTACCACAGTAACAAAAGCAATCAAACTTGAAAAATTGATACTTCTCTAGGCTAATGCATGTTTATTAATTGGTACTGTAGTGAGCATTTGTGGTTGATGGTAGAGAAGTCACTAGCTTGCAAGGCAAACTTTTATCTAGTATAGTGTTCATTCCACAAGGCTGCTCAGTACATGTACCGTGTATAGATGTGGACTTCTCAAGTGATTTTTATGTATGTGTGCATCTCTGCAGTGGTTTGATAATAGGAAAAAAAAGAATAATGCTATGTTACAATGCCTGACAGCTAACAAATCTAATTTAGGCTAGGTTCTATTGGATTTAAGTATTAGCATTCACAGTCTTGCATACTGTGTCATCAATCTCTGTGGTGTTGTAATTCAACCATATTAATGAAGTATATTGACACCTTGTCACTGTTCAAGTGGCCACGTGATCTACTGGATTAATGCTGGCTATTTTACATGATGACAGATTCTACTACAGTTCACTATGCTTTCATGCTGCTGGGATACCAAAAATTAAAAATATACATAAGAAAATGCAGAGCTTGAATATTTGTAGATACAAAAGAGACTGTTTTGTACAGTTCAGTTCAGAGTACTTGATGCTCACAGAAGCTACTTTACTCATTGAAGTCTAATAAATTTATTTACACTGATACTTTTATTTCAAAATACAGCTCTTAGTTGCTATACTTAGAACTTTTGGGATGGAAAAGTATAAAAAGCATGTTCCTTATTTCTGAATTTGTTACAGCTCACACCATAGTTACCTTTTACTGTCCATTTCTTCTGCAGCTCTCTTCACATCCCATGCATTGTCTTTGTCGTTATTTTTCTCTTTGTGGCTTACATATCTTGCTTTTACTTAGCAGTTCTAACACCAAATATCTTTAAATGCAAACACTATTTCTTAGGAAGAGAATGGTGATCTGTTCTTTACTACTTAGTAAAAGCCAATATACCTTATTTGTCTACCTTTTGTTAGCATCAGATTGCTTTCTTATAACATGCCGAGTGTTTTTCAAAGCAATTTAAAGGACAGTGCCCTGTGCTTACAGTGCATGTCTCTTTGAAGCTGTTTTTCAAGATTTAATTCATTATATATTAGATTCAGTTATCTGAATTCATTCTGATAGAAATGTCCTCACAAAGAAAGTGATTATCATTACTCCCACAACCTTTTAACGGGCTAGACCTTATTAGGTTGGTATATGCGTCTGTACAGGTTTGTATGCATGCAAGCCACTCTGAAGCTGAATAGATGAACTGATAAAGATTCTCACGTTTCCTTTAGAACCCAAACTGGTTCCACTGCAAGCAAGCTGTGAAGGCAGTCTGCAAAAAGTTTTGGCTGTGGCAAAGAGCGAACTTACAGCCAAGAAAGAAGTGTTTTGAATATAGTTCTTGGATTACTTCTAGCACTGAGAGGGGCAAGATAGTTGAATCAGAATGGTCACTGCTATGGATCATCCATTTTAGCTAGAGAATTCCCATATTATTTCATTGAGGGGGAAAAAAATTGGAAAGTTGGCATCATTTTGGTTTTGTTTCTACAAAGGGCCCACCGGTCTTTTCCCTGACATATTTTCATGTTGTGAATGATTCCTTGCTCTTGTTCTTATTTGTGGGGTTGGGGTTTGTTTGTTTTTTGTTTAGACTTGCATTTTTAAAATCACTTTGTGAGTGCAGTTCGTTTGAAAGGCTTTAATTCTGAGTAAAGATATATGGCAGAGTACCTTCAGCTTTTGGTATTGGAAGGCTGTGGTGAAAAAATTATTTTTTGCAAAAGTGTCTGTGAGTAAGATTCTGTACCTCCCTCCCTGGTTTTTTTCAAGGGTTTAAGCAAAAAATGCAGTGTCAGTGTTGAGCTCAAGTCGTTGAGTAAAAGGTATTACAAACCTGTATTTTATCAAATTTTATGATAACTGTACCATATGCAGACTGGATTTGAAGAAAGAGCGACTGATTCTTTGCCTTTGATTTGGAAGTACCAACTTACCTGGAATTTCTAGTAGTTGTCAGTTCTGTCCCATATTTCACAGATCAAGGAAATTTACTTCCTTGTGTGACATTATTGGGCCCACACCTGAGCTATTGTGTCCAGTTTGGAGCTTCACAATTAAAGGTATGCTAAAGAACTGGAAAGGTCCCAGCAAAGGATTATCAAGACAGTCAGGACCCTACAGCACATGATGGGCTAACAGAGGTTGAGGGAGCTGGGTTTGTTTAGCCTGATGCAGAGGAGGCTAAGACAGTGATGTAACAGTAGTCTACAACTACTTGAAGGGTTACAAAACCAGCAGAGCCAAGCTGTCTTTAACAGTGACAGCTATTATAACAAAGAGTAATGGCAAGAAATGGTTGCTTAGAAGGTTCAGGTTGACCATGAGGAAAAAATTTTCTCCTGGGAGGATAGTACAGCAGGTATAGGTAGCCCAGAGAGGTTATAGGACCTCTGTCCCTGGATGAAGGCACAGCTGTCCTGATCAATGTTAGCAGTTACTTCACTTTGACTTGGGGTCAGATCGGATAACCATCAGAGGTTATTTCCCACCAGCATTTCTGTGTGTTACTGAAAATATGAGGAAGGCATCATTATAGATTTTCTTTCATTGAAGGTAGAAAATACAAGGACATTTCAGAGAATGAAAAGCTGCATCAGCTTGACTTTGCTTTTTCTTTTATTATTATTTTAGCCTTAAGAGAAATCTTAAAGTATTTAGTGATAGTAGTGTTGCAGATAGAGCTCTGTTACACCGGAGCTCTCTTGAAAATTCGTTGAGTGTGTACATCTCAGCACTGAAGAGTTTGAGGCGTCTGTTTATAGCCTGCAAAAGTCACATGGTATTAATAACATCTCTGTTAAAAAGAAAATGCGCAAATGTGGAATTTTGAAGCAAAGGTATTTAAAACGTTGGTAGCTGCCTGTCATGGAGTTTATGTTCCTGGTCTTCTAAATGACACTGTAGTTTCTGTGTATGCTGTACAAATGATAAAGCAGGTCAGTGTAAAATTGCCATGTAGCTATGGTAATACAAAATCAAGTATAAAAAAAATGCTTTCTAGGAAAATTACGTTTAAAAAAAAAGTGTGTGTGTGTCAAGGTCATGATGATGAAAGGGACCTCTGCTAGAGTTTCTGCCTATCAACAGGGCTTGAAGACTGATGCTTTAAACAACTTTTGAAGTTTGCTGTTTCAAGAGTCTCTCTGACTGTGGAATGTGTATTTCCTAACTTAGTTGTACTTTTTTCACACTGGGTAGAACTGTGCCTGTTTTGGTACAGAAAATATTACCTTAGCCTTTTTGAGGGGTTAGCTTGTTTTAACTTAATGAAGGATTTGAGTTCTCTTCTTTTCATTTTCTGGAGAAGCCATAGGCTGGTTTGTTTACAAATTCAGTTCGACTGATTTGTACCTATAAATTTCATAAATGTGTAACTTTTATAGTTCTGCTATAACTTTCATAAACAAGGTGTCATTAGAATGAAATACTTTTGTGTAAAAAGACAACAGAAGAGATATCTGTAAGTGTTATAAGCATGTTAACAACACAATAGATACAGTGAATCACAGAAATGTATGAAAACATAACAAGGATTTATTTTTAGGACTTTTTTTTTCTTGCTACTGGACATGAGTTTACTGCAGAAATGGTGCATGTGTATTTTGGTTGGAAATACAGAATTCAGGCTTGGACAACACTTGACATAATACAATTGGTTTTTTAAAGTGTAAAATACAATGTTGTATATTAGGGGACCTTTTTGGTGATGTTTCTAGCATGAGCCCAGAGACAGACTTCAGGAGTGGGATACTAAGTCTCACTGGTCAAATTATTGTTTTGACCCCTTCTGGAGTCCTACATGAGAATTTGATTGGTCCAGGGAAGCAAATATGAAGTTCTATAAAGAAATACGGCCTTTCATCCAGATCATAAGTCAAGAGTAATAAAGAGCAGCTATATGGAATCATTTTATTTCAAGAACATGGAATTTCTTGAAATTTGATGCAAGCATAGTCACAGCAGTGTTGATGTAATGCTTTCCCTTTCCATCTTCAGAAAGGAAAGCATAGCTTGTGAATTTATTACACCCACATTAAAGCATGTAAGAATATTTACCAATTCTTTTATGAACTGTTGCTTAAACAAAAGGAAAATAGTTACGTTTTTATGCATTGCAAGCAATTGGCTCTTTATTCCTCCTAATCAGTCTGCCAAACAAGGAGAGCTTTGTTTGCTGTGTGACTTCATTCCCTTGCCTTTAATATGTATCTGTTTTTATTAGATTTACTGTAGTGCTGAACGTACAATAGCTTAGCAGGAGCGCACCTCTTCCCTCTTTTTTTAATCTTTACACTCGGCTACACATTTGTTCATCTGTACTTAGTTTTATTGTAGAGCAAATATCGTAAAAATGACTGTTACATTTAGTGGCTGAAGCCACCGCGGACTAGTTGCACGTTGCCAGATTAGGTAGGTCTTTACCTAACGTTATTGTGAAACTGATTTTGAGAATGGTATCATGCAGCTAAGCAACAAGAGTAGTCAACACATTTCCCAATTTTATAAGTATAAATGGTACCCTTTATAAGTTTCAGAGTGCAACAATATGAAGTGTATTTGACTGTCATTTTGATAATTATTCATTCTAAGAATAACATATTAGAGTATTAATTTAAAACCTCTGTATCTTGAAAGTCTTAGAACACATCAAATAATATAATTATATAATTAGAACTAACCACTATTTATACAGCAGATAATATACAATTTAACTGTTAATTTTGTTATATAACTGACTAGGCAATTGACCTGGATTTTTAAAAAATTGTAATTGATTGAAAAGTGCTTCCGAAGTAACACTGCTCTAATCTTTTATCTCACTTTACATCCCACTTCCATGTATGTGGAAGAAGAAAATATGTTCACATACGTGAAAGAAAATGAGACCTATGCAAATGAATCTTGTTATCAAAACGTTCTTAAACTTCCTGTCATTTAAGTCAGTGAATGTGTTTCTCACAAGTTAATTCCTCTTTGTACATATAAAATTGGGCTTAGTGAACATTTTGTTAAAATTCTTACTGAAATAACTAGTATCACTAAATAGGTGAATCTTGTTCAATAATACATAATATCAAACCATTTTTCTGAAGAAATTGCATAATTTATGTACATCTTAGTCATCTCAAGTCATAAAGTATATTTACTAATTGATATAAACTTCTGTGCAGACTTGTACTTATACATCACTTCTGCTTAATCTGGACACAAAGTGGTTGGTCCTTTAAATCTGTTGTTTGAATGCCATCTGTACGTGGGAGCTCACAACTATTTAGAATTTTCTTCTAATAAGTTTCACTGAAAATTAAACTTGAAAATATTTTAAATTCTTCATAATTTTTTTTTTAATTTAGGAAAAACATTTTCAGATGGTACTTGTGGTTCAACATAAATCACAGAACCAGGGAAGTGAGCTGCAGTTGATACTATTTATTCCAAGCAGAGTAGAAAAATGGTGCCTGCCAGGTAATTGGGGTATTCTGTGGTATGCTGAATACCTTACAAAAGACTTGGAAATAACTGTTCTAGATTTGTTTTGTGGGTTTTGGTGGTGGGATTTTTCGGGGGGGGGTGAGTAGGGTGGTGGTGTGTGTGTGAGGTCGTCTTTCTGATGGTAAGCCTGTCATTGAAATGTCCATCCCAGTCATCTACAGTTGCATTCTCAGTCAGTTGCTCTGAACCTGATACTGCTTTCCAAACCACATCTCCCAAACTTTAACAAGAGAGACTTTAGTTGAGCAGGGTTATAAAAAGCCTTCTATTCTAATCCTCTCTCAGCCCAGAGAAACAAAGGAAATAAAATATCACAGACACAATTCACTATTATTCAAAAACAGGCTTTAAAATCTCATACTATTTCAATCTTGTCTGTCCCTGTACTAAGAATTTAGTTGCATGCATATGGTAGTTTTAACAGTATGATGACTTCTGTACTTGTGTTTGGTAGTTAAATATGTGAAGTATTCAGTAAAGGAGGTGTCTTAAGAACTCTCTGCTTTGTCTCAATCAGAGGCCTGAAGCACCCTAAGAGGATAATGTACTGTTAAAGTGTTCATTGCCTCTAAGTGTATTTACACAGATGTGAGTCCATTCCATCAGGGCCCAAAAGTGCTGATGGAGCTGAGATACCGTTAGGAGGCCAGCTGGATAATCTTCGAGTGATCGTGGTGATTGGGGGAGATACATAAGGGATGAAGGAGAGCCAATGTCACTCTGATCTTCAAGAAGGGCAAGAAGGAGGACCCAGGGAACTGCAGGTCAGTCAGCTTCACCTTCATACCGAGGAAGGAGGTGGAGCAACTAATCCTGGAAACCATTTCCAGGTACATAAAGGACAGCAAAGTCATCAGGAGTAGTGAGCATGGATTCACCAAGGGGAAGTCATGGTTGACCAACTTGAGAAACTTCCAGGATGAAACAACTGGCCTGGTAGATGGAAGGGCAAGGGATACTGTCTGTCTAGACTTAGGAAGGGCTTTGATGCTGTATCTCATAAGATTCTTAAAGAGAAGATGAAGGAGTATGGGATGGACGAGTACAAAATGATGTGGATTGAAAACTAGTTGAACAGCTGGGCCCGGAGGGTGCTTTCATCAGTGGCACAGAGTCGAGTTGGAGGCCAGAAGCTCTTGGTGTACCGCAGGGGTCAGTACTGGGTCCGGTCCTCTTCAGCATCTTCATTAATGGTCTGGGCCATGGGGCAGCGTGTACCCTCAGCAAATTTGCAGATGACACCGACCTGGGAAGAGCAGCTGATGCGCCAGAGGGTCGTGCTGCCATCCACAGGGACCTCATCAGGCTGGGGCCATGGGCTGACCGGAACCTCATGCAGTTCAACAAGGGGAAGCGTGCAAAGTCCTGCGGGTGGTGAGGAGCAACCCCTTGTACCGGTACCTGGTGGGGGCCATGTGGGTGGACAGCATGTTTGCAGAAAAGGCCCTGTGGTGGTCCTGGTGGGACACCAAGTTGAACACGAGGCAGCAATGTGCCCTTGCCACAAAGAAAGGCTAAACGGTATCCTGGGCTGCCTTAGGAGCAGCGTTACCAGAAGGTTGAGGGAGGTGATCCTTCCACTCTACTCAGCCCTGGTGAGGCCACACTTGAAGTGCTGGGTCCAGTTCTGGGCTCCCTGGTACAATAGAGACATGGATGTAGTGGAGAGGGTCCAGCAAAGGGCTGCCACTAAGATGATGAAGGGACTGGAGCATCAGGAGGGCTGGGACTGTTTAGCCCAGTGAAGGGAAGACTCAGGAGGAATCTCATGGATGTGTACAAATACCTGAAGGAAGGGTGGGAAGAGGGTGGAGCCAGTCTCTTTCCAGTGGTGGCCAGTGAAAGCACCAGCAGCAGTGGCTACAAACCAAAACACAGGAGGCTCCATCTGAACATGAGGAAACACTTCCCCCCCCCCGCCCCCTGCCGTGAGGGTGACCAAGCCCTGGCACAGGTTGCCCAGAGAGGTTGTGGGGTCTCCATCACCATCATTGAAGGTAATCAAAAGCTGTCTGGATGTGATCCTGGGCAACTGGCTCTAGGTGGCCCTGCTTGAGGGGGTTGGACCAGAAGACCTGCAGAGATTATAGAATCATAGTATTATTTAGGTTGGAAAAGACCCTTAAGATCATCAAGTCCACCTGTTAACCCAACACTCTCAAGTCCACCACTATACCATGTTCCTAAGCGCCACATCTACACATATTTTAAATATCTCCAGGGATGGTGACTTGACTGCTTCCCTGAGCAGCCTGTTCCAGTGCTTGACAATGCTTTTGGTGAAGAAAATTTTTCCTAAGGACCCTTCCAACTTCAACCATTCTTGATTCTACAAAGACAGCTTCGTGACTGCTTTGATGGGTGGGTGGCTCTCCCGTGATGGGCCTGGGAGCAGCTGAGCAAGGTATTATTTGGGCTCCCCCCTGCCCCACATGCTGTTGTCTCTCTGTGCTTTGTGGGTGTGCAGATGAGGTTTTATCACGTAACATTTTTCTTTTCTGAAACCCTAGGTTAATTATAGCTGCCTTCTTGCTGAAGAAAGCAAACTGAGGAGTTTGAGAAAGGCAAGTTTGTTTTAAAAATAAATCTAGGTTGGAGGAGGAAGCAAGGATATTCCTGCTTTGGTGTTCCTTAAGTAGTTAGCAATGCCTGGAGCTTTTACCAGTACAATAAGCCAAATGACAAGGTGTGTTTCTTCAGCCTTTTTGCAAGGCAAATTCATAATTAAATTTATGCAAAGAAATCTGGAAATATGCTTTTTAAAATATTTATTTTGAGAATGCTCTCAAGTCTTCATTCTTAAACATTGGCTTTAATCTCTGCAAAGTGCATGAGGTATGTCCAACTTCTGTTCTGAAAAATGAAACCGCTTCCAAAACACTTCTTTTTACACAGTCTGTACTCATCTAATGAATCATAATTCTTGCCAATAGTCCAGAAATAGGCTTCTCGCTGTGCTTGCCATAATTCAGGCTGGTTACAAACATAGGGAAGATAATAAGCATCAGCTGTATTTTCAAATATTTTCTGTTTAGATGCGAGCATGTATTCTGTTCTGGTTTGTGCAATCAACAAAACTCAAGATTAATTGCAGCTGAGCTGCAATTTCTGTTAATTCATTGATCCAGAGAGAACCTTCTTTGACTCCTAAATGCTGGGTTTTGTTGTTTTGTGAATCTATAAATATATGTCACTGTGGTATGGTAAATAATGATCCTTGGGCAATATCAGTCATTGAGCGATACTTGCTTTTCATGTTAGAATGCCAAACCTGTATTCTGCCATAGCAGTAAGACATTGGTAAAAATTCAGTCTTTGGGTTGTATGATTTTTGCTTGGGATAGTTTACATCCTGTGAAAATCTTGTCTAAAGTCTTTCTTTTTCCAAAAGAAAGATTTCATGGTTTGTGATCCATAGATTGATATACTGTTTTGCTCTCCTAAGTTTTCTGCCACGTTAGATGTGAGATCATGATTTCAGGTAGTCTTCCTGCAAGTCAGCTACAAACCTTGAAGCTTTTCTGCATGTACTGATATTTTTACTGGCTTATAGATGAACACAGTTTGGAGCTATAGGCAATGGAAATTTGCAAGAGTAAAGACACATTAGCAAACCATGGTGGACCCTCTAAAAAATGGGATGAGAGATAGCTTTTTAGAAGGAGACATATGTTAAATATGTAATATATATATGAGTGTCTGTATATTCATAATAATATCCATATATGTAAGGAGTAAAAACCTCTCTATCAGATACTGTCTTTCATAGTTCAAAACTTAAAGTACTTGTTCATAAATCAGTAAAAAGACAGGGGATAAACAAAATGCATACCTTAAATCAAAACGTTCTTTGATCTTGACTGCTTCATCATCAGTTGCTTAAGAAAATACAGAATTGCTACCTAATGTTGGATAGCAACTGCTGTAAGTTGTATTAATCTTTGTACGTAGAAACTCTTATCTTTTTCAGTCTGCTGCATATGCACTGGTGATTATAAGAACAGTTTACTAATATCAAAACACATAGCATAATCCTCCTACTGCCTTAACTGGACTTCACACTGAAAAATTAAGTGGAAGAAAATGTTAAAGATCAGTGACAAACTATCACAGTCAGTGCTGCAATTGTAGAAACTGAACACTGATCTTCATGGAAATTTTCATTCTAACATCTGCATCAGCAAATATTTATGACTAATAAACGAAGTATGTAGAAGCTGAAAGATCTCCATATGTCATTACGTGGGAGAATGGAAATTGTTTGAGGAGAAGAAAGTATGGGGTTCAGGAAGTTGTCAGTATGTCAGTTGCTTGTGAGTATTAAAATCTTTAGGTTGTGTTAGCGCATATTAACTTGTACAGATGCAAAGGTATCTGCCTTTCTTGAGAGCAAGTCAGTGGGTTTAGTCCAGTTGTGAACACTGCCAAACAGTGGCTGTGTTTTCTAGGATAAGAGTTGCTTCAGTAGAAAAAAAAATATATATCTGGTAATCTCTGATTAAAGAAAATCTTTGCAGAAAAAAGGGAAAAAATATTAAGAGAAACAAGTCTACCTAATATGAAGGCAGATGGCAATATTTGTTGTTTGGTTGCTTGAAAGCTGTCTTCTAGAACAGTTTAAAGACAAGATCTTGGAACATACAGAGTAGAAAAATGTAGATTTTTAGCTTCTTTAGTGAAGAGAGGCATCTTGATTTAAATAAATCAAGGGTCTGGAGTCCTGAGGAGACCTATGAACTTAATTCTATTTCTTAAAGACTTTCTACATTTTATCTGCTGTTCTAATTCTGCCATGTCAAATATTGTGTCAGTTGTATTCCAGTATATTAATTATTTTAATAGAATGAAGTTAGGTGCAAACAATACGTGATTGTCTATACAGTTAGATTTAAGATAAAAATCCACTTTTAAAAAAAACTTGAATGAACATACATTGTATGAATTCAATTTTATCTTTAATACTGTGTTGAAGCTCCTCCTAATTGTACGTTTTAAAACTACTACACGTATGACCAGTAACTTTAAGAATTTGACTGAGACAGCTGTCATTCTTCCTGCTGCAGAATAATGGGATAGAAGATGTATGGGTTTAAAACCCTTTGATCACTTAACTACCTAGAAGGCAGAAGGATGAGAATATTGTATCTAACTAAGCACTGGAAGATACTTGCATTTTCTTAGGGTTATAGACTAGCAATTTTGGGGTTTTTTCAAGTGCCAAAGGCTTTAGGAGATAAATCTGTTTTTAACAGCTCTTGTGTGTTACTGCAGTCTGAGCACTCTGAAACAGCATTTATTGGCATGGCATTTTCCAGCTACAAGTCGTTTATTTTAATGAAGACACTTACCAGGGACACCTGGATAGACTACTCACACTGAATGTATTGTATGTATTTGATTTCCTAATATGAATCCAACCAAGAAATATATGCTGTGACAGTAAGTAAATTGGCAATGTAAATAAAAATACAGTGATCTATATAGTTGGTTTACCTAAAATCTGTGACAGAGATTTTTCTTGGAGGTTGTTTCTTAAGAACACTTCATATATGAGTAAGATTTATGGTGTGTTTCTTTTTTTTTTTTTTTATGAAGATTGTTCTACGTATTTATTTTACCTAAAATATTCAGTGGTCAAATTCTTTCTTTTTTGAAGTTGCTGTAGAAGAAAAAGCCTGCATCCAAATGCGACTGGTGCTAAAAAGTAATGTTTTATTCTTTCAGAATGTCTTAGCATTTGTTAAGGCACTTAAATGAGGATTTATTTTTAATACTTCACAGAACTGAGAAATTACTTTAAAGATATATTCCAGGTTCCACAGAAAGTTACTAGCAGAGTCAGAAATACAATACCCAAGCTTCTTGATTACCCAGAAGTCTGACTAAAGTTAGGTTAGAAAATATATTGTTTTATCTACTGTGACAGAACTAGTTGTTGAAGGTTTCTTAAGATCTGTCACTTTTAACATTGCCAGTGATATAGTGATCTTTAAAAAAGATACAGTCTCTTTAAAGCTTACCTGTTTGAGGGGAAAACCAGGAAAGAAACTAGTATGCCCTGGAAATGTAGGATGCTAACATTTAGGATTATTAGATGGCACTTAACCATCTGTGCAGTGTGTGGGGAGTCTCGCTGCTTTGCATCTCCTGCCCTTTCCCCCTCAGTAAGACTGGCTGAACTGATTTAACAGATCCTGGCTGCTGAAGGGGGAGCAAAGGCCCAGTTTCTTCAACCCAGGTTCCTCACCGTGCAGTCCTGTCACTTATTGCATTGGCTTTGGTACTTTTTTGAACTTTGGAGTGATACATTTTAATCCAAGCTGGGGAAAAAAGTGAACCGAGGACTTGCACCCTAAGTCTCCTAGTCTTTACTTTCTTCTCACCTGGCCTGCTTCCTTTTTAAATGGACCTCATTTAGAAACCTGTTAGGGTTAAAGAAGAATTACCTTGTTAAGGGGAAAGTGTAAGCAAGCATAGGTTGAATTTATTCAGCTGGGAATTTTGATACTGTCTTTAGAGGAAAATATTTATGTATGTTGTGTGTTAGTTTAGAATCTGAAACAATAAACTGGTGTGGGATGCTTAGAAAATGGAGGGGAGGTTTGGCTCTTCTGAGGGCTACCAGTGACTGTTTGACACATGAATGCAAGCTAGGGCTGGAGTAGGAACTGTAGGAGCACATCATGTAAATAGCTGTGGTTGCTACCTGGGTTCCTTCCTAAATAGCTCATAGGTATTGTTTGGTTTAAAAAAAAAAGCAAGCAAGCTACTTGGAGAAGGTGTATGCACGAGGTAACATTAACAACAGAGTGAGGGGGGAAAACTTCAAATCTTATCAAAGCTGCTATCCTTATCTGTGTTCCTGTCCATGTGGTAGGACTGGTCAGCAACTAAATACTAGTTCAGGATTTGAAGGTGTGTGTTCCATTCTATAAATTTTCTGGACTACCAGGCTTCCCCCCACGCCCCCACCCCAGTTTCTTATTTTCGGTCACATCCTGTTTTGTTTGTGGGTATGGAGCTGTCCCTGTGATTAGATTTTCTTAAGGGCACTGCCTGGTTTACTGAAGGTGTTCATTCACTTGGGATTTGCTGGTTTTGTGTCATCATCCCCCTCCTCCCCCCATCACAGAAGAAGGGTTTACTAATTTGGAGGAATTTCAATCAATTTAATTAACTGTCAGTTAACAAGCTTTTAATTACTGGCTGTGGTATTGAGAGAAACACACAGGAGCTTAGGCAGAACACCGCAGCAGTGGCAGGCGGGGGATGGGGTCAGCTCATGCTGGTCCCTGCCTGGCCGCAGCCCCTCTGGAGCCCTACCTCAGCCCAGCCTGGGCTGCTGCTCTGCTCCCACCCCTGCTCTCTCCTCGTGCTTCAGCCCGCTCTTTGTTTCTCCTGGCTTCTCACTCCTCCCACTCATCGTTCCTTTTATTGTCTCTTGTAGGGTTTTTTTGGTGTTTACTGCCCTGTTATTCACAGAGGTTTTGTGAAGTCCTCTGGTTCAGAGGTGCCACACGTGCACACACACAACCCCCACCACTCTTTTGTGAATTTGCTCTTTTTCTTGTTTTGGCCTTTGCCAGTCTGTCTTTTTCACTATCCTGTTTGAAGACTTGGCCGTTTGCTGTTGTCGGTAATGTTGGGGTAAATTGATTACAGACGAAATACAGCTGGAGTTCAGCGCAGCGTACTGTTTTGTTCCTTGCTTATCCCTTTGTGTGTTACAACATAAAAGAAACTTCTACCCTCGTTCTGTTGTATTTAATAAGTTCCCCTATAGAGTATAGTTTGTAACAACTTTTGAGGAATTATGGGCTGTATTTGCCAAGAGTTGAAGCTATTCACAGCTTCAGGGCATGGTAATCTTGAGTTACAAATGCTGGCCTGAGGACTGAGGGCACATGTGCCAAGATACGCAACAATCTTTGGAGAAAAAAAAAAATTAATATCTGTACTGGTTTTGTTTTATAAAAATAATTTATATTTGGAAACCTTTTTCTTTTTAGGTCTTCCATATAGTACCAACTACTGTAAAAAATTGGTTTCTTCAGTGATATAAAAACTGATGGGGAGAGGCAGTCTTTTTATGAAATTGGGTATCTTCTAGGCTAGTATTTAGAAATGTTATGTTGTAGAGCTTTAGAGCTGGTCATGCTGTGGTAACAGTTTTTTTGCTGCTAGGAAGGCAGGTTCATATCCTGAATCAAATCTGTAATCCTCATGTGACATTGCAGCAACTTGATTTCCCCTTGGTCTCAGCACTGTTCTTCACTATCACCTTTGCCTCTTGCAACCTGAGTGCTGTATTTGCCCAAGAGAAGTAGCTCCTCTGAAGAGTCTCATGTCAGATGAAGAGGATTCTGCTACCCCTTTTTTTTTTTTTTTTTTTTTTTTTTTTTTTTTTTTTCCCTTCTGAAATTGTGAGTACTCTTCCTAGTAACAAGCCTGGACCTGCAGTTCCTGTATGTGCTTTGTTTTCACAGTTTGTTGGCTGTATTCTTGATCCACTGGCCAAAAAAATAAATTAATACAATCGGTCTAGTTCTGAGGTTACTTGTAGCGAGTAGAAACTGCTAAACTTGAGGGTACTGGCTTTACTGAGATAATGCCGATTTCAGGATTTGCTTCATCTGTCTTAGAAGATTTGTCCTTCTGTATCAATTAGTATGGAATTCCTGAGTTGTGCACCACCCCACATTAGCCACACATACACTTTGTAGATGCTGAGTGGCAGTTGTGTATAGTTTTGGTTTGCCCTTCCTGTTATTAATGAGGATCATTCTTACAGGGAAGGTAAGAGGTCCTTACTGTGCCAAGTGGACTAGATTCTGGTTTAGGATTCCTACAGATTGAATTTCCCTCTGCAGTTGTCTGGGGCTTTGACAGCTTAAGGTATTTTGTTCCTTTCATAGTTGGATGGAATCTGTCTTTTCATGTGTTAATAGGGAGTTAATTGATGTTCACTTAGACCTTTGTGTATAGGAAAAGTTGAACCTCTTGAAGAAGGGCCCAGTTCCCAACAGAGTTCAGAGGTTTTAAGGACTACAGTGGGGTAACACTTAAATTTTTTGGCGATGTGTTATGTTATTACTTGTTTGTGTAAATGGTGATCTTGGTAGCTGTCAGTTCTCTGAAGTGGTATTGGGAGTAGAAAGGAACAATTCTGTTTGTGTAAGGTAGCGTGTTAAATTGTTCCTCCATTATTGAGATGTAGATTGTTTTTCATTTGATCTGGAGGCTTTTGCACAAAGGCTAACCCGGAAGAGTGTTCTGAGGTCAGGTGGTTTGCTTGGGTTGTTACAGTAATGGAATTTATTCTATCCATATGAACTGTTCCTGAAAAGGATGGCATGTTTCATGTCCAGGACTTAAAAGAAATTGCTTGTGAAAACAAGCAAGTTCTAGGCTTTTCTTTCTTAAGCCTGTTGTCTGGGCAGGTAAGCAAATATATTTTTTTTTTTCCTTTCCATCTGATACTATGCTGATGCTATATTTCAGTGTCCAAGTCCATTCTTCCACAGATTTTAACCACTCAGAGTGGTCAAAGTCCAACTCAAAGATCAGTTATTGGCAAAGGTCTTGTAACTTAGAGTATTGGGTGATACTGAGAACATGTTATAGTAATGAGGGATATGTGTATACAAGAAGTGGAATGAAATTTTTGAACTTTTAGAAGCAGAAAATAGAATGGAAGCTTTAGTAAATTTTCTTATAAGTTTTTTGTGCTTACTAATTTTATTATGTGTAAATAATAAATTTTTATATTAAAATCATTTTCCAAACTGGAGACCAAAAATCAGATTTCATTGGTATTAGCAGGCAAATGGTTTTATATCATTTTTATCATGTAAAGTTCATCAGTATTTCAGGACCTTGAAGATAAATTTGCAGTTAAAAGACAGCAAAACAAAGAAAATAGTCTGCAGATTAAATGGCTGTTATGTTTGTGCAGTATTTACGTTTATACTTTAACATATACTGTATACTTACAATAAGTTAAAGTTCCATCAATGTTTTCAGTAAAATCCATGGGCCATTGTAACTATCCTCAAAATTTAATTTGGCATAGAACTTCTCAGACTTTTGGTATATGTATTTTTTGCAAAAACTCTTAAAAATGCGTTATGACAGATAGGTCATTGTCTGCTTTCACCATTCTTTGATTCCAGTATTCATTGCTGGCAACACATGGCACTTTCATGTCAATGATTGTGCTCGAGTAAGCACAAGCATTACCTGAATAATATTGTTTGTGGTAACAGAAGAATTAAATGGATTCCAGCATAATGATTTTTTATGGCATTTGAAAGATGATTTAATAAAGTACATCTCAAGAATGCTGTAAAGTTCAAAGCTTTAGGCTCAAGTTCAATGCTAAAGGTTCAAAGGTTTAAAAAACCTGTTGAGAGCTTTAATTATTAATTTTTTTCAGCTTAATATTATGATGCAGTTTATTCTGTTTTAAAAACCTGCTTACTGGGAAATAACAAATAGGCTTTCCAAACTGACTGTAATAGGTACAAAACATAGGATATATAAAAACTATGAATTTCTCTGTGCTATGAGACCATGTTATTTCTCTAATTAGTTGTTTATGAATGAAGATTTATGCAACAGAGTGATTTAAGCAGCTAAATCTTACTTCTCTATGGTAAATGGATACTAAGGTACTGTAGCTAATAAGAAAAAAGTACAAAAATACAGGTACAGTGGGATGTCTTAGAAAGCATGTGGATGTGCAAAACATGTACAGTGTACTTGTACCTGTCGAGATTTGTGAGCTCTAGCTTAGCATGAGTCCAGAACTGACCCTCTGGAGAGTATCAGCCCCGTTTTCTTGACACTCTGTTTCTGGGAGTGTGTATTAGCATATGCACAGCTTGTGTTTAACTGAGCTAATAAATCCTCAAGACTCAGGGTCACTGTGACTTTCAAGCGACCTTACATGGAGCTAGCTCACGTCCATCATGGTTTATTAATTCAGGTATTGACTGGGAGAGACTATACTGTATCATCGTACCCTGAAGCAGCATAGCTGTTTTGCCTGTACTGCATTTAAGCTAATAAATTCTGCTAGGCCTGAACTGACTCAATATTGTTGAAGATGCATATGCAACCTGCATAAACAGCCCACAGATTTGCAAGTTTGACTTGTTATCTCAAAGTCACAGATGCATAACTCATCCCCTTCCTGTAGTGGTGTCCACGCCCCTCCCAGCCTCAGTTTCTTGTCTTTCTGTGCCTACTGCAGTACTCTGGAAAAATGAGAATATGGTTGTGCAGCACGAGACACACTGAACAGGTTGTTTGACCAGAAGAGATCTGTGAGCAAAGGGAGGTCAGGCTCAGAGCTAATGTTTGCTTCCCCCTTCAAGGAAGGTGTGGCAAGTAGTACATCTTGTGCAACTAACTGTGCTTCAGATTATTTTCAGGGTCTGGACAGTGGTGCATTCAGCCTGAGAGTCATGTGTTGTCATGTTAAAACATGGTTTTGATTTTGTTGTGCAGACAGGAGGGGTGTTCTAAAGAATCCGCAGAATGGGTCAGGGCGCTGCTAATTCAGCTGACCCGTGTGAGCATTATGTTTTACATTTCCAAGTACCCTGTCACATCAATGAAATTTTTTATCCTAGTAGTATTTGATGTAGACAGATATTTAATCTTTTTTTTTAACTTGTGAGGAAAGGAAATATAGTTCATTCTTTTAACTGTTTCTTCCAGTGCTTTTATAAAGCTGTGTTTTACAGGGAGGATACGAATTGTTATCAGTTCCTCTACTTCTGTGGAGTGGACCTGTTTAATATATATATGCAAGCTTATTGTTGCTCTTGCACCTTAGAGCAAGAAAAATGGGCAGAATTCAGTAAGGTTCTGTTCTTACTCCAGCGGATCATCATTTCACAGTTAGTTACCAAAGAAAGAAAACAGATCTCATGCTAAGTGTGCAGGAGTGAGATAGTACAGGGTAGTTGTTGGAACAAATTTGAGGTCAAGCCTTTTAACACCTGAAAAGGTTCATCCGAGTGCTTTACATGCAAGTAACTATGAGTGTAAGTACTTAAACAATCTTTGCTCTGTCAAGCAGCAGGAGCAATCCATTATCCACCAGCTGGTTACTGCAAGGCTTTATAGATTGGTGTCAGTCCCTCAAAATACACTGCGACAGTAAAGGAAATTGTATATTACTATGTGGTTCTTGCAGTTGGCATCACCTGGAATTTTCAGAGAAAATTCGGAGTGGGAAACTCCCTCAGAACTTCATTTGAAAGTCATGCAGGTGTACTGTTTCCGAGTCTGTATCTCCTGCTTTCTGATAAAATTTCAAAATTCACAGACTGGATTAGGTGACCAAATTTCTTATGCAGTTTTTGGCAAGTATGAATTTTAGGTGTTTTTTGTTCCTTGTTCATCACCAGATAATAAAGAGCGGAAATGTAATACTGTTTTCTAAACAGTTGGGTGAGGAGGTTAAAGTAGTAAACATATATAAATACCTGTCTTGGTGAAGAGGAATTGTCATTTAAATATAATGACAAGTGTGTGAATATTGTGAAAGAAAATTTCTCGGATAACCTTTCATTGTGATAGGATTCAAATTGCTTCGTAGGCAAAACTGTCTTTGCATAGGTTCTTTACGGGGATATGTTACCTTTGTCAGTTTGGGGTGTTTTACAGAGAAAGGCGTAAGTTACTGTTTGTAAAATTTTGCAGTATTTTCAGCCTATTGTACAATCTGAGACAAGTTAGACAAGTTAAAACCTTATTCCTAGAGCAGTGACTTCAATGTTGCTAGAAACAAGTTTGAGCTCAGTTGCACTGGTTTTATCGCTAATGTCTGAGTTTTGTGGAATGAAAGGGGGGGGGGATATATTTTAAGGGCACTAGTTTCACAGGCTCAGGAGTATTGCAACTGCGCAAGCAGAAAAGGGAAAATGTGCTTTTTAAAGCATTACAACCTTAACAGACGTATTTTGTGAATATGTGGAAATAACAAGTTTAGTTTAAAACTTTGTTGGTTCTTAGCATGAAATCCTGAAAGGGCTGTTAAAGAACACGTTCTGTAGCGGGGTTGTTTCGTTCCTGAGCTAGGACATGCACACCTGTTTTACAAAACTTGCTTTATAATGTGTCAGAAAAAAAGAAAATGCTCCATGACTTCTGGTACTAATTGCAAAGAGACGCATGTGCAGAAGTGGAGCCAACCAACATTGTTCTCACTGAACCAGAAAACAAGCTTTGTTAAGGTCATTGTTCTCCAGCATTCTGACATTACTGCTGCAGGATTTCCTAGTTGGACTGAACTGGTACCCTTAAAAATTGCTAGATAGTTTTCTGTTACTCAGGGAGCGTCTCCACTGCACACTCTAGATACCTTTTGTCCTAGAGTTTGGTGTGCTGTGGAGGGAGCTTTCAGTACTCATGTCATCTCAGTACAGCAGCATATAATGTAGCTTGTGCTATTTTACATGAAAAAAATTAAGTAACCTGTGCTGCATGCCACAGCTACTGCAACTAAAACGCTGTCACTCACTGAGCTATGTGACATTGTAGAATAAATTTCATCAGAGTAGATTGGTATTTTAGATGCTGGTTTTGCCTAGGTTGTCTAGACTTGATATGGGCAAAGTAGACTTTCCTTTCTAGCATTAGTGAGCAACTGGTTTCATATCGGCTATGCAAAGCCCAGCAGTTCAAGACCAAAGCAAACAAACAACTAACTACATTTTGTCTCTATGAGAAGCATCTTGAGCAGTTTCCTCTTCTGAGTGCCTTTGGGCACTCTGTTTCTGCCTGTTAGTGTGCCACAGCAGCAGTGTAATGGGATTATTTAACCCTTCCTAGGAGAGAAGCTAGGGACTGTTTGTCTAGACCAGCTGAATCTGTTACGAATGGATTTCCATTGTGTCTTTCAAATTCCAGACTTTCTCCTGTAAAATTGAGGTTCTTTGTTGATACCAGAAAGTAAATTTCCCTGTCATTATGTTCAAGTAAAGGCTAAGCCACAGAAGAAAAGACATTTCAAACAAAAAGAAAATTGCAATTATTAGAATGATCAGCAACAGAAGTAACTTTTAATTTTTCAGGATCAAGTAACATTCTTCTCTTGATCACATTCAATTGCCTTTGAGGTCCATTATTTGGTGTAATGTCATTAAATGAGTTTTTAGTATCCCCGTACTAAAATGTAAAGGACTGTGAAGTCTAACCTTTAGTAAACCTGTTCTGCCTAAGTGAATTTTGGTCAAAATTTTAAAGAGATGTTAAAGTTTGGTGTAAAAATTTTCTGAATTTATTAACATTGATAATAATGCTCTTGGCACGTTCTGAGATACACGTTGCAGGTATTGTCCTGGCCAAAGGCTGCAGAGAAAACATAAACACATACATGCACACACAGAGCACTGCAGCAAAAAAAATAATGCTGAGAAACAAACAAATAAACCAACACCAAAACAAAAAACCCCACCCTATGGGATTAACCTTCAAGAAGGAGAAAATCCAGTGATTTAAACTGAACTACTTGCAGGTCCTAGCTTTTTCTAAAGCTTTTTGCTGGACTTCAAAACAATAAACACAGTGCTCCGTTACAGTTTTGTGGATTAAAGAACCTCTGGTTTAATGAGAAAACTGTGTTTAAATGTACTGTAGTTTTACAATACAATTATCGATGCGTGCTGTGTAGTAGACCATTGGTGTAGTCATCAGCTCAGAATGGCTCGTTAGGTGTAGGGAAGAGAATGGTCATCCACAGAATCTGGATAAAAGGGCCCTTAGCCCTGGATGTACCGTAATTATTTTAGGGTGTCATGCTTTTTTTCTCTCTTTTTTTCTTAGGCCTGAACTGTAATAATCATTAATCAGATCAATGGTATAAAACTGGCTAAACGTAAAGCGCAGCTTTCTGCAGCTGAATAAATGCAGCCACCTTTTGTAGTCGGTTGCTGATTACTACCAGATCAAAGTAGGAGCTCTGTTGCCATCTAGTGAGAAGCCTGTAGGTAAGCATGTTGACTTGGAGTTGCATAAACATAGGAAATTACAGAGAGAGAAGAGAAATAGGACCTCACTGATAAGTTCATTTTTCAATTTTCATTTGAATTTCAGTTAAATAGATCAGTGTAAAGCTACTGCATGTTAAGCGTTTCCTGAGAATCCTGTGAAGGCTAATGTTCTTACCTTTCTGACTTCTTTACTTTTTGGGAGGAGGACAGCAATGTTACAGGCAGTTGTGATTTGACATGTTGTCAAACACTTCAAGCCAGCGCTGCTGTTGAGATGAGCAATGCTGCTGTGATCTGGCCATTTATTTCTATTGCTGTGCTACTGTGCTCATAATTGCTTGTGCAGATACCCAGAACTAGTCAGAACTAGTCTGGTTGAAAAGTAGCTCTAAGAGGAGAGGAAAAAAGATTGTTTGCAGAAGGATCAATTCCTTGATTCTGTTTATTGTACAGTTGGACTAGCATGAAGGAGAGAGATGGTGCAGGAAGGGAGAATGAATTGGCTGAAAAGGGAACAATTGCTGCTTTTAATGGGGCTGCTGGTTTTAAGTGTTCATCAGTTAGCTTTTACTACAAGAAAAAACAATTGTGTAACTTTATGAAATGATGACCTTCCAGTCATCTCAGTAAAGACCACTGTGACCTTACAGATTAGTGTTTTGCCAGTTCAGTGCTCCAGCCAGCATGTAGTGTTCTTTTACCAAATGCACGCTTTGTGTCTAATTGTGTGTGTGGGGGGGGGGAGTGTGTTTCTTTTATTATTTTTTTTAAGAAATTTCACAGCATATTCTGATAGATAGCTGTACATACCCTTGCACTTCCATCTGTTAAAGAATTCATTGTATCACAAAGTGTTTGAAATCATGGTTTGCAATGTAAGAGCGTGTGGTCTGTGGTGATTGGGAAGGTATAGGCTTCAGACTGTTATGCAGGGCTGCATAACAGGTGGAAACATCGGATTTAATATAATAAGGTTATCAGTAGTGAACCCACTTGCATAATTTGATTGATCACAGCTTGAGAGTCAGTGACTGTTTTCAGTTTCCTTTCATTAATTATTGAAAACAGAGCAATCTTAGCAGAAAAGAAAAGTGTTTCAGATTTTACAGCAGAGGTTCCAAAATGTCTTCAGCAGCAACTCAATTTCTGTTTGGAAGTCCAAACTTGTGACACAGAGAATTCTCCTTATTCCTTTTGAAATTAATTTAATGGAGTTTATAACACTACTTCTGATTATTGTGTGCCTACTTGAGTTTATGAAACACTTCTGAAACTGCTAGAGAGAACTACTCTTTTGAAAAAATGCAGACTGTAAATCTGAAATAAAATAATCCAGGAAGTGTTGTTTTCACTTTTCTGTGTTCCCCCTGTTCTTCCTCTGTTCCCCTACTTCACTGAACCTGCTATTGAGTATAAAGTGAGAGGACGTAGAATGCAGAAAATCTTAGAGGAGAGATATCCAATCTTTGTTCCTACTTGAAAGGGGTATTTTTTTTTTCATTGTGGTGGGCGGTTTGTAAAAAGTTGCTAAGAATTATCATTTATTTAAATGAAATTATTTGGTTTTCATTATCTTCAATAGGCAGCTGTTAATATTCTTTCAGACATTCTTAAACATTTTTATTAGTTCAAGTTGATTCATTACCATGAATTCACTCACACCACCTTATTTACAAAGCATTGCTTATTTGTATGCCAATAAAAATGAGAAAATGAATAAAGGAGGGAGAGTTTGCTTTTATGGACACAACTGTGCAAGCCAACTTACAACGTCTGTCAGATATGTGATTCTGGACAAGTCTGGTGGATGTATCAGAAGTCATGAGAGAAAATGAAAGTGGTTTTTCACACCCAATTTCAGTGTTCTTCATAGCTGATGGAGTGTGAACTGAGGAAGGAAAATTGCCTTTTATGCCTCCCAAGACGCCCAGCTCCAGCTAAAAAAGCTATTAACATGTTTATATTCATGTCCAAACACTGAGAAAGAATAGACAATAGAAGTTATTCAGAATTTAGCAAACATCTATAAAGTCTGATTCCATGAAATGGAGACTTGCATAGGTTTCTGCATGGGGGGCTCAGAAATGGATGCTGGTGGTTGAGTATTAGCTGGAACAGCATTTTGTTTTCTTTGCGTCATCGTTTCCTTTCCAAATGCTACAATAGCATTAAAACAAAAGATACTGACTGGAGATGGATTATCTCACATTGTCATTGTAATTGTTGATTACCATGGTGTTTTTATCAAGGGCCACTCAGGCTATATGCATTTGTTTCTTTTTGGTATGTGTTTTAATCATGTTTGTTAAGGTACATATTGATTATATGATAAAAGATTTGGTGATGATGGAGACGCTTTGCAGAGAAAGGTGTGTTACTTGTGTTTGTACTTGCGTCTTGCAACATCCTGAGCAGCTCCAAGTGCTGGCTTTCATAGTCTTGTTTACTTTCTCCTTCCATATTCCTTTCTTTTAATCTATCTTCTATACTTGGGGTTGCTCACTGAGACATTGCACATGTGAAGGTTGCATGACACCGAGCCAGCAGGGAAAAAAAATGCATGTTGTTTTTTTTACCGCCTTAACACTGAAATGGTTTGGTGTGTGGTGTGACATGCTCCAGGCTGCTGCACAGTGAACCAGGGGGCAGGAATGTGTGTGGGATGAAGGGAGAAACAGCCAGCAGTTAAATCAGCTTGGCTAGGGCAGAGCGTTAGCCACCCCAGAGTGTGTGGGAGGGGAGGCAGGAAAGCTTTTACTACTTGTTGAGGCAAGGAGTCATTAACTGGCCGAGTGTATCTGTGTGATGAGGAGTTGGTCACATATCCCAGCAAGGCAGGCAGTGCAGTTTTAATGAAATGAAGAGAAAGAACAATGCTCTGTTGTGGAAGAAAAAAATAAAGAAATCATTGGGGCAGAAACATCACTGTGGTTCTGTTTCATTACTAGTGTCAATTTAGGATGTTCCCACCTCCAGCTGCTCGTCCTTGTTGCAGTATGCTGGCTGTACTGAGAGCTTTTATGGCTTTCCGGCTGTATTATTAGAATAATAAGGCCTAAAAGTAATTTTTCACAGAAGAGCCAGAATGAACAAACAGAGAGGGTATAGGGAAACTAGTATTAGGAAATAGGGAAACTAGTATAGGAAAGCTAGTATTGCCCTGAAAGTTCACCTGGGCTTGGAAGTGTGACCTTAGGTGCCATATGATTTGTCAAACTGGAGTTTGCTGTTGTGCAGGATGTGTTGTGTGCTTGCTACATGCTGTCTTGAGGCAGAGGTGTATAGCAGTGTGCTAAGCTTGAAGGAAACCAGCTCCTTTGGAGCCCCTTGAAGCGTGGTGTCTAGTGTGGCGTTGGCTACTAGAAAATGGAGCAAATCTGTATTAAATGTAATTGGCAAGTTTTTGGTAATGGGAGGCTGCAGGTGTGGCTTCTATGGGAAGAGACTCGGGGTTGCCCTGTGCTGGACACAGCCTGTTCCAGATGGCTCCAATGGACCGAAGCTGAACCCTTCAGCCGTGTGTATGTTACTTCTGTGAAAATTTATTTAAGGAAAGGTAGGAAATGCTGAAGTGAGGCATAGGGAGTGTGGAACAAAATGAGGGAATACCAAGATCGGGGAAGGAGAAGGTGCACCATGGCAGAGCAGATATCCCTTGCAGCCTGTGGAGGACCCATGCTGGAGCAGCAGAAAGGTGTGAGAAGGTTGGAGCAGCAGAAAGAAACCACCATGTACTGAGCATAACCCCCACCCTTTGCACCACTCAGAGTTGGGGGGTAGAGGACTCTGGAATTAAAGAGTGAAATTGAGCCTGGAAAAGGCAGGGGGGGAGGAAATTTGTTGGTTTATCCTTTTGGTTCCCTTTACCCAAATCAATAAGTAGTAAGTATTTATTTTAATAGGCAATAAATTAACTTTGTCAAGTAAGGCTATTTTGCCCACAATAGTGACTGGTAAGCAATCTCCCTGTCTTTATCTCAACCCATGAGCTTTTTTTGTTCCTGTTCTTCGTATTTCTAGCCCTCACCTTGCTGATAGCAGAGAGTGGGTAAGAGCCTGGGTGGGAGTTTAGCAGCTAGCCAAGGCTAATTAATCCACAAGACAAAAACCAATGTGTTTGCAGTGAAATAGTGGGTGCTGAGGTCTCAGTGTCTGCCTTATACCTGCTTCAGGGGTTACTTTGAACTAGGACTAGTCTGGCATTGTGGCCTGTTCGAGACTGGAGTGCATCAGGCACATTTCCTAAGCACACCATTCAGTTTAGTTGTATCTGGAAGAATTCCAGTTGGAGTGGTCAACAGCTTCTCCATGATGCACGCCAAAGGATGGTGGGTGAGAATGACATAACCAAATGAAAAAACCATACTGATTTCCTTTTAAAACTTGGTACCACCACATCTATTTAAATTGTATGTGATCATATTCTCACTATACAAAATATGCAGAAGCATGTTAAGCAAGAAGTTTACTACTGATGTAGATGCTTCCTTTCAAAATACTGTCATACCCAAGCTGTGGCTGGAGAACTAATCCTTTAAAGGAATGAGCCTGGAAAATCAGAATGCTGTATATTTAAAAATGACATATGTTTTCCATCTTGCTAAGAAACTTCGATGCTGTCCTTCCCTAAAAAAGGTGTGGCTGCTGCAGTCTGTGCATGTTGCTTTTCAGATGTTAAAATGGTGCTATAATCCAGGCTGCTAGAGAGCATCTAATTCTTCCATGCTGTAGGATACAATAAGCATACTTTCAAAATACATTCAGTATGCTTGAGATGTTTTAAAAACTTCAATATCAGATTCTGAAAGGAAATTAGGTGTTTGCCAGAATTGTCAAAAGATGTGTAGGATATTAGGTAGTTAACTCCCATGGAAATTTTAAGTGATGCTCATGTTTTATATTTTCTATCAAAGACTGACATATCCTTCTTTATGATTATTTAGAGCAGTTATCTTTTCAGTGCTTCCAGCAATTCATTTTCAGTGTTGCTATCCAAACACAAGGTTGTGTTTTCTCTGTGTGGTGATTATCACTGGGAATTCTCTTTCCATCTTAGAACTTTTGTATTTGTTACAGAAATTTGAACTTTCATGCCATTTTAAAAACTTCAGTGACTCTCTCTCTAAATAATTAGCCCTGTATAAAATGGAAACTTGAACATGTCTGCAGTTGCTAAAAAAACACCTCAAAGTTTTGGGTTTTTTTGATTTGACTGAAATTCAGGAATGTTTATTGGTAACAGTAATGTAAAATGGCAGCTTTTAAATGCTCTTCAATTATGATGTAAAGAATCAGACTGTGTGCTAAGCAATTTAAATGAAACACCACATCATTGTCCCTGTTTCTGGTTGTATAAGAATACCTTTCATGTAGTTGACAGAGAAACTTTTAAAGCTTGTTTTAAACCTTGCTGTTCTATTTATTATTGTTGTTGTCATTAATGTTTAATTTTGAAAGAATTAATTTGACAGAGAAAGCTTAAGAAATGGACCAGAAAGTCACTTCTTCAGCCATATCAAAAAGAGAAAAATGAATAGATGAGGTGTTCAAAAAGGATTCAAATATAAAGTAAAATAGTCCAGCAATTAAAAGATAACAGTTTGTTTTAGATTCTAAGAACTTGTCTTGCATTAGGGTGTGTTCTTTTAGTGAAGTTTTGTTCACTTGTGAAGGAGACGATTCTAAATGTGAGATACATAACCATTAATAAATGGTCCATGTCACCTCTTGCTGCTTAAAGCCAACTTACTCTATTGGCAGGTTCTAGAGTTGTCCTGACCTGAAGCTCTTTTAGGTGTTTGGAATGTGAAAGGCTTATTTTGATATGCAATGTGCGGGACCCTTATTACTACACGACATGGGTAAAATACTCAGCAGAGGTTTAGAAAACTTAACAGAAGTAGCCAGTAATTCATACAATGTTATATTTAGTCTGTTAAGTTCCAAGTAATATGGTGGCTCATAAGATAATAATGGGATTTTTCTTAGGAAACCTTCAGTCACCTGCTTCCAGCCAAAATTTGCTTGGTTTTATGTTGTATTCAGAACTGGAACAGTATCTGTAGGCACTTGAGGGGTTTTTTACCTCTTGAGGAACATGTGGAGGTGAAATTTAATTCAGTCTGGTAAAAGCATTAGGTAAAGGATTGAGTAGATTATGATGTCAGTTTTTAAAGTGAAAACAATGAAAAATATGTGCCATCTCTGCCTTTTCTACTCGTTTCCCTTTCTTTTTTACTGGTCTTAAACATGACATACTTTGACATTTGGGTCACAGTCCCAATGGACATCAGAATCTGTCATGTCTTTTCTGCCCTTTGGCTTTGTTGGATCAATGGGGTATGTACTCATCTGTCTCTTTATACCTAGTTTTATTCTTCCTTAATAGGTCTACTGTTAAGCAAGTCTCTTGTTTTTTTAAAATAGGAGTTTATTCTACTCTTAGCCCCAAGACCCCTGAGTCATAAAAAACCTTGTTCTGTGACTTCTGTGCATTTGTTTTCCTGTTTGGAGATTTTATTTTCCACTTTGTTTCTCCTTCCTCTGCTTCTGTTGCTCAGTCTGTGAGCAATTGTTTCACATATGGAGTATTACACAAAGGAACAAGGTAAATGGCAGCATATATTTTCTTCCTCATGTTTTTACTTCCCTTAAATATACAAATAAAGCCCACAAGAAGTTAATAAAGTAAGCAACTAATATAAACTATTTTGAACACAGTTTTTACCTTTAAATAAAGCAGAACTTTTCTCTAGTTTTCTATTGGATTTTCACTTTGCTTTCCATTTAAAATAGTGTCTGATACCATGGTGAAATGTGGTAGCATTAAAGTTTTAATACAGTAAGAGATAAAAGTGCAGTGTTTTCTGGAGATCTTAATCATTCAGAGCATCACACAATTTTCTGTTCTCTTATGCTATTCATCAGTATGCTTACTTGTGGTCCTACTTAGGAAAGGCTGGATGTGTACTTCAGTGAAAAACAAAGGGAACCTGACTGCTTAGAAAAGTGACGATAATCATTTAGTGTCAAATCAATGCCTAAGCGTGATAGAAGGGAACATTACAATTTGGTTTTAGTAGTTACTCTGCATGAAGGTGGTGTAAAACCTGGTATGTGAGTATTCTCAGTAGTGAAAGACATACTGCTGTTTTCTTACTTGATAGAATTTCATCTCTGTATAAAGAACAGATTTTACATGAGTCTTTATCTAAATTTCATCTGCATCAGTGAAAGACAGTTATTTGCTTCTTTTTGCTGCTCTGTTTCTACTTCCTAAGATGACATTACATAGTGGTTTCTAAGGGGTTGCTCAGATCATTTTACTTTTAAATTGCATTTGCAAGGATGTGAGGGAGGAAGCACAATTGTAATATGGAAGTTCCAGCAAAAAAATTTGCACTTTGTGATTCTCAGTTTTTTTCCTTGGATTAAAATTCAGTCATTTCCAAATTTTGAGCATTTCTTCTGAATTTATAGATGAGTAAAAGATCAAAAGTCTAGCATGAATCTGAGTAACCTGTTAATTGCTTCACATGAAAGAATGTTCATCTTGCTCCCTGTATTTCTGAACGTTACTGATTCATGTTAGAAGTGTAATAGGGCATATAGGAAAACAGTGCATTTTTAATTTCTTTCTAGTGTAGCACAGCAATATGGTAAGCATTCTCAAACCAGGAGATCGTATTCATATTTTCCCATAAATACTTATGTAGGTCATTCTTTAGTATGAACAATTATATAGAAAGGGAATAGAAAAGTAAAATGTCTGCTTCAGAATACAGACTGGTATTTTCCTCTTTTCTCAAATTATCATCAAGGCTATTCATTCAGGATTTTGCCATTTTTCTAGAATACTAGTGGTAAGTTAAAGGGGAAAAAACAAGTTTAAGGATGATTAAATAACAAAAATGCCAAATAATTTGAACAAAGGAGCAAATTAGTTCAGTATGGTTTGGTTTTTTGTGTTTCTATACTAGCAAAAGGATTGATTTGTGATCAGAAAAAGTATGTGGTTTGGTTAACAACAAAATTTCTCAAGCTTTGAGAGATGTCACAGTGGTTTCTGCTCTTTCTTTATTCACAACTGTTTTTGCTTTTCTCCCTCTTCTCTACAACAGAGATGCAAGCTAATATATGCTGGTTAAAACTTATGCCAGTGTTGTTTCTTACGTTGTGATTTATTTTATTTTTAAAAAAAAAAAAAAAAGTCATTATTAAAGAAGTAAACTGCAAGAAATTTAAACGTAAGAAAAAAATATCGTGTTGAGGGTAGTCAGATACCAGTATAGGTTTCCTAGACAGGTTGTAGTAGAGTCTCCATTCTTGGAGACATTCAAAACCCAACTGGATGTCATCCTGGGCAACCTGCTTTAGTTGACCTTGCTTTGAGCAGAGGGCTCAGACTTAAGAGACATTCAGGTTTTAATACTTCTGTAGTGTGGTGAAGAGCCTGTCTTCTTGGATTATTTGGAGGTAATTTCACAGTGATGTTGGATATTTAGGATGAAAATAGTGTGTAGCCTGCATATGTGCATTAAAGGAACTTACTACTGTACAGTTCTTCAGTAATAATCTGCAGATTATGACCAAGGAGAATTTTTTATTAATGGGTCATATCAAGAAAGCCTGTTAAATGTTGTGTCAATTATATTTTGAGATCTATGTGAGTTTTTTCCCTTAAATTCACACTTAAGTTCTGAAGGATAATAATTAAATAATCTTATCTCAATGTTCTTTATAAAGATTATTGGAAATTTCAGAAGTACATTTTTCCAAACATTGTGTTCTTATTCTTTTCAGGTTTGAGGGTGTTTTGGTTTTTTGGTGTTACTTTTTGTTGTTGTTGTTCAACAGCTTTAATATATAGCTTACGTACTACCTTAATATCTTCCACAGATCTGAAGAGAGAAGCCAGTATTTGTCACATGCTGAAGCATCCTCATATTGTTGAACTATTGGAGACGTACAGCTCAGATGGAATGCTTTATATGGTCTTTGAGTTGTAAGTTTCTCTTCTTGATTTTACCTTTCTTTGTTGTCATTTGCTAAATAAAAACCTAATTGTATGTCCGCTTTCACCTGCTTGTTTTGTAGCTCCGAAGTCCAGTGCTATGAAAATATTTATTTCTGGCAAGTAGAGGTTGTCCCAAATAAATAAATAATAATAAAAGGTTGTCACAGTGGTTAAGTGGCTAACATCAGGCTGATTCTTCATAGCATGCTTTCTAAGGGCAGACATGCTGTTCATTGATGGCTGCTGTATCCCTAACAGGATATGTGAGAATGAGTTAAAAATTTGCTGGTAGTCATCATCTTTGGGTAACTGATGACATTCTATTCCAGTTGTGAAGTTTTGTTTGGTTTTTTTTTTCCAGACTCTTGTTTCTTTAGCACTGCTTTTCTTTTATTAGATAAGAAAGTAAAACTTATTGGAGTATTTAAGTAGTATTGTAAATTGGTATACCTGCTTACATCATATGGAAAGAGGTACTTGTCTAAAAGATGTGTTTTGGAAGCTTGAAGAGTTTAGTTACCATTGGCATTTCAGCAGTAGACAGGTATTTATAATAGCAAGAAACGAAAGCGGGGGACAGTCTCTAAGTTGACAGGTTTCTTCTTTGAGGGAAAATTATTAGTCCTTCTTGAGTTAGGTGTTTTAGTTAACTGGGAGGCACAAAACCAGACATACAGAATGCTAATTTGTGCATCTTCTATATTTGATTTTCCTTCTCTGCATCTACCAGTTCTTTTTATGTTCCTCATATATGCATTTATAGTGTGTCTGGGCATATGTATTTATACCTCTTTAATTTCTCTGATCTTTCTGTATTATGTTTTCTGATGCATTTGGCCTACTTATGTTAGAGCAAGTGGTACCATGCCAGTGTGTTAGGTCAAATTGGCATGTCCACTAAAGCCAAGTATTTCACTTGAGACATGACTTAAAAAATAATTCTCACATGTATGTTTTACCATTGAGGTAGAGAAGAAGTTAGGTGGTAACAGCAAAAAACATTATGTAAAGCTGAAAATTGTTCCTTGAAAGTCTTTTGGGTTTGGGTCGTTGGTTTTTTTTTTTTTTTGGTTGGTTGGGTTTTTTTGTTGTTTGGGGCGGAAGGGGGAGTTAATAAGCTTGTGGTTGTGTGAAATAATTGTTTTATGATTTTCTTTCTCATTTAGTTTGGAAAAGATTTTTTTGATTCAGTACTGACTTTGTGTTTTTATTTTGTAAATCCCAAAGCACGGACCAAGGGACTTCAATTATCCTATTATGAAATAATTACGTACACCTTGGGGAGACATACTGTGATAATTAACAAGATTTTGAAATGGAAAAAAGATTTTGCTTCTATTTTTGCTGTGCTGTTAGCTCAGAAATATGAGACAAAAGCAGTAATTATTTTTTAATGGCAAGCCTATTATAATTTATGTTAGTATACATCAAAAGCAAGTTTGAGCCATTAGGATTACTACACAAGTACTGTACCTGACTTCAGGCCACATAAAAGAAGGAGATATGAGGCTAAATTATTTGAAGGATAATAATTCTTTACTATCTCATGTGTCCTCGTCTCCCTTGTATACTAGAAGACATCACTCTTTTTCAACAAACGGTGACAGAAAATGAGACAGTAGGAATACCTGTACTCAAAATGTAGCAGCAAATGGAAGAGTTGTGGGTGCAATGTGTTATGCTGGAGGGGA
Source organism: Falco peregrinus (assembly GCF_023634155.1). Taxonomy (NCBI): domain Eukaryota; kingdom Metazoa; phylum Chordata; class Aves; order Falconiformes; family Falconidae; genus Falco; species Falco peregrinus. The sequence continues at coordinate 40,023,496 of NC_073724.1, read as the reverse complement.
TGCTTTGGTAAAGTGATTCAACAGAAGACTGATGTTTGCTGTGGAGAAGGACTGAATTGTCTAAGTTTGATTGGCTTAGTGGCATACTATATAATTGTGACCATACTAAAAAATTTGTAGTTAGTAGAGAAGCATCTATGTATTTGTAGGTAACTTATTTTCCCTTGTACTGCTTTTTGTTCATTATGCTTTGCAACAAAGTTCTGTCTACAGTAATAAAATATATTTTTTTTAGGGTCTAGTTATTCTGAAATCACAGAAATGTGGAAGACAACATAGATCTGCAAAGGACATATAAGCCCAGCTAGTGATGGGCTATTTGTGGATCGACAGATGCTTTGCATGAAAATTAATTCAGGTCCAGCACAAGGAATACACAGAATACCCAAACCTAAAACTTTTTCCCATCAGTTGCACATAAGTGATACATAGGTTTACTACTGTTTCATGAGCTGTGAGCTATGTGGAGCAGCTGCTAAAATAATCCTGAATATCTTGCCAAATTAATTTTTATGAAAAAGTACAAGTTAAATAAGCAAATGTGGCATATATGGGATAACAAGAGGTTGTACCACTCAGGAAACAGTACAATCTGTGCCCAATTTTGAAAACTTTTGCTGAAGTAAACATTTAAATAATCAAATCACAATTCATAGAAGCGCTGATGAACATGAACAGTAGTAATGAAGTTTAACACCAAAAAAATAGCTATGTTTTTAATCACTATTTATACACATATTCAAGCACTCTTTAGAACGGAGCCAGTGGGTTGCCATTAGCTGTATGGTACTGCTGTAATAAACTGCATAAAGCAGCTGGTTGTAATAGATTAAGTGCATGTGTAGAGTGAGAAGCAGACCCTGTTCCTGAAAAATCTTACTCTTAAAGTAAAACTATTATTTTTTAAGTATTTAGATGTTATTACATCATAAATGAGAGAGTATGTGCCTCTGCCAAATGATTTCCCAAACACACACCCCCCAGCTGCTCCCCAGAAGGCTAATGGACTCTTCCATCAGTGAAAAGAAGAGATCCCTTGGAGGTTATAGGGAGACCATGCATCTGAGATAGGGCCAGCTGTAGTCTTTATCATACAGTCACAATGAATGTTCTTTCCCATTTTGTGGTGGTATTTGCTGGCAGCTGTATGTAGAATCATAGAATCAACTATTTTGGAAAAAATCTTTAAGATCGTTGAGTCCAACAATTAACCTAGCACTGTCGTGTCCACCACTAAACCATGTTCCTAAGCATGGCACCTACACCTCTTCTAAATACCTCCAGATGACTCAAGCCCTTCCCTGGGCAGCCTCTTCCAGTGCCTGACAACCATTTTGGTGAAGAAATTCTTCCTGTTATCCAATCTAAACCTCCCCTGGTACAACTTGAGGGCATTTCCTCTTGTCCTGTCACTTGGTAGACTGACAACCCACCTCACTACAACCTCCTTTCAGGTAGTTGTAGAGAGGTGTCCCCTGCCTGACCTTCTTTTCTCCAGGCTGAACAACCCCAGTTCCCTCAGCTGCTCCTCGTAAGACTTGTGCTCCAGACCCTTCACCAGCTTCACTGCCCTTCTCTGGACACGCTCCATCCAGCACCTCAATGTCTTTCTTGTAGTGAGGGGCCCAAAACTGAACACAGTATTGAAGGTGCGGGTACAGGGGGGACAATCACTCCCCTCGTCCTGCTGGCCACACTGTTTCTGATACAAGCCAGGATACTGTTGGGCTTCTTCGCCAACTGGGCACACTGCTGGCTCATGTTCAGCTGGCTGTGACCACCACCCCCAGGCCCTTTCCCACCAGGCAGCTTTCCAGCCACTCTTCCCAAGCCTGTAGCACTGTGTGGGGTTGTTGTGACCCAAATGCAGGACCCAGCACTGAGCCTTCTTGAACCTCACACACTCAGCCTTGGCCTATCAATCCATTCTGTCCAGATCCCTCTGAAGAGCCTTCCTGCCTTCAGGCAGATCAACGCTCACCCCCACAACTTGGTGTCATCTGCAAACTTACTGTGTGCACTTGATACCCTCGTCCAGATCATTGATAAAGATATTAAACAGAACTGGTCCCAATACCAAGCCCTGGGGAACACCACTTGCCACTTGGTGACTGGCCACCAACTGGATTTAACTCTGTTCACCATCACTCTTTGGGGCCAACCATCCAGACAGTTTTTAACCAAGTGAACATAATGACATCCAAGCCATAAGCAGGCAGTTCCTCCAGGAGAGTATTGTGGGAAATGGTATCAAAGGCTTTACTTGAAGTCTAGCTAGACAACATCCATAGTCTTTCCGTCATCTACTAAGTGGGCCACTTTGTCATAGAAGGAGATCAGGTTAGTCAAGGAGGACCTGCCTTTCATAAACCCATGCTGGCTTGGCCTGATCACTTGGTTGTCTTGTATATGCCGCGTAGTGGTATTTAAGATGACCTGCTTCATAACCTTCCATGGCACCAAGGTCAGGCTGACAGACCTATAGTCCCCTGGATCCTTCTTCCAGCCCTTCTTGTAGATGGGTGTCATATTTACTAAATTCCAGTCAGCTGGGATCTCCCTTGGTTAGCCGGGACTGCTGATAAATGATTTTGAGTGGCTCAGTGAACACTTCTGTCAGCTCCTTTAGTACCCTTTTGTGGATCCCATCCAGCCCCATAGACTTGCTGTGTGTCAAAGTAGAGCAACAGATCACTAACCATTTCCTCCTGGACTGTGGGGACTTCATTCTGCTTCTAGTCCCAGTCTTCCAGCTCAGGGGGCTGGGTACCCTGAGGGTAACTGGTCTTACTGTTAATGACTGAAGCAAAGAAGGCATTAAGTACTTCAACCTTTGTCACTTATGTTTCCCCCTGCATCTATTAAAGGGTGGAGATTCTCCATAGCCCTCCTTTTGTTCCTCTTGTATTTATAGAAATGGGATTTATTGTCTTTTGTTATCAGTAGCCAGGTTAAGTTGTAGTTAAGCTTTGCTGGTTTTAATTTTTTCCCTGCATAATCTCATGACATTCTTGTAGTCCTCCCGAGTTGCTCGCCTCTTCTTCCAAAGGTCTTAAACTCTCCATTTTTTTTCTGAGTTCCAGCCAGAGCTCTCTGTTCAGCCAGGCTGGTCATCTTCCCCACTGGCTCATCTTTCAGCACATAGGGATGGCCTGCTCCTGCACCTTTAAGATTTCCTTGTAGAACATCCAGCCTTCCTGGACTCCTTTGCCCTTCAGGAGTACCTCCCAAAGGACCCTGTCAACCAGGCATTTAGGCCAAAATCTGCCCTCCAGAAGTCCAAGGTAGCAGTTCTGCTGATCCCGCTCCTTCTCCAATAATTGAAAACTATCATTTTGTGATCGCTGTGTCCAAGACAGCCTCCAGCTATCATGTAACCCACAAGTCCTTCTCTGTTCCTGAACAACAGGTCCGGCGGGACACCTTCCCTAGCTGACTCGCTCACCAGCTGTGTCAGGATGTTACCTTCCAGACACAAGTGATCCATCATTAGTCTGGAGTTAACTGTGACCTTTACATAACACAAGCATGTAGTCAATAGAAGTACATCAAACAGATAGATTGTACAGTGTCAGAACAGATGAAAGCAATATGTTCTTATGTATGTGCCTTGCAAAGAACACAATAATATGGAAAACTCTCCTGCTGTTTAAAAATTCCCATTTATGAAATGGGGTGCTGTCTGGTTTCTTTTGTATTTGTCCAGTAATGTTCTATGCTATACAGTGCTGTCCCTGTCACATGATGTTTGCTTGGTAGTTTATGCATGGTGGGGGAAACTGGTTTCACATAGAATGCTGTTTTCCATTTAGTATATAACTATCACACTTTTATATTCTATTGCTTATTGCACTTTTTTTTCTAATGACCATTGGTCTTTATGAGAATACTTTGAGAAGGGTCAGCTACTTGCAATATTTCTAAAACAAAGCAAATACTCCATGTAAAATGTTGTTTATAGATAACTTCAAACTTAGAGTACATTATATGCAGTTTATCCTCAGTATAATCAAAGCATGTGTACTGAGAGATTCATGCTGGAGAGCTCAAACACCTGAGTGATGAGTGAATTGCAGATACCTTAATATCTGGTCTTTTGTGGAATATTGTCTCACCTCTATACATAGGCAGATTTGCTTTTCTTAGTGCATTCAAAGAGAGGTTTATTTCATAGAGAAGAGACATTAGAAGAACTGACCTTATTTAGAATGACCAGTTAGGCTATATATATGTAGTTATATACATATAACTTTGCTGTTTAACCAAGCTAACATGTAAAAGTCCCTTAGTTTTAAAAATCTCAAATTCATAAAAGCAGTAGCTTAAAGTGATGGCAGTTACTTAGGTTTACTTAAGCATAAGCTGGTGAGCATTTAAATGACAGTTTGTACATTCAGTCATGTGGCTTTGTTGTGTTAAGAAAAAAAGAAGGGGAAAATATGGATGCTATCTATTTATTCTGCTTTGCTTCAGTACTGTAAAATAGCACAGCTTCTTAGTTTATGGAGTGAAAACTTTTTTCTACTAATTTTACTTAATCATGTTAGGATTCCTGGGCTGCATCAATAGAAGCGTGGCCAGCAGGTCGAGGGAGGGGATTCTCCCCTTCTGCTCCACTCTCGTGAGATCCCACCTGAACAGTCATCATCAAATCCATAGCTCTCCAATTTAGAAAGAAGGATGTTGAGGGGAGCATGTCAAAGGCCTTACACAAGTCCAGATCTGTAGCTCTTCCCTCATCCTCTGACATAGTCACTCCATTATAGAAGGCCACTAGGCTGGTCAGGAAGGATTTGCCCTTGGTGAAGCCATGCTGGCTGTCTCAAATCACCTCCCTGTCCTCCATGTGCCTTAGCTCAGCTTCTAGGAGGATGTGTTCCATGATCTTCCCAGGCACAGATGTGAGGCTGGCAAGTCAGTAGTTCCCAGGGCCCTCCTTTCTACTCTTTTTTTTTAAATGGGTGCAACGTTTTCCTCTTCCCATTCACCAGGAACTTGACCTGACTGCCATGACTTTTCAAATATTGTGGAGAGTTGCTTGGCAACTACATTAGCTAATTTTCTCAGGACTCTGGGATGTGTCTCATCAGGTCCCATAGACTTAGGTATATTCAGGTTCATCAGGTGGCCACAAACCTGATCTTCTCTTACAGTGGGGAGGGACTTTGCCTCCCCCAGTCCCTGCCTTGCAGTCCGTCCACTCAAGAGATGTGGGAAGAGAGGTTCCCAGTGAAGACTGAGGCAAAAAAATTGTTGACTACCTCAGCCTTCTGTTGTTACGGGGTTGCCAGTCCTGCTCACCAGCAGGGGAATATACTGTCTATCACCTTCCTTTTCTGGCTGACATACCTGTAGAAGCCCTTATTATTCTTTGCATCCATTGCCAAATTCAGCTACATCCTTAGGGCAACCAAATTCTACCAAGTATTAAATATTCTGATATCAAACATTTTGCCATAAAGACAAATGTTTTTGACTTGTTAAAACTCATGTTTACATCGTATTTGTATTGGGGATTTTTTTGGTCTTTTTTAATGTGTTGCACTACTCCTACATTGTAGCCTCGTTACTTCTGGACACAAAGTTTAGGTAATTAGCTGATCCGGGCATGCTGTTTCTCATTTGACCCTGGTAGCCTGTGAACTATTGACTGATTACAGTCAAAGGAAGTGATAGAGAATTTAAAGCTAAGATATATTTGGGGAAAGAGATAATCAGGTTTCCGTATTACGTTTCCTTAATATTTGTTGATTTCATTCATGTGATGGACACAAATTAATAGGAAATGAGACTTGGTTAGTTTTAATGCTTAAAGAGCAATTTTGGGGGGTTTCCTGTTTCAAAGCCTGACTTCAAGATCAGGATTTTTATCTTAGATGAAATTTTGGCTTTTTTTATTATAAGTAGCAAAATGTGAGAGAGCAACTGAGGATTCAGAGCACTGAGACATTGATGGATTGCAATTTCAGCATTCATTATGTATTTAACTTTAATTGTCATAGGCTATTAAGTTGCATTATTTTAGCAAAGCTTTGGAAGTCCTACTTTTAAGAAATATTAACTGGTAGAAGTCAATAAAATGTTAATGCATATACTTGTATTGTCAAGAGTTTGATAAACATGAACTAATTCGCACAGTATTGCTCTGAAGTGAGTATTTTTGTATGGCCTCATGATACTTGCTGACGTATGGAGGTTTTAACATCAAACAAGAGTATGGATTAAAGATTTCATGTTAGGCACAGTACTACTTTTATATTACCACCAAAACTAGTGCTTTTTAAGGATGCATGTGTTCTTTCTTACATGCTGTTTAATAATCAGGTTAGAGACCATTGCTGTGAAAACACTGGTAGAAAATTGTTTCCAAGCATACCTATTTAGAATTACTTACTCCTCCTAAGATAATCTTCGACACCGAGATTTACGAATTAAGTATTACTTAGTGAAGTTTGTCTGTTGTGTGTGATGGATTGATGTATGGATTGATTGGATGGATGTAAATGGATTGAGTTCATTTATGAAAAGCACTGAAATTCATCTCTTGGCTGCCAGCAAAGCTGTAAAAATGTCTCAAGCTAAAGTACTGAAAAGCCTCTAAACATGCTGAGAAGGTAAACACAGGAGCATCATTTAATGGTCTGGAATGAGCTAAACCCTGGATGCATGGGCAATATAGAGGAAATAAGAATTTCTGTACTTTTTAGTCTTAATTTTCAGAGATTATCACATAGGGCTTCAAGAAAAGTTAAATACTGTATTTTTTTTTAAGTTAATTTTTGGCAGTTTGTAGTAAGTGAAGATGGAAAGTATATAAAAACTGTCCAACTACAGGAAAAAATGCTATTGTACGCAAACCTTTAACATACAAATGTACAAAACTCAGTAAACATTTACAAGCAATATGCCAAGTCTTCATTTTTTTAACATAATAATTCAATTCCCTAACGCAGTGCTTCTGAAACTTTCTTATTCTTCATCAATAAATAAAGTTGTAGACCACACCTTACTAGGTGATCTGCAAATTCAGTTATCATGCCCCAGTATTAAAATGTAGATCTCTTCTGGAGTACGCTGTGTATTCTACAGAGTGACTGATAGCCTCGGAACAGATTTCTGCCTTGAATATGGCCCAGGAATAAACTTTGTGGGCAGGTTGCAACTTATCTGCTTTTTGCAGAATAGTAGAAACATTTTCAAGGTGCACGGTAGCACTCACTGATCAGAGCTATGGAAAGAAAATGTATTCCAAGGGCTGAGATCCAGGCACAGTTCTGCTAAAAATACAGAAGAATCAATAGTAGAGTATGGGAAAAGGGTGGACATAGTTCATAGTTACACCCAAAGCAATTCAGCTGTGGTGGTGGTGATGTCTGTTAACTCCCTGTTCGCCTTGCTTTAGCTGGCACCTTGGTGTGACTCCCATGAACTGTCCCAGGCGGTTTGTGTCGCTGCCGTGGGTGCCCTCTACTGGCAGCTCATGATTCTCTCTCAGCTTACGCGTTTTCTGTGATTTTACCAACTGTTTTTTGCATCTTCCAACGTACGTCTTCAGCGTCTCTCTGTGTGTTTACTTCAGTGGATTTTAACTTACCTTATTTTTCTCATTTTCATGGTTTTCACATGCCTAATGCTGATACTCCTTACAAAACCTTGAGACTTCCTGAACTTTCATTTCACCTGTATCTCAAAACTTCAAGGCTTTTATGTCACATAAGCCTTTCAGTTCCTGAAAAGTCATCTTTTAAGTGGTTTTGATGTTGCTGAGTTTTTAGTCTGTTAGTGCACTGAATTTTCTGGGATTTCTTATAACTGAGGCCGACTCTTGCTTTTGCAGCCTCAGGTAGATGAAAGTCTCATAAGATTTTCAGATAAAATTCAACATCATTTGAGTGATAGAAAGCCCTGTTTATACATGAAGAAAAATGTACCCTTAAAGTAAGATTTTGTCTTGAAAAAATAGTCAGTTCTAGTCAGAGGTTAAAATACATCTGCCACATATTTATGCTTGTGAGAGTAATAAGAGTTCATCTGAATGGAATAAGACTTTCAAACATTACTGCTTGCAGTCTAGCAATTTAAACTACTTGAAGAATATTGGCAAAAAAAATTAAGCTGCCACTTACTGTTATCAAATTTGAATTTAAAATGCTGGTATGTGTAAGTGGGGAGGTAGAAAAACATATTAAAGACCATTCTGGTTATAAACACCTTGTTTAATAGAAAAGTTTGTATAAAGGAATGGCGCTTTGGCTCAGAGTCTCAGCAGCTCTTGATACTGCTAAAAATCCTGAGTGCCTCTGATCTTTATTCATCTGCAGTTTGTAACAAGTCAGAGCAAAATTAGTCTTCTAAAGGGTTCTACTGCTTCATGAGAATGACATCTCCTAATTTTTGGTAGTTAATCATGCATTTTGTATGTTCTGCAGTGCTTGCTGTTGCTCAGGTTTGAGTTTTGTTTCCCATCTAGCTGAAATAAATTGTTGGGAGGAAGCTTTGAAATGCTTGAAACAACAGATTGACACGAGGGGTTTTTTCCATAAAATCCAGATTTATGCTGTTCTCACTGAACATGACCTTGTTGCTGCTATACAGTAATGAGTATAGTGCAGCACAGCTTATTCTCTGTCTGAGTGAGATTTAGCTATGTATATATACAGATGCACAAAATTGAGCAAGACCGGAAAAACTACTGGGAAAAAACCTACAGAAGAATACATTGATGTAGCGATGAGCAGTCATGGTTTGGCAGTATGGGTTTCCAATTATGGGGGCTTGTTAAATCCCAAGTTGGTACCAGGTGCTAAAATAACTCACCAGGAAATTTTTTTCCACCTTGCACTTAAATGAATGTGCATTTCTTTTGGTCACCAGACTGCCTTATATTTGTCAGTGCTCTATCCACATGATAGTGTATTTTGCATGGGGACACCTTTTGGGTTTATTTGGGAATTTACACTTCTGCACATTGCTTGTGACTCCCTAAGCAGAAGCTTTGCATTGCAGGTGCGTAACAAAGCAAAAGTGATTGTATGCTGACATTCTGGATAGCTTACCAAAATGGCCCTGATAAAGTTGGCTTTCTGGATACCTTGCAAATTTGCCTTCCCGCCCCCAATGAGTCTTTGGTGGAAAGGAAAAAAGAAAGGTGTGAAAGCTAAAAATGACATATTACAATTGATATTTTTGCAAGTCCCTTGCTAAGCATTAATTATAATATGTGATTTTTATTGTTCCTGTTAACTTTGTTACTCTCTTCTTGACCCATCAAGCAATGAACGTTTGTAGATACAAATCTGCCTTAGGTTACTTACAGGAAAAAGAAGAGGAGAACAGTTAAACCACACCGAGCTGCTTTTGTTTTAGAGAAATGGTAGGCTAATTTTGGCCTAAAGACTATTAATATACATGCATCTAAAAGTGTGGTGCTACTCATTGTGGGAAGTAAGGTTATCAGAAAGACAACAGGCAGGGAGGAAAGGAACAAAGTATCAAGTATCAGAGCTAGTGATACAGCGTGAGTCCTCTCACTGTTTTCAGGTGCCTTCAGTGAGAGGCTATGAGGTGTAAGGTATCTGCTTGGCTCCTTAATTATGAGAATGCTAACTGGAAAGACAAGACTACATTACTACATTTCTACATACTTCTTTTTAAAATCTTCATTTAAAATTTGATTTTAGTAAAATTTTTGTATAACTACAGTCTTTATTATAGAGTTGCACTTGTAATGCTTCTAAACTCAGTTAACATAATAGCATGCATTAATTGTTAACTTTCAGAGCCTTCTTGTACAGAGCATTGATTTTCTGCTGTCTTGCACACCTTGTTCAATGAGCAGTTTAAGCAATAGAAGAAATGTTTGGTTTTAGTAATGTTTTGAGAGAACTGTTATGTGACCTGAGGGGCATAAAACGGTTAACCAGTGGCAAGCCATATTCTATTAGATTACCTATTAAATGCTGGTTTATTTAGTAATGCATTGTACATGTGTCCAGAGTATTTTATGTAAGATTTATATAGATGGAGTAAATATATATGTTTTGGAGCATTTTCCTGTAGTTGATAGTAATTATTTGTCTTAATATTTTTCCCTCTTTTTCTCTGCAGTATGGATGGAGCAGATCTGTGTTTTGAAATTGTGAAGAGAGCAGATGCTGGATTTGTGTACAGCGAGGCTGTAGCCAGGTAAGTATTACATTTAAATAATCCCACAGCACATATGAAAAGATAGAATTATACTGTTGTACAATGTGGTAGCTAAAACTTAGAATACTATAAGTAATCCTGTTACCACAGTCTGGATGTTTATTACATTAATTAGCATTAGAACAGTATAATTTTGAAGCATTTTGGTTTTTACTAGTTGTATATTTGGATGGGGTTATTGAATAAAATAGTATTTCACATCCAATACTTAATTGTCTTTGCCTTTTATGGATCTCTCATACGATGACATCAGGTGACTTACCTGACAGGTGTGAGTCTTATTGGTCTTAGTAGGTGGAGTCATTTTTTTTTTCTTTTTTATAGATCACTGTATTTATAGTTACTTCAAATTTTCACTTGTGAGGTAAACTGAAATTAAAGAGTCTGTATAATTGCACAACAACAACAAAGCCCAGTATCCTAGTGGCACGATAATTGAGCTCAAAGCCCACGAGATTCTGCTTGCTTTTCTCGACACTGTAGATTTTTTAGCATCATAGAAGCCAGACTGGAAGAGAAATCAAGAGGTCTGTCTCTCTTTTAACCTCCTGCTGAAGGCAGGGTCAGCATTGCATTTGGATCGTGCCGCTGAAGGCATCGTCCAGAGGGGTCTAGAAAACCTCCAAAAACAGAGATTCTACAGCCTACCTGGGCAACTTGATCCACTGCCTAATTATGTTTCCCTATAACCAGCTGGAACCTCCAGAGGATAAGGATTGCCTCCCTTAGCCCACTAGTAATGCTCAGCACAGGATGCTGTCGGCTTTCTTGGCTTTCTAGTATGGTCAGTAATCTGTTAGGGGATTCTTTGGACACAAGGCAGAAAGAATTTAGTCTTTAATCTGCATTAAGCAAGCCAAGATCTTGGTTCTATCCCTTTCTAGATAAATCAGGCACTGATACTCACGTGTTTCCTTCCTGTGTTTTGCTATAAAAAAACCTGATGGGTCTGACTTCGTTATCATATGAAGCAGAATTATTGAACAATTTGAAACCTTTGCAAAATGGAATATGCAGATTTTTCTTGTCTAATTTTCTTTGGCTTCAATCAGAATAATCCTCAAACTTTGGATTTTATTATTCATTATTTTAAACACAAACCCCATTCTGCTGAACTCTGCTTATTTAAGGTTAAGTTGGTTGGTCAGTTTTATATAGTTAGACTCTTAAAACTTAGGGGTTTATATGTCTAGAGTAATTTTTCCTGCGGGTTTGTCATGTATAATGTCTTTGTTTTTTCAGTCATTACATGAGACAGATATTGGAAGCTCTACGCTACTGTCATGATAATAATATAATTCATAGGGATGTGAAGGTAAGGTGGTTTAATTCTTGGTTTTTTTCTTTGCCACAATAATGCAGACTACTGAATTTTAACTTCTGCAATTTAGAGGAAAGAGGAAGCTGTAGAAAAAGAAACTATATTTGTTAAGTCTCTTTATTCTTACCGTGTCATGTAAGATTAAAGCCCATCTCTAATTCCATCAATATAGCACATTTAAGGGGACTTTATTCACAAATTACATATGCATTTGATTGCAACTTAGTTAGAAAGTCAGTTTAATTTCTAGTTTTTGAATATTCATATGAAATCTGCTTGCATTTTTTCCTTGTTAGGAAAGCATGTATATAAATGAATTGCATTAATTAAACTGGAATTTGTAGATTAACGGCATCATTTTGACAGCATAATGACAGTCTTCATCCAAACTAAGATTTCAGAAAGTGCATATGCTTAAATGCTACAATATTGGTAGTATTATGTACTTTTTGCAAGCAGTCTTAAACATTTATTATTATGAAAACTTCTCTAATACAAACAAGGGAGAAGTACACTGTTTAAGAACAGTGTATGTACATAGTCTTTTTGGTCTGGTGAATGTTGTACTATCTCTGTGAATATTTATGGAACTAGTTTATCCCAAAGTACCATAATTTAAGTAATTGAGAGTTTTAACCTAAGTGGGTTTGACTCTCTTCAACTTTGATATACATGTTCTTCATTAATATCATTGTCTAAGATAGTTACTCCCACTTGACTTCTCTAAGAGTTTGCTTTTATCCAAAGCAAGGCAAGTACTATAGGAATTAATGAAAATTCTAACTAGCTCTGATGGTGCAGTTTGAGAAGTGAACCTTGAGTTTTAGTGAGTAGAGACAATTGAGAGAGGGTAAACTGTGCTTCAAACTCCTACAGGTGATCTGCAAGGGAAGAGAGTGTGACACTGAACTGATAATTTTCATTTGAGGAGTCATTTGGTCTTGCATACACAGGCATTGAAGACCTTTCCCAATCTCTTTTTTCCTTCCCTTCTAAAATCAAGAAAATTATTCTATGTAATAGGCTTTTTTGTTATTTTGTATTTTAAAAGTAATTTCTTACAGTGATTCAAGACGACCTCTTAATTGCTGTTCTGTCTTGATGGTTGTAGATCCTTTTAATTGTTCATTGCACATGAGAATTGCAGAATTAACATCATCTTTATGCTGTTGTGTCTTCCTGAAAGCTGCACCTGTTTTTGTTGGGCCGTGTTCCTGAATGAAAACAAATTTCAACTTCAACGGCCCCTGAGGGAGGCCCATTTTACTGACTATAAAATGGGGGTTGGTTTTGCAGCTTATCCAGACTCTGAAAACTTTAAAATCACTGTTTTCATTAAATACTATCCTTACAAATAAACCTGTCCAGTTACATTAGAGTAAGAGTTTGTGATGTATCAGTCTAAATAAGTGTAAACCAATGTACAGTGTTTCATTTTGGCAAAAGCGGTGCAGAACTGTCGGGTGTGGGTGTAGGACGCACTGAGCGAACTGCAGTATCCCGGCTCTAGAGGTCACTGCAGACACTGTTTTGAAAGGAAGTAGGCTAAATGACCGATTCCCAAATTACAGGAATGGATAAAAGTGAATTAATAAAAATCTGTAAGGTCGATATAGTCATACTACATTTTTTTCCCCGCCTAAGCTTTCTGTGGATGTTATTTTGAACTGCAAAATGTTTGATTATCTGATGCACAGGAAAATTTGCTCCTTATACTCTTTGTAAGAATTAGGTGCCTTTTAGCCACTTCTGTGCTCTCTTAGCTCTGGACTAATTAGGAAAGGTTAGACAGGAATACTTCAGTTTGCTGTCATGTGGTACCAGAAACTTTACTTGACTTCTGTAAGTGACAAGATCTACCAAAGCTTCTGAGCACAATGACAGCAGACTATGATAAACTCCCGTATGCCCCAGATTCACCTCCAATGACAGAACCAAAACATCAAAGCTTTCACAAGGTGGCCTGTATTTGTCTTAATTTCCTTCGCTGTTCTGTGAGACCAGATGTTTCTTGAGCCTCTGTACACCATTTGACCCCCTTCAACACTGCTTAAACATTGCTTCGTAATCAGTGACAATTACACCTGCTTCGTCCTTGGTTAATGTAATCGTGCATTCTTTCACTGCCTGGAAGTTGGATCATGTGATAAGGAAAGTAAAAAATGCTAATGAGGGGAAGTGGGAAACTCAAGACATATGATTCTGCATATCAGAAATGTGAATGTCAAGAACTTTTCCACTTACCACAGCATTTATTCCTATTCTGTCAACGTAGTGATACAGGGCTCAGCCGTTCCTTTTATTCTTTCAGAACCTTGCTGTGTCAGAAATACCCAAAAAATGGCTATCAAAGCAGCAACAATGAAATGGGGTCTTTTTCAATATAGAATGTTATTACACAGTAGTTTGTATACAGATTTATCTTTATGTAAGAGAACAAAAAAAGGGAAATGGGTGTAATGTGGGTCTGAAACTAGATGCTTGTCTTTTTCCATAAAACCCTTGCTGGAGTTTGAGTACCATTTGTCACTGAAGTCAGCCACTTTCTCTTTAGCTGTCAGTATTTGACAATAATGAAAGTATTTTTTTAATATAGTAATGAAAATGATGAGTGGGAGAGGACCTTTAAAACAGGACAGAGAAATAGGAGAAAGATGACTTATCTCTTTCTTCCAAATCTCCACTTCACTGTATTCTGTCCTGAAAAATAGTGTTTTCTCTTACTTCACCTTCAGAAATAAGAAAGTAACAAACTGGGTTAACTCTGCATTAAAATAGTTTTTCTCTTAACATAAATATAACTGAAGATAGTTCCCTTGTATATGATAACACATTTATTACAGACAATAATGCGTACTTTGAGATTTAATGGAACTAAAAATGAGTAACCAAAATGTGCTCTATAGCTATAGTCTTTCTTCAAGAAGAAAAATGAACAGTATGCCTCTGCAACTCTAGCTGCAAAGGTTACAGCTGATCATTCAACTTCCTTAAGTTCTGTGCTATAGAATTATTTTAATAATTATTATTTTAAAAGCTGAAAGTGATATTTTTGTTACAAGCAGGTTAACTTAAATATTTCCAATCCCTATGGCAGTTAATGTGGTGTAGAGTGTCTAAAGCAGCATTGTGCATTTAGCACAGTCACATTTGGTCAGCATTCAGTATTTTGAGTTGTTACATTCTCAGTGTGTGGGAAAAGTTGCGTTGTCTTTTCTTGACAGTTTCACCGAGTTACCTATTAGTAAAAGGATAGATTAACATGGATCTTGGTAGAAGACCTTTGTGCTGGTTACTGAAAGGAGAATGTGATTCAGCTCGAGAAATACATTGTTTAAGCTTTGTATAAATTATCAAGCAGGACAGTGTCCAATAAGAAGAGCATTTCTTCACTTTATTGCAGATCTTGTCACTTGTTCATTTATGCAGTAACTTCAATGGAATGTTTTTTTATCCAGAAAACCTCAAGAGGTTTTACAGTCTTCAGTTAACCTGCATTGTGATGCTTATGTAGCATTATATATAGTTGCAGAATTTTTGTTACAAAAATACCTTTTAATGTAACTGATATAAGAGTAATTTAATCACATCAAGAGCTTTAGTTGCTGGGGTTTTATCTCAGTTCACTCCAAATACTCCCAGATTTGCTCTGTGATTTTCATATAGTTTGAGTGCTTGTATATGTTTCTGTGATAAGTAAAATGATTGGTGTGCAGATGGAGTCAGGGCAAGCTTGTTGGCTAAATGCAGACATCCCAAATTTTTATTATAGGTTTACTTCAGTAGGTATGTATGCTTGTTTCCAACATGTGATCGTCTGAACAGTATAACTGCTAAGGCAAAAATGCATGGATTCTGCCTTTTCTGCTGTTAAGATTCAGTTCAGTATTTTTGGAAGTTAAAAAAACTTTTCCAGAGAATAGGACTAAGCGTTATGCACTGTGTTGTATGTCATATGCAAATCTCAGTTGATCCAGGTAACTTGAGGCTTGATGTACGGATAGATTTGTATGTTGATTTATGCCCTATACAGAGCTTAATTAACCATATGAGCCCTGCGATCGCACTCAATTACCACTTCTGTCTTTCATTGCCTGAAGTACTTGTAGTTAAGCACTTCAGGTTTTGCCAGTAGAGTTCAAGACTCTTACACTTCTGCTTTTAGGTATCTGGAAAATTAATAAGGCTTGTATGTACGTCTGTGTGTTTATCCAACTATGTTAAGAATAACTGGAATAGAAGCTGTTCTTTAAGACCTTCTTCACTTTCCAATCTTTGAATATCCAAAGCAAGGAATCTGTTGCATGTTAGTTTCCTTCTGCTCTTTTCACTTAGGCATGGAACCTGTTTTATGCTTTCAGGGCATAGTCAGTAATAACTGGTGCTTTTTCTGTATTTTCCAGAAGTTATTAGCTCCTTGAGATCCAGTAGCAACTACTTTGTTGAGGATTTTGTTACATATTAAATCGTTAAAAGGTTATTAAGGCTGCAAAATCAATAGCAGAGGTATAATTAAGGTGTCCTATCTGGCCGTGTTTTTCTGTGGAGCACTTCCGCATTTAGCGCAGAAGAGGCTCCAAGAATAAAGCTTTCAGTATTTTTTCCTCAATGTTTCTTCAGGTGGTACTTTTTCCTCCCGTTTATGTCCATTTCTGTACATACATGCTTCCTATCTCAGAGTCCCCATTATTGTTTTGTCCTGCCCTAGTATTTTGTCCTAGTATACTCTTAGCTGCCTGCTGGTTGTTCAGGAGCAGTTTTGCTGAGTATATTTATGCTGCTTGGCCTACTTAGAGCTCAACCTCTACATGCTTTCTGATCAGGGAATTTGTATATTCCAGTCATTTGCCCAGCCAGTCAGAAAACGTAGCTTCTGATCGATGAGCTGGCCACCTGTGCAGCACATTTGAACGGGTTAACCAAAAAGTAAACAGACAATTGCAGCCTTTTAAACTGCTTTATAAACCATGTGTTGTGCATATTTGCCTTAGGATTTTGTGTTCCCGACTATGGAAATGAATGATTTTATTTTTTATTATACAATTCACAAATCACATGCTAACTTCTGATTTGGCACCAGGATGTCTAAGCAGTGCAAGAAGTTTAATGCACAAGCTGTGTTTTGCTGAAGTATTTCTCTGTCTCTCTCTCATGCCTTTCTGTTTTGGGGGATTTTTCCCGCGTGAACCATTCTGTCAAATGCTAGACCAATGTATTACTCAATTTTTAGTTTCTCAAATTGCCTGTACTGCACAAAAGCTTTTCCACTACTTAAAACAAGAAAAACTTTGCTGCAGTTCAAAAATGTAAAGGAGACATGATCTTGAACAGACCACATAGGAAAAAAGTAAAGGATATATTATATTTTTTGGTACCTCATAGAAATGGCGTAATGGGATCTTGCTAAGAGTCTATCACAAAGTTATATTTGATTAGTTCCCAAAGTTTCTTCCATTTTCTTCACTTTTTGATAAATGCAGCACTGGCGAACAAGTGGTTGTGATTAGAAAAGTGAAGAAAGAATGACTTAAGCCTGCGCTACCATCAAAAACTCTGTATTAAGAAGAACATCCACAGGCAGGCACCCTGCTGAGATACCCTAACAATTGCAAATGCATTCCCTATAAAGTGTATTTAAGGAAGGACAGAAGCAGTTGGGTTCTTGATTGGGCCTGTGCAAATTATGAGAACACATTGGTGGTAAACGGCTTCACTCAGTCAGACATACAGCTGCTGATCTAAAACCAATTATTTAAGCAGCACTGTGCCATCTGGAGGGCTTCAACTGCTCAATTCAGTCCTGCTGTAGGTACTTGGACATTGGTTGTGTTGTGAAGTTGAACACCCACAAACTGGCTCCCCACGCTCAAGGACTGTGTTCGCAGAGCAGCTTTCATACAATGCTTTGTAGAATTAGACCCTGAAGCTGCCCAATTCAGGTTTTCCCATAAGTCATATCCTAAACATCACATGGGAATTCTATGAAAGAAACAGTCACTAAATTCTGCTATCAGGGGTAGCACTGTATTAAGTAAAATACTGCGTTCCTATGAATTTAGGTCTTTTTCATTTGCATCTTTATATAATTTCTGCAGAACACAAAGCAGCTGTCAGATGATATGAAGTCTTAGGGTGTCCACTGGCACTTGCGTCAGTTCAGTGCACCTGTCATGGAACTCAGTATTAAGGTTGGGAAGTTAGAATTGCTCACTACATTTTATTGTGAACTTTTGGGTGAGTGCTAGGATTTATCAGAGCCTAGTATTTCATAGCACTTTTTACACTCAGTAAACTGTTCTTGGTCTCAGATGCATAGAAGATTGTACAAGGAAAAGACCATTGTGTAATCTTAAGTGTCTTCTACAGAAGTAATTCAAAATAATCGAAATCTCTACTTAACTCATCGTAATATTCTAACTTCTACAGTAAAATAAAGAACAAAACCCAAAAAACCCAACCACAAAATCTCCTGTTTCACACTGCTTTCATACTGTTAATGATCTTGAAATGTTTCTAATTGAATGTATTTTGTATACCAGCAAATAATAAGCATTTATGCCTTCCTAATTAAACCATAGAATTTACCTCACAAGATTAGACTAGGAGTATGGAAATTGCAGTGATTTGTTTTGCTGGGGTTTTTTTTATTCATAAGTAGTACAAGAGGTCAGAAATAACTGCATGTATGCATTTCATCCTTTTTTTCTTCACAGAATATTATTGTACATTCAGATATGTTACAGTTTTATTGATCTTTTGTGCTTTGTGTATTCTTCCATAAATGGTCTGGATTTAAGTATTGAGAAGGAGGTGCCTTCTGAAGCAGCGTATGTTAATCCAACTTTGAAGTGAAATAAGTGTGTAGCACTTTTGGGTGAATATGGTATCCTGAGTACACCAAAACTGCGTACCGATAAGGAAGCCAGTGCCTCAGCTGTTGAACATGACTGTCATGGATAAGACTGCAAGAAAAATTATTCCTGATGAAGCTGCAGAGCATGTATAAAACCCATTCTCCTCAAACACTGAGTAAAATCCTAGGCCACCAGAGTTTCTCTGCATCTGTGGGTACTTCACCCCAGCAGGTTATCTGTCACCATGAAAACTTTCTCTTCAGAGTCACTCTGTTGCAGATGTAATTTCAGTAACACTGTGGCCATGGTAGAAAATGTCAGAGCAGGGTGATAAATTAATTAAATCTTAAATCTGAGATTTCTGCTATTTTAATACGAAGCTTTTTCTTTGTGATAGGCGTTTTCTGTGAAGGCTAGAATAGAAAAAGTGCATAATTTCTTAATACATTTTTTTACTCCTAAAAAACCAGCTACTGTAGCAAAACCCTAATATGATGGACATAGCTAAAGTAAATAATGGCATTTTTCAGCGACTTCAGAATAAGATGTCATCAAGAACTTTTTTTTATGCACTAAAGAGTTTTAGCATCTCACGATGCATTCCCCATTTAAAAAAAAAAAAAAAAAAAAAAAAAAAGGAACCAACCTTCTACCCAAATACTCATGAACAAAAAATATATGGTAATCCTGAATGTGTTTTGTAGCTCTTTGTGCCTGCTTCTTTAAGCCTTTCATACATGGTTCACCCATTCCAGAGAAAATGTCTGTGCTTTGTTCAGCCTTTTTCATAAAGGAAACCCATGTGCAAAACCTGGGACTGTTTTATTGATGCTAGAAAGAGAACTGGGTCCTCAGCTTCAGCCTAGTTTCTGCCTTCTTCCTTCATTATTTAGGTAGAAAAAACTTTCCATAGGTCAAACATAAAGCATCTTTTGCATTGTGTAGATAAAGGGGTATTACACTGTTCACTGCATAAATTACTTTGATTTATTTAGATACACACATTGGATTTATTATGGCTAATGTAGATGTAGCAAGCAAGATAATTTGAAAAAAGATACAAATAATATGTTATCATTTTTTTAAATATTTCCCATTTCACATCAACAGCTGGTTATAGGTAGTTAAAAAGATTTTATTGTTACTTATGTTCTACTGAAATCTTTCTGTACTCCTTCACATTTTGGGAGCCTTTTCAGTGAATTTACCAGCTTTACGGTTATGGTGTTCTGGTGTGGATTTTGTAAACAGGCCATACAGACTTTTCTTAAATGTTTTATCTAGCAGAAGGATTATAACTGGATCTAAACTACTCTTAGCAGCAGCAAGACAAGTAAGAAAATTTTTAATCTCCACTAGATAGTTTAACCTTGGGCAGTCATTATTTGTAAGCAGTACATTAAAAATTGGCCTAAAAATATGATATGGAAGAAAGCAGACGGTTAATGTTATCTGGATTACAAGAATATTTCTTTTCACTGTACTGTAAATTAGATGTTTTTCTCCAATGCAGGTATTTTTTTGTATATTACTCAGATGTCTGGTAAGAGAATAGTATGACAACAAAACTGTCAAAAAAGATACAAAAAAACACGCAGTGGCAAGAGAAGCTGCAATCATTACAGTAAATCCACCAGCTTCTACCCTGACATTGTAGCATCTGTGAAATTCTTCCGCAGCCCGTGCCTGGACATCATATGTTATAGCTGTTACCGTTATGCAGAGCACCGTAAGCCATATAATGATGCACAAATATTTAGCAAATTTTGGCTGACGAAACTTTTCAAGTACACATCTGTAAAAGTTTTCATTAACTGCTGGAGAGTATTGTGTGTCACTGTTTTTCTTCAGTGTTGCGTACTGACTTAGAGCAGTTGAACATAAAATTATAATTGTAACATATATACTGACATGCATTATGAGAGTCCCAAGGCGATATGCTATTCTACATGCTACAGAGTCATAAGTCCATTGGTACCCTTTTGCAAAATAGGCAGCCAGAAAAGGCATTGTGCTACATATGAGTAAATTTGCAGCAAGAAGGTTTGCCAGGTAAATGTATTGTGTTCTTTTTGTGGATGCTTGCCTTGAAAATATCCAGGCAGCGAGAATATTTCCAAAACTTCCAGCAGGAAATAGGAAAGAGTAGATGACTGGTAGAGCTACAGTAGTAGCTAAGGATGGCTGAAGAAGACACGTTGAATTTCTCATTTATCCCGGTATTTCTTGAATGAATGGTCAGAGCTGAAACACAATTAAAAGAAGTATTCTTCTGTAATGTGCATTTAATGTCTCTTTTATTCTTTGCACTTATCTTAACTGTTGCATTTCTCCCCTGCTTTTCAGTGTTACTAACGGCTTTTGTCCTCTGGGGTTATCATCTTGAGTTTGCATGAAGTTACTGTTTGGGTGTTCTCTTCCACTGACACTTAGTGAGGAAAAGTTGGCTGATGTTAAACCCCAAAGATTTTACATGCATAGAATCTAATAAAATAAATTAGGAAACAAAAGGTTCAAGCTAAGGTCTGACAATAACTTACGTGGTCTTGGTTTGTTTCTTAATCTTCTGGAACATCTGTAACCTACTTTGGAAACCACTTCTAGACTACTTTAAGTTAAATAAGCAAAATAAGTGCAAAGTATTACTTTAATTGCAGAAATGCAGAGGGATATTCTGTACCTCCCTTTAAGTACCAGTTAAACTGCATGATGCAGGCATATGGCTAGATGCATTTATTTTGTGCTGATGTCTGTATCTAATATTGATTTGTTCAGAGCTCCAATCTTAGATGTACATTTTGCACAAACAATTCAGTCTGTAGTTTTAAACATATGAAATTGTTGTTGAAAACAGCAATATATTTATTTTTTCCAAGTTCAGTTTTCAATCTTTTCTCAGTTTTCACACTGAAAATAAGAAATCAAGGCTCTATAAATGGCTG
This sequence comes from Falco peregrinus, assembly GCF_023634155.1. Taxonomy (NCBI): domain Eukaryota; kingdom Metazoa; phylum Chordata; class Aves; order Falconiformes; family Falconidae; genus Falco; species Falco peregrinus. The sequence continues at coordinate 40,002,173 of NC_073724.1, read as the reverse complement.
CATATAAAAACCTGGCATCCCAGCTCACTAACCTGTAGTGAGGAGAGATTTTACTGGTTTGGTGAAGTGTATCCTAGTTAACTTTTGTTCCATATAAAATCATGTGGAAAAAATTAACAGATTTGAAACTTACAGGCAGATAATAGTTTTTTTTAAACAGCTGTAAGCAAATGAACTCAGATACCAAAAAGGTTTCTGTGTAGCTATGATAAAAAGCACAGACACCAAGCTGATTAGATAGTAAAAAGTTGTAAAAGTCGTATTTAAAAATTATGCTGTAGGCCATATTTGACAACTTGCAAATTAAACTAACTTTTACAGCTGTTGCATTTTAGTGTACACTAAGTTCCATATGGTTGTTGAACCAAAATGTATTAAATTATTTTATTACAGTGAGTTAAATTCATGAAGTAGTTGTTGAATTTAGTCATTTAGAATTCTAATGATCTTTTTTTGTGTCAGTGCCCAAATTCTGTCAGGTGAAACAAAAAAGTAGTAGTTTTAAGCTTACCTATACAAGCTGTAGGTGCCTTCCCTTGCAGAGAGCAAGTTTTTCTGTCTGAGGTCCTTTTTATCTCCACTGCTGCAATGAAAAGGATGATACTTGAATCTGGAAAGTACAGTTAAGAACAATATCTCTCTGACACAAGTAGGTTTTCAGAATGTTCGCTTTTCTTTTACAGTGTCAAAAAAAGACTAGGCATTTAAAGTTCAGACAAGGTGATGATGTCTGTGCAAACAAGACTTTGAAATTAGGTCAGGATGCAGCTCCGTTAGAGAAGTAAGTAAAAAGAATAAGATAGTGTGGAAAAGTGATTGTAACAGTCCTTTGGTCATGTAAGTATGGCACAGAAACACCTTACAGTCCTTCGTATAGCACTTTCCTCTTTTTGGGGGTGGAGTGATTGTTACTGTCGTTCTCTTTAGGACTGCCCACGTTCCAGAGTGAAAAAAAAAAAATGCTATTTTATGCATGAAAACTTGTATTTTCAATGACGTTTAACTGTTCTTCAGCTCAAAGAGCTATCACAAAGCTGACTGCCTATTCCTGAAGCCCACATACAATAATACTGTATCGATGGCTGTCCCTCGTATGAGTGACCACATGAACATGTCTGGTCTCGTCAGATGATGGATTATGTGGAGGCAATTTACAGCTGATGCATTCTAGGCATCAGCTGGGGAAAAGTGACTTTGTGTCCAAGAAATATAGTGGTTTATACCAATAATCCAAAAGTGGGCACAGGATAATTTCCTTGCTCCACAGGAAAGGTTTGATCACAGATTAGTCAACCTTTGTTCAGCTCTGCAGAGCTTGAGACCTTTGAATTTCCTTCTGTCTGATACATCTGTGGTTGTCAGATACAGCTTTTCAAGAGCTATAAATAAGTTACTTCATGAAAACAGAGGAGATACCATATAAAAACTTCTGCAATTTTGGTAAGGTTCTGGTTTTGTTAGTTTTGCTTTGTTTAAATGTACACTGTAAACTTTATGTTTAAAAATCCACTTCGGTGATCTACAATCAGTTTTATTGTTCAGCTTCTTTTTTGTAATATTATTATTATTACTAAAATTATGGATGTATATACTGGGCTCCTATTTATACTACATAGTTGATCTCGTTTAAGAGTAAATTTAAGTGAGGGAAACTTCCTGTGGAGTATTACTGATTAGTTTGTAATGCTGTGATTAGTTTGCATGTACTTTAGTTCTTGTTTCTGCTAGATGTAGTTATACCTTGTTTTCATTTTTTCCACTTTTAAATGTATAGATACATTAAAATTTGTCCTAACAGAAAGAATAGTTTATTAATTAAATATTTAATAGTCTCTTAGGTAGTTTTACAAGTCCTTGTTACTGTGGTGTTCCATCCAGGTTTAGACACAAGAATGCGTATCCTGAAAATTTGCTAAGAGGAAGCATGCCAAAAAATGGTGTGAGCAGTTCCAGTTAGCAGGGGTTTTTTTATTTTTATTATTTAGTTTGCTATTAACTTAGACTGTAGTATTTCTAATTCAATGACCATAACTTGCTGTAGGAAGAGGTAACGCTACATTTTTTTCTGAATTGTTATATGAGAATAATTATTATACTGAATTACAGTCTCAGACTTTATTTTTGAACTGATTAGTGAGGTGAATAACAAAGGAATCAGACAATATGATTAAAAAAAAAAAAAAAACCAACCCCAGAAGTACAGTTGCAGTTGGTTCTAAGCTGTAGTAAGCACCTTCCTTATTCTTTTAGTGAACTCTTTCCATTCTCCTAACGTATAAATGGCATATTTTATCTAAAATGTATTTGATAATATTCAGATAGTACAAGTGCATCTTTTACAGAAGTCATTCTTAAGTTCTTCATGATGACCTTTATGTACATTCTTCACCTTAATTATTTATATCTCCTGTACTCTTCAACCATGATCACTTTCTAATTTATATGTGTTACTAGATCTTATATGCCAGTAGGCAGCATATGTTGAATTTTGCCATTATAGGCAGGCAACTTATTTTGTGGCCCAAAAGCACAAAACCAGGAAAATTCCCAGTGGTGAAAGGTATTTCAGTTAGCCATTTATAACCCATACCTAGCATTTATGTAGTATAATCATATATGACAGAGTGATCCACTTAGAGGCTGCTTGGCCATTTCCTCTTCCCTCCGCCTACTCGAGATGACAGAAGACAGCCCAGTCAGCCTCGTATCTCCTCGTGCCTGTCACAGACCAAATGGACAACTGGACTGTTCCTGCTGTACAACAGGGTACATAACGTGTTGACAGCAGTTGCTCTCTGTAGGATGGGAGAAGGCAGCAGCTCAGTTACCTCTAGCTTCTGTAGCAGTCCTGGCTCTCTTTGTGCTGGGGAAGGCCCAAGAGATGCACTCAGTCTCTGCACCTTGAAGGATGGAAGGCAAGTGCTGAGGATATGGCACAGAAAATATGTGACCCTGGCTATGGCTGCTGTGGGTGCTGAGGATGAATCAGATGCATAGCGTGCAGCAGCCTTTAACTTGGATTTAATTTAAGTACTTTGAATTTAATCTACGGTATGGTGTTTAATACCAAGATAAGTCTCTAAGATGCACTGGCTACTACACAAGTGCAATCAATACTTTCTTTCCAAAAAACCCAAAACATTTACCAAGTAGCTTGTCTAGAGCTTTGACTTTTGGTGCTTAGTTTTTGTTGGACGTGTTTTTTCCTTAAACATTAAAATTGAAAGTTTTTTTGACTGTATAAACTCTTAAGACAGATGCACTACACGATAACCATTTTCAGTTGGACATCTGTATCGGGAGAGTTGTTGCAGAGCGCCATGGTTCCTTTCTGCCTGCTTATCAGCTTTCCATGCAGGGTGCCCCAGTGTGTGCGCAGCTCTTCTCCTGACTTGATCTAATGAAGGTTTTAGCTGTAGTCAGTGTATGTATTCAATATTGTAAAAAGTGCTTATCAAAGCAAAATCATCTAAGCTCATGTTTAAATCTACTGTAGGTTAGTCAAGCACTGTGCTGAATCAGTGAAGATAAAATATTTGGCAGGTTTGAGCTGAGTCTATGTTTGCTGTTCACTAATGATTTATTTTTGACAGTTTTAGACCTGCCTGTACGGTTCAGCAAAATAGACCCAGAATGAAAGTTCTTACATTGTTCGATGAATTACAAGTGCATGCAGTGTAACTCTGCGGCATCCTTAGGGATATAGAAATGGGGATATATTGCACTTCTTGCTTCAATTCTTTGGTTGTCATAAAATATGCAAAGTTAATAGTTTCACAGACTCCAGAGGGTTGTTTTACATAATGAAAACACAGGCCAGACAATGTCTTTTAGGTAGGACAACTTAGCTTGAAGTTGACAGTGCTAACAAAATTAATCTTCCAACATTTTTATGCTTCAGGTCTTCGTTGCTAAATACTTTGTATTTTTCCATAGTAAGGAATTCCATAGTAAGTCACACATTCCTTGTGCAGCTCCCAGAGCACTCTTTAACTGCATTTGCTTCTAAAAAAGCAGTGGCTGTGTAGTTTACTTTTAACTTTAGAAATTGGTTTTGATTTGAAAACTATTGATTATCATAGCCAAATAGGAAGCTTTCTCTGTATTTTTCTGCACTGTACTGTAATTTGTCTTTTTTCAAGTTAAGTATGTTTATGTGTAACAGCTTTTTGGCTTTTCCAAGTTCTTGTTAAGCTTCTGTGAAAACACAAAAGTAATAAAGCAAAAATAAAAACCTAAAACATGGCAGTAAAAGCAAAACTGATACTTAAAAGGTGGATTCTGTTGGCTGCAAGCTGGGAAGTTCTGGCTGCAAAATTAATTCCTTGCTGGTAAAGAACATTTCTATACCCCCTGACAAAAATGATCCTGCGTTTTCATCAGACTTTTAATTTGTTGTTAACCATGCTTATGGTAACATCTTCACCAAGTGAGAGTTTTTGTGGAAGGAACTGCAGGCATATTTTTGTTTTTAAAGCACAGTCATTTGTATCTGTGGTTTGAGAGTTCTATGAAGAAGCTTTGTAATAAGTGCAAAGGTGTACTGCCCCTCTCTGTATGCACACTTACAGGAACCAGGACTCACCATTTACAGACAAAAACAAGATAACTTCTGAAGGTACCAGGATGTATTATTGTGGTATATTTTAAATAATTGATTCAGCTTGTTAAGACATGGGCTTATAAGTAAACTCTTTGCTTTTTTTATCCTCATTTTGTTTCTTACTTTGCAGTACTACGACACACAATTAGCCATTTCCCTGCCATTCATGTTCTTATTTCTACACTTAGCTCTCTAACTGTGCAGTTTGAATGTTAAGGCTTTTTCCAGCTTCATCCCTTCCCCCCAGTTACTCTCATCTCACAATGTCGTGAACAACTTCTGTGCAAGGATTTTTTTTTCACTCTACTACAGTAAATGGTGATAGCTTTGTAGCACCTTCTCCATTCTCTTGGATTCTACAGAGCCCTCAGGAGTTGGGATTTTGTTTAAGGGATGGGAAGAAGGCTGGCAGAAGGTTTCCAGTGCCACAGAGAATATGTTGAAGATATATTTTGGATTGGTGGAACATGATCAATGGGTTCTTTTTGTCTGTACACTTTGTTTGTACTGTGCAACACAACTCCCTCCTCTCTGCTCTGATTCTGAATGTGCTTTTGGAGAGAGCATTGTACTAAAGCACTCGTTTGTGAACTTTCCAGTTCCAGGAATAATATGCCTCTCAGTTGTTTCTCAGTGATGTAAGTTGCACTCCTCTTCTGTGGTTTCATTGACTGATGTTGGGGAAGTTGTTCAATCAAATTTCTCCATGTTGCGTTACCAAAACAATTGATACTTGTCTGTCCTCAGGAAAAATACCAGTTTGCAGGTTAAAGCCATAACTACAGTTAATTTCAGTGTGAAGATGAAAGTTGGTGTGGTTTAACCCTGGTAGGCAGGTAAGCCCCACACAGCCGCTCGCTCACTCCCCCTCAGTGGGCCAGGGAAGAGAATCAGAAGGGTAAAAGTGTGAGAACTTGTTTACGCTTTCTGTCTCTTCCCCCTCCTGTGCTTGTGGCTGCTGTGCTGCAGAACAGGCTGCTGCTTCTGAGGCTCCTTCCTGCTCCCTGTAACACGCTCTGGTCAAACCTTTCATTGTCTTGAACGCTTTGAGCCCCATAATGGGCATCAAAAAGGGTTGTTGTTAAATCCCAGTAGGCAGCTAAGTCTCATGCAGCTGCTCGCTTACTCCCCTTCCAGTGAGTTGAGGGGGATAACTAGTAGGGTAAAAGTGAGAAAACTCATGGTTTGAGATAAAGAGAGTTTAATAAGTTTAAAGAAAAGGGGGGGAGTTAAAAAAAAAGAAAAACAAGACCAGGAAAAACAAGTGATGCAAAAAAACCTAACTGCTCACCCCCAGCTGACTGATGCCCAGCCAGTTTCTGAGAAATGTCAGCCCTGGCAAAGTTCCTCCTCAGCTTTTATTGATAAGCATGAGGTCATGTGGTGTGGTCAGTTGGGGCCAGCTGTTCCAGCTGTGTCGCCTCCCAGCTGCTTGTGCCCCCCCAGCCTGCTCCCGGTGGGGTGAGAAGCAGAAAAGCCCTTGGCTCTGCAGGAGCTGCTCAGCAATAGCTGAAACATCTCTGTGTTGTCAATGCTGTTTTCATCAAAAAACCTAAACATAGCCCCATACAAGCTACTGTGAAGAAATTTAACTCTATCCCAGCCAAAACCAGTACAGCTCTTTACTCAAACCAGGTACACTTTGTTATGTTTATGATTAAAGTTGTGAACTTTTATCTGGCAAACAGTTTTGTTTCTTGGCTTATGTTTCCCATTCATTTTAAGGAATATATGCATGACAATGTAGCTGTCAATGTATTTGTCAAGTCTAAAAGGCATAGAAGTGACTAGCCAGCACGTGTATTGTATATGCACTTCATAACTAGTCTGTATTCTAATGAGAAATATGCACTCCTTTTTACATAGTAAAGTGATATTTTGGTACACCAACTGGAATTTGAGGGTCCACTGTGGATTTGAATAAAGAAGGAAAATGAGGTTCATGCAGGTTATGTGAAGATGTGTGTTGACTTAAGCTCTGCTTACAGAAAGAAGAATAAATAGCATGATTTTCATGTTGAAATTCAGCTGAAGACTCAACTAATTGCTGCAATTGGCCCTGATAGGAAGCACTGCTAAGAGAAAAAGTAAGAGACACTGTAAAGAGACTAATTATACGGTCATTTGACATGTCACAGTGTAACTTTCAGCAGACCTCCCAAGATGCTTCAGGACTGTTTGCTCTTCAGCAATATTGTTCTGCAGAGCCTGGCATCTTACCTTCAAATGTGGGAAAATTGATTGCAGAAAAAATTGTGTAAGGATTAAATAATTTTAAAACATGCTACCTGCTTTTGGGTTTTGGTCAGTAGTAATTGTTTCCTACATGACAGTGCTGTCTAGTTTCAGATCCCTTTCTGACCCAGTTGATACATCCGACCTTTAACATCTTGAAGCACTGATTTACATAGTTGTGAAAATCCATAAGTATTTTCACTTGTCTGGTTGCTTTTTGGGGTTGTTTCTTTCTTCTAACTGCTACTCCCTTAATGTCACACTCTTGACAAGGATCATATAGACATACCTGCTCCCCTCTTCTGTGCCGTATCTGCTATTCTAGGCTTGCTCCCTTTCAGATTTTCATTTCTGAGCTGAAGAGTTATTTATTTAATGTAGTCTGAATATAATCTGTATCATATAAATTATACAACAGCACAATGATGACTTCTCAGTTTTCTTCCTACTAACAGTCTACTTGCACTTCTGTTGCTGTTGAGGAGAGAGTTGTATCTTGAACTTTGTTTAGGTTTAACTACCCCAAAAAATTGTGTGTTTTCTGAAAACTTTGTCATCTCCTCATTCTCACTCATTCCAGATTGCAGTGTTAAACATGTTTGTAAACTTACCTATTTGCAGATTCTTGAGGAATATCATGAAGAAAGAAGACACTTTATTTTTAAGCTTTCTTTCCAGTTTTTAACCAATTGCAAAACAAGAATTAACACCTGACATCTGAGGGTTTCTTAGAGCCTTTAGTAAGTGACCTTGCTGAAGTCCAAGTATACCATATCACCTTTATCCTGATGCTTCTCAGCTCTTCCTGAGAGCTCCTCTGATACTGATTTTCTGGTAGATTGGCTTCCCTCAAACAAATCTATTCTCTTTTCCCTAGGGTACCTTATATGCCGAAGCTTGCCTAGTTTTATTTGTTTTTATAGGTTTGATGGTTTTGCCTAATAGGAACATTAGACTCTAGCTCCTGAAATCTCTTTAAAAGATTTGGGTCATATTTGTTGCTTGTGTACAGAGATTGGTTTAAGCGAAAGATTATCCTATATTGAAATGTTTAATGTGTAACATGTAGTCCTGGGAAAGCTTTACTTGTCGATATTTCTTCTAAATTTTTTTCTCTGAAACCTTGTCTGCTGATGCTGTGCATGGCTTCCTTGGTGCTCCTTCCCTATGATATGTAAAGAACGGCTGTCACATAGAACACATCTGGATCAATGCAAATAGGTGTTTAAGGCTTTCCTCTTAAAGAAAATACTGAGTAGATTTCACTGTTCAAATTACTAAAAACAAAAAAGCCCACATAATGCTATTCCCATGATGGACCAGAATCTTGAACTTGTACTGCATGACTATTTTTCTGTTGTCCTTTCATGTATTTAGTTGCTTACAACATAACATTATAATAACCAAGTAAATGTTACATGATTTACAAAAGTATGCCCACAATACTAAGGTGGTCTTTTGTCCTGTGGAACACATTTCTATTTGCCTTTGGCTTTGAAAGTCACCTTCATTTTTAGCATTGAAGCTGTGCTATGACGTGATTTTCTGAAGACATCTGAAGTCTATTTTTGCAGTCATGCAGTGTCCCTGAATTGCAGTCCTTGTAAATGAAAATTCTGGTTTAAACAGAACACTTTCTTTAAAAGAATTATAGAATTCAAATTTTGTTCAAGCCGCACCGTGTCGTTCATGTCCGTCCTGTTCTGTGTGCCCAACCCCACAACCCCTGGCCTGGTGATCAGTGTCATCAATCAGTCACTGATGGTAGAAGAAATAGACAAAGAAAGAATGATGAGATAATATATACATCTTGTGAAATGATAATTTATAAACTTCACTAGATTCACTAGAATTGATGTTACTATGTAGAGCTACTGTACTGCATAGGAGAATTGCAGAGGACAAGGAACTGCTATTCCCTGTGCTGTACAAATACAGAACCAAGACATTTCTTGCTTCAGCATAATGCACTAGAATGACAGGATGACAAATAAAATATCCTGAAAAAATATAACGCAGTTGTAGTGAGAATCAATCAGAAATTGCTGTACAAATACCTTAATTGTATGCTGAAATGTTTAACAAAAAATGTATCATCATACTTTTATGAAAATTACATTTGTGGGAATCTCTTTGTTGAAGATTAAGAAACCTCACCCTTTTTCATTTAAAACAAATATACACTGACTAGTCACTGCCAATTTGTTTTAACATGATTATGCCCAGTTTCCCCAAAACTGAATGAAGTAAAAACACATAAAAATTAAACCAAGTTTATGTCTAGCAGTGGTGAAATGTTATGTTTACTTTGGTTTATGATGCTTGTTTACTTTCTTTTATAAATAGCTTCTGTAAAACCAGAATATTGTTCAGAATTAGGAAAAATACACAAGTTTTCACACAGATTTGGTATAAAAAGTTACATGATCCATCAGAGAAGAGGCTGGTAGTCATATTAAAACCAACTTCTTTACACCAGCTTACTTGAGCAATATTACTTGTATGTGTTGAGGGTAATAAATCCTTATTTTATGGAGCTTAACATCTAGCATCTTAACTTGTTCAGCTTTCTGGCCTGACATGGTATACATCTTGGTATAACTGCCTCTTTACTCGTCTTTGGATCAAACAACTCCCACCTTCAGCCCCCCATTTTTTTAAAAAATGTTGCCCTATGAAGTTTTTATTTGTGCCTAAATACATAAACCTCATTGGTTTCAGTCTGAGAAAATAGTTGTATCTATGGGACATTGCTCTGAATATTGCTATTACGTAGCATCAGCAATTATCAAGATTATTTTAATCATGTGAAAAGGGAAGGCGAGTACCAGGGAGGAAGCGTTGCAGCTGCAACGCACGGCTTTGGGAGTCTGTTAAGCAGACGAGTGACTGAGCCTGAGCAAAGATCAGAGCTGATGTGTCAGGGGTTCATGAGAGCTAATTTTTCTGTTCTGCTCTTTACGCTCAATTCTGTGAGTTTATTTTCCTTGTTGAACTACTTTGTGTAGCTGCAGTCACCAGATTTGTCAGCGTTTGAAGGAAGTCTTAGGTAACTGAAAATACACATATGTCATCTCTCCTTCATTATTTCTGATTTTCCAAAAGCATTGCACACTTTTCCTCAGGTGTTTGACCTTGACATTCATTAAAATGTTGAAAATATAATGAAGGGCTTAGGAGGCTTGAATATTTTAATTTTGCTCTTTAATGAAACTGTGTCTTCTGTAATTATAACTGAATTAATGGCAGTTAATTTCTTCACCTCATTTTTATGCCATGTATGTTGCTAAATTCTCAAATATTTTCTTGAAAAAAATGCTTCCATAAATGTAGTTAAAATGCTGATTTCTTTGAAACCTATTAAACAGATAAGTGCAGAGAATCTCTACTGGTTTATATAGCTCTTTTGAATAGGACACAATTTACTTTTTGCAAGTTTAATCTATTCTTTACATATACAAGGTGGTCATATGAATGTCTATATACAAGATTCTTTATACAGGTTCAAACCACTTCATGGAAATTTCCTTAAAGAGTTAGTGTTCTAGTTTAGTCCAACAGAACATGTCTGAGAACTTCCTATTTTGTTTTCTTGGATAAACAAGAATGAAATACTTCTGAAAAGTGACTTCCCATTTTCACAAATAGAAGTAAGACTTCTCATTTTTTAACAGGCAGAAAGAGGCGGGATTAGTAGCTGTACTGTATAGCATTTGGTAATCTTAAATTGATGTCCTGGAGTGACAGAAAGCGGTATCCATTTGTGTAAACAATCAAATTAGAGATTTCTTCTTTAAAGAACTGGAGTGGGGTGTGGTAGTAGATAACTGCTCCTGTGTACATGGTCCAAGTTTTATTTCTGAAGTGCTTTCCAGGTTTAGCCCTGAATCTCTGTGAAGCCTTCTGCAAATAAGTTGGAATACAGTCTTACGGACACTTCTGGACATTAGGAAATACATAACTGGGTCTAAGCAGCTGTTAAAAGATGAAAATATGAGCATCACTTCATTGCATTTGTGAATTATTTCCTTCCAATAACAAGATGGGTTTTGTAACTGTGACGTAATGTAGACAAACCGGAACATGTGGTAAGGAACAAAACAGATGGTGAAAATAATGAGTACGATGAAGGAATTCCTTGCTGTCTGGGTGTATTTTCCTGCGTTTGGAAAATTTGCTCTTTTCCTTGAAATTTTCAGAAGGTTCTTGGCAATTTTAACATAGGAAAGTATCAAAAGGAAAAAAATTATCCAAAAAATCATTACAATAATATAATTTAAAATTGCTTCTGTCTTTGCATTCTGTTTATTTCGGTAATGAAAGCACATAGTAGAATTGCTGTCTTCACTCTTAAAGAAAGATGGTGCAACTACTACTACAAATCCTGTAAGTGCAACTGCCCACACTATGCAACAAATATGTACACTTCGTGTAGCAGTGAACATTTTAGGACGCTTCACAGACCTATTTATTTTTACATAACGATCTCGACTAATTAGTCCCAACAGTACTATGCTAATATACATGTTCATATAAAAGAGAGTTCCAACAGTCTTGCATAAAATCAGTCCAAACATCCAGGTGTTTTTGGTAACATGATAGAGTATTCGGAAGGGAAGACAGAAAATGAGCAGAAGGTCTGCAACAGCTACATTTAGCAAGTACACTTGGATAGAATTCCTTTTCTGATGAATGCATAGGAAAGCAAACAGGGCTATAATATTTCCAACCAATCCTATAACAAAAATAATAGAGTAAAAAACTATCAAAGCAAGTGACAGTGAGTTGTCATCTAAGGGACAGCTGGCATTGTTTTGACTTTCCGAGGCATTTATGGGTAGGTTAGTTTGGTTACTCCAGAAAACTTCCTTGTGTGGAATAATAGTCAGTAAATCAGCTGAAGCTGCAGCCATCATTTGTGAGGATTTTTTAGCTGTTCTGTAGGGATGCAAAGAGAAATTTTAAGAATTAAATCGCCATTGGATCATCTTCACATATTTGCTTGCTTTATTGCATACAGTCTATGTGATATAAACATAAAAGGCAATAACTCAAAAAAGTAAATACACCGAAGTATTGCTGTAGCTGAGTAGAAGAAGGATTTTCAGCCAGATATCATGATACAATATAAGCCTGGAATAATCAGTTCCATGTTTTTCCTCAGATGAAGTAGGCAAGAACAGGTGATACAGAGTACTCAGATAAATATTTTTGTAATTACATTTTTATTACTGTCTTGTGTTGTTTTAAAAATCAGCTATTATGTTTTGCTGCAAACTTTAGGAATTTGGATTTTTTTATTTATAAGTACAAACATATTTTTTTTAAGTTCAGGTAGTTAGGATTAGTCTTTCTAACACAGAAAACTTTTTAATTAAGATGCAAGAATGGGTAAGCAGAGCTAGGTGAATTATTCTCAGTGTTGATACAAAATATATAGAAATATATCAAAACAATTTCAAACTCATCAGTATTAAAGTTAAATAAGTGCCCAGGATCTCTCACATACAAGTCACTAGATTTCAATTAGAAAAGCAATTTTCAATTAGTGTTTATTTGGCCATGTAATCCGTTATATGTAACGCTGAGTCAGTACTATTGCAGTAGCTTGTTTTTAATAATTTATATCTTCATGTAAATTTAAGTATTTTTTCCTTTACTGTTCACAAATCAATATTATGCAAAGAAGCTATTATCAGCTGGAAACCGCATTAATGCTGTTTTAAACACGTCTTGTTTTATTTGTTTTCCTTGTTGTCATTTCAAAGTTTGTAAATTCACTAAACTTGTTTTTGACCAGGAAGTTACAATCTGGAAGATAAAAGTCAGCTTTGACCAAAGAAAGAAAACCAAAAAAAGTGTGCGGTTAGAAAAGCAAAATCAAAATGAGCTGTTTATAGAGACATGGATAAAACTGATTAGTAATGATACTTCTGTCCTCAATTTGTACGTCATAACGATAAAATATTCCAGAAATTAGTTTATTTAGAGGTTTGGTTTGGGTTTTTTTTTTACAGGGGCAAGGCTTTTTCCCCTAACCTTCCAAAAACTTCAGAATTGGTTTTGATACTCTGAACTTAGTTGTCCAACAACAGTAACAAGAAAAAAAATGACAAAACACTGCCATATACATAACTTTAAAATAGTTTTTCATTTGCATGCTAGGTCTTAAAAATGTGACTTTACATTTAATACTGTGATACAGCTAGAGCACTGAAAATGGCAGCACTTCAGGGAAATTTCTTAGTAAGACCTAATGTACCTACAGAATCTGAGTTATTGAGAAGACAGTCTAAAATATTTTAACGTCCGATGTTGGCTGATCTTACAGTTACATTACATTTGTTCAGTATGTTAGCAGTTTCAAAAATATGTCTGTTTTCATATTTGCCATTTCATATTGTCAGGTCAAGAAGTAAATGTAAAAGTTTGATTAAAAAATACGTCTTGTAACCTATATACCACTGTAATTTCCTGTTTGTGTTACTTTTCTATAAAAATGCTTGAGCTCATGACTTGCATAAGTAGCGACAAGTTTTATATCAATGAGAGACAGACAAATCCATTACACTGCAGATACATTAGAAAACTTTTCACTGCCGTAAGTTTTATCATCTATAAGCAAGCAGGCATGCTTGAACCTTGGTATACTTAAGAAAAGGTTTGAAGGTCAGCATTACTTTCGCAGTTAAGAGAAGTTGTAATAGAAAATTGTTTTACTGTAGCTTAAGTATAAAAGAAGCCACTTACCATTTATATATTAAGAACTTCTGCTGATTTCCAAAACTACTGGTAAAAGACAGGGAGGAGTAACATGCAAGTGCTCTTATTAGAAAGCTAAAGCACCAGCTTCTCTATGAGAGGGATGAGAATCAGCTGACGCAGTACAATATCAACAAGAGGAAGTTTAACTAGTGTTGCAATGGGTTTTTTAAAAAGATATTTTTAACTAGGAAGACTCAGTTTATTGAAAAGATCAATTAATTGCTGTTAATTTGGGCTTTGCTGGGAGAGGTTCTCTAATGACATTTTCTCAGAATTTCACTCTGAATTGGAGATTTGGGGGGGGGGTTTGTCAGAAACTTGTGCTTCTGGTGAGCAGTGTCGGTGGCTTCACTTGTGAATCACAATTGTGTTGGTACAGCCTGTCTTCTTTTTAATACTGTTGTGGAAATAGTATAACTTTTTCAAATGTTAGGGTAAAGGTAGATCAACACCACAGTGAAATGGTACATTTTGCTTATGTTGGTGTAGTTCTCCCATCTGCTTTCCTCCTTCCCTCAGGCTAGATATTTGAGGTTGGTCTTTTTTACTCAAAATGACAGCGATGAAAGAATGTGAAAGTGCCCAAAGCATGCAGCTTCACATTTTCAATAAAGCAGAAGTGAAATACAATACGCAGAGATAATACCACCTGGTAATACTATTTTGGGTAGGATGTAAGGGATTGAAAATTACATTTCTAAATTTCTAATTTAAAAATATTCTAGAAGTCTTGATATAATATAGCCTAAATTTAAAGAACATTGTCTTGGCTTACTATTTTCCTTAGCATTTGAAATGAGGATTTCAATGTTAACGTTCTTAATATAGCATCTGTTTTAGGAATCAAGCTTTTTTTTTCCTGCAGATTTCAGTTAGAATTGTAAACAGGCTATGCATTCTTACTTACTTGTTCTTACGCAACTGAAACTTGTTGAAAGGAAACTTGGGTGGCTACAGGTTGTTGTAGCTCCTTCGCGCTATTTGGAATTCCTAGTTTTTTTAATTTAAGCACAAGAAGCAGTATACAAATTTCACATTCTTCCTTTTAAATAATATGGTTGACTGTAAAGTGTAGCTTTGAGTAAATGCAGGAAGTCATTCTATATTAAATGCAGTAGTTTTGCTATGTGTATTAAATACTAGATTGTGTTCCGATAGATTTTGTGTGTATGTTACTTCCTGCTACACCAATCCATATCAATCCAAATTGTTGTATAATATTCCATTTTTCTACATTACACCTCACTCTTGTTAGTGGAAAGACTGTGGAAAATCAAAGGTATGGATGACTGTGTCTGGAATCCAGTTTAGAAACCAAAACAATTTCCCCTCTCACTGAAATATTTATTAGAAACATCACACGGATGTTCCTTTTCTTTCCTGCAGTTGGAAAGTGATCAGTGAATTCTATGATTAAGGCTCAAAATAGTGTTTTCTGTTCTCTTGTAAAGGATAAGATCCCACAAAGTATATTATAGGCAGGATATTTCTGCTGGAGAATTGAAACAATGTAAGGCTTAAGGGTTAAAGGCAAAAAAGAAAAAGTAATACCAGGTAAGAAATTGTAGGCATTACTTTTTATCTCCATGTTACTATGATTTCCTTGTTCCTTGTGAGTTCTGATAAGTCCTGAAAGGACTTTGCTGTGCTTGAGACAATTGAAAGACAAGGAGTCCATGCCAGAAATAAAAAAATATTTTTAAATTAGGAAATTCTTTTTTAAAAAGCCAAAATTCTAGCATCTGTTTGCAAATTTAGGAAAATAAGATCTAAAATGCGAATTGTATTTCTCAAATAATATAGTAATTTGTCTGGATTTTTGTCTTTTCAGCCACACTGTGTACTGCTTGCCTCAAAAGAGAATTCAGCCCCAGTAAAGCTTGGTGGCTTTGGGGTAGCAATTCAGTTGGGAGAGTCTGGACTAGTTGCTGGAGGTAAGAAATTTTCCTTTGAAGTTATGTAATATTATGTACATTGTACTGCAGAGTTTGTTCTTCTGACACAGCCTGGCCTGCAAAACAAAAGCTCAAAAATAATCTTTCACTAAAGGCTTTCTTAACATTATAATTGCACACAGTTAAGCTAAACATTTACTGGAATGTAACATTGTTTTGTGTACATATATTGAATATTAAATCCCTCTAAATAATATTCAACAGGAAATTATGCTAGTTTGATCAAAATAAAATTGAAAAAAGCTAAGAGTTTCCCACTTTAATACAATCTTTGGCATAATTCTTTCATGCTTGACTACACAAATCAAATAAAAATGCTATCAGGATTGAAATGTATGTCAAAGCAAGTGAGTAAGGACTTACTACAGCTTCGTCAATGCTCCCCTGTTTCTTAGGCAATTTCCGTCAGAATGCTATGCTGTTTAATAGCAAAATCTTACTAGTTTTCACGTGTGACTCTCTTCTGTGTTTTAATATTTCATTGTAATTACTGCAGAAGACATCAGTATCTTGATACGTATGTATATTTTTGACTGTGTTCTGTTTTCTGTGGATTTTATTTCCTCTAGCTGCCTTCCATATTGTTCCAGACAATAGGCTTATGCTTTAATCAGCCTGCACAGATGAAGACCCAATCAATTTTCTGATGCTTTCATTGCCAGAGTAGGAGACCACGTTAAAAAAAAATTGTTAGTTTTAATTTTTTTTTTTTCCAAAACAAGTAACTTGCTCGCAGTACCATGCTTCTTCAAAAACTCAGATTAATTACTTAGAGGTCTGCATTAATTTGGCTTTTATTTGCTTTTTAAAATAAAAAGCAAATCCAATATAAACTCAACGACAGCTTCCATTCCCTTCCAGATATCAGTAATACCCTGGAATTATCCAAGTTCTTATTATCTAGAGACCTAGATACATCTTTTCAAAGAAAATACTCATTCAGTTAAGCTACTATTGTTTCCTTAATAAAAAGGTCACTCCTTCCTGTACTTTTTCTGTGTTTCTCAAATTTTCTGTATATCATCCACTGCTTTTTTTAGTGATAGTTCCTACACTTTTGTTTATGATTCTCTCATTTTTCTTCTTTGTATTCTGACTGAGCAAATTAATTTCTTCTGTTTCAGCTATTCTTCTGGAGGTAGTCAGATACAGTTTACTTTCTTTCAGACTACTAGCTGTCTCACCAGAAACCTCAAGTTCAACTTGGGGAAAAAATCCTGAATTTTTCCCCAAATTTGTCATGTCTTTCCTGTTATCATTCACTGTTCTGCGATCCCACTCATCGTTCATGTGCTCAGCCTCCATGCAGTTTTCAGTGCTGGCCTGGTCTTCCCTTTTCTATGTAAAAATATTTTCATTCCTTTCTGGTTCTGTTTGCATTACTTACAGAAGCTTCTTTTTTAAGTTTCATCAGTGCAATATTCCTCTATATCTGTATCTTTTGCCTCATCCATCTCAGCTTCTGCCACACCAGTCTGCCTTTGTATTTTTTTTCTCTCTCTCAACTGTCATTTCCAATTTGTAGCCTTTTTCTTAGCACTTCTTTCTTTCAGACTCAAATTCCTCTTGCTTTCAGGGATACCCAGAGTAATTCCACTTCATTTATATACCATGGAAGGTCTCAGTTCTACTGCTTGTTTCAGGCTTTCTCCTTAACAGACTCCTTATCTCTTTCTTGTCATCGTCCATTCCAGTCTTTATACCACAAACTACATCTGTTATCTGGCAATTCTTTTCCCTTCCAGATACTTACCTGAAGGTATATTACTAGACAGTCCCCTACACAGCACTTGCAAAATTTTATTTCTTCAACTTTACAATATCACTCCATATTTGTTATGTGGAAGTTAACAATACTGTCTGTTTGAACTGGGCTATAAATTTCTTGTAAAAATTGTTTACCTATGTAATTGTTTCCATAAGTTATCTGTATGCCTTATGGATAAGTACAGGTAATACTAATTTCTTAATTGACTCCTAAATGAATAGAAGCTCTCCATATAGAGACGTTTGAGGAGTATAATAACCAACCTGTTCACTTTCACATTCTTTTTCTAGTTTTTAGTGAAAAGCATTGATTCAGCTTAACATAGTCAATTATTTCCCTTTCAGCATGGCAATTCCTATATTTGGTAGTTAAGACATCAAAAAAGAAATTCTCTATTAAATAAAACCTATTATGATATTAACATACTCTTTACTGACCTAAACCCTGCTGTGCTTCAAACCCATTTCAGTGTGCAGTACACATCAAAATTTTTACAATACTGAAAACACACTGCCTTATCCTTACAGAAAGTGCAATACTTACTAATCTTTCTGTATCTAGGTAATGTGTATTGCCACAATACCCTAGCAGAATATACTGATTATTAGTGTAAATCCCTATGTAGATGACCCTGGTGTTCAAGAACAGAAATCTTGTATCTTTCTTTATTTTACGTTGCTTGGAGTAGTTTTATCTTTTAAACTAGAAAGGGACAGCTTTCCTTTAGAAAAAACATGTCAACATTGGAAGTAGTGTAACTGTAGTAAAGTTCAGTTGATAGTACTCTTCCCTTAATCTTGCATTAAAACCCAGCCATTATGTGAAAGCTCTTCAATATCTATGAAGATAACTCTCTTTTGTAGTAGTATTTTTCCTCTTAAAATATAAGTGGCTATATATAAAATATTCAGGGCTTATCAATGTTCTAAAATTCTTTTCCTGCTTCCATGCCTTTGCATTTTGTGCCACTTTTCTTACTTTTACGTCGACCAGCTGTGCCTTTCAAGCCCAGATTCTGTGTAGCCCCAGGAGAACACAGATAAAAGGGAATTTTATTCCTTAACGTCTTCTAAACCTGCCTTCTAGTTTATAGCTTTCACTCTGTTTGGGACTACAGAACTTTTTTAACTTAACAAAAGACATCTTTTTTCCAGTGTGCTTAAATTGTTTGGGGAGGGGAAGAGGATTTTTGTAATAAAGTTAAACTAGGTACCAGGTATTGAAAGTAGACCAGTCCCAGTCTTGCTATGTGAGTCCAGAGATAGACTTGTGTTGTTTAGAAGGATAACTACAGTGTTCTTTCAAGCAGATAGAAGGTTATTTAACAGAAGTGTAAGGGAAATCACAATAACAATCTACGACATCATACTAGATGTGATTAATGAAAATGTCTGTGGAATAGATTTTAGGAACATGACTATTTTATCAGCTAACAACCCAGTTGAGTTTATTTTTAATAGAGTTAAATTATTATTAAGTAAATATATATATAGCCATAACTCATTTTTCATAAGACCAGAAAGGAAAATGTAAAGAAATACTTTTTGTTCCACTGTGCCCATAAGCTGCAAGGTAACGAATAAGAAGCATGTGTCATCTTCTGATAGGAAATCATTTTCATGAGCTACCACTCTCTGAAGGTCTCTTCTTGCAGTTCTTATGATAAGTGGAAAATTTTTGCTAAGTGTATTCATTTGAAGCATTGAAGTAGGTACTTTAAGGTGGAATTCTAGCAGAGTGCAACATAGTTACAGATCATCATAATTTATAAGTCAGCTCCTATGGAAAAGGATGTAGATAGGAAACAATCCGTGTCTGCAAGATTATGATGCAGCTGGAGTAGTGGAACCTCTGGGAAGTCAGTGATTTAAATAGAGCGATCGCACATTATGATCTCTGTCTTCTTCCTTGGACAAATTTTCTTTCTGAATGTGTTATGCATTGTCACAATATTTTCTTAAATAAATGTGACATCAGATTTATCAGATACTAAATATCCTGGATGCTTAATCTTGGGGAGTTTCAGCTAGTATATGGTATAAAAGTTTGAAGGAACAGAAACCATTGAGTCTACAAGTGCTGTTTCGTCCACTTTTAATCTACTTATTTTCTCCTGGTTTGAACTAGTGCAAAATAAGATAACTGTATAGACCTAAATGGTATGAGGTTCTATACTAACTGTCAAGTCTTATCTATGGATCGTTAACTGATTTTCACTTTTTACCTTTAGCAGCAAAATGTCAGAGGTACCATGGTGCTAATCCATTCCAGTATTGATTTTTATGTATTAACAGTTAGCTCCCCTAAGTTGTTTCAGAATCGTATAGTACCTTCAGATATCCTAATAAAACCATCATCTTACTGGAAAAGATCTTATATGTTCTTAATAGAAATACACCAAATAAATATCAAGTGTTCTTGGTTCTTCACAGCTAGCTTCTATTACACTTAGTACAAAAATAGTGAAGGAAGACATTATCATAAATTGCCCTGCAAATGACACCATGCAATTAGGGGGTAGGGCAGAGGGGGGGAATCTTTTAAGTTCCTTTTTTTGTTGTTGTTCCTATCAATGTAAAAATGATCATAGAATGGTTTAGGTTGGAAGAGACATTTAAAGGTCATCTAGTCCAACCCCACTACAGTGAGCAGGGACATCTTCAACTAGATCATGTTATCAGAGCCCCATCCAACCTGACGTTGAATATTTCCAGTGATGGGGTATCTATGACCTCCCTTGGCAACCTGCTCGTGTGTTTCACCAAACTGGATCTTCTTGGTGGTTTTATAAAACCCAGTTTAAAAAACATGGTTTTGAAATGTTGGGGTTTTGCACTGCATAGACTTTTCTTCTTTTCATCATTAGTGTCTGAATGGTACAGCAAATCTTTCCTTTGTTTTCCAAGGAGAGTTACACATTTGTAAGCTGAGGTCCTACACTAGTATTCTTTTTTCTCTTAAATGGTAGTGTTTCTTTCCTCTGCAAAGCAAAAGCACTGTTTCGCTCCCCCCACACACGCACCTTGAGAAAAAATATGTGAGCTTCTTCAAAGCTTTACCTCTGATAGACTTTGTTTTATTTAAAAGATAAAACTGTGGTTTACTGTCTCTCAGAAATTTCACTTCACATCTGGGTTGATTTGAAAGTGCTTACAGGAGGCTAATGTGTTTGAAAGTCAATTTAGGTTTACTTCCTCCATCATAGTTTTATGGCTGAAAAGGCCATTGAGTCAGTTATTATAATTTGTCTGGTTAACATGTGATCTTTGCTTTGTTCGTTTTCTGGACACTAATATCCAGTTGTCCAGTTGTCTGCTGATGCATCTTTTAAAATACATTTTCTTCAGACAATCTTCTGTGCTGAAGCTGAGTTACCTTTTTTTTTTCTTTTTTTCTTTGTTGGTTTTTTTTTTTTTAAATCCATTCATCTTCTCTGTACACCTGCTTTAAACATCTCTATTGTCTGGAGTAATGTGGAAAGGAATTAATAGTAGTAAAGTATGGACCTATCTGATCTGTGGTGTGTGATTCTTTGATTCCTTCCACATTATTCTGGACATCCAACTCTTTTAGAAACTCCTTAATTTATGAACATATTTCTTATTACACTATTGTGAGAGGTCAGATGGTGATGTTTATTAGTACCTCACATTTTTTTCCTAAAAATTATTTGTTCCAGTTGTTTCCTTATACATCGTTCAGATACCACTGCTGTTGAAAGACTCTCCTTCTGATATCTTGGTCATCAATCCCCTGCCTTAGGGATGACAAAATCTGATTGGGTCTCTGTATATACTCTTCTTCTTGTGGAAAGCATAGCCCTATTGTCTGGAATAATATGGAAAGAGTCATAGAAACTAAATTATCAAAGGTAAGTCAAAATTTATCTTTAGTGCTTGTAAATGATATCAGATTGACAACACCTGAAGACTGAAGCTCTCTGTTTATCCACAGGAATAATCAGCAAAATTAGCAGTTTTATAAATTTCCAGACTACCAACATGCCTCAAAACTGGCTGATAAGAACACTTACCTGTAGAAATAAGATGTCTAATGTGTGTACCTATTCAGGCATTGAGTGCTTCCTAAGTCAGCAGACACTTTGATGTAGTCATTTATTTACAATGAATTGGATGGAGGCAAGTATCACATTGAATACATACCGCTGCTGAATCTTCATATAGTGATGATACTCAGTTAATGCTGCTCTAGAACAGATCAGAAGAACCTAGAAGCACATAGACAGAAATTGATTCCAGTCTTCCATATGATTTCTTCTCATATACAGATACAACTAAAAATCATGTGTGTATGCATGCATGCAATATTTATTTAAATGCAATAATGTTTTCTTGCGCAGTCATTCAAACATATCTATGAGTGTTCTTATCCTGAAGAATGAAAGACCTGTGGAAGGCAGAAGTTATCTATTACAGAAAGAAAAATGCCTTTGCTTACTGTTCATTCTCACACTGTCTCCAAAAAGATGCAAAGCCTCTCCCAAAATACCAAAGGAAATTGAAAAATTTCTAAAATATTTTTAAAAAATTAAACTGTCGAGAACAATTTTGAAATTTTACACCAGACATGTTTAGAAAGCAAATTTTCTACCTGATAATTTTTAGCAGAAGTGATACTTGGACTTAAGTGCAGTGAGTATCCGTGAGTTTAGAAAACTTTGTTGTCTATAGATTTTGTTTATCCTGTTACTGATATTCAGCTTACAGTTCTTGTAGTTGCGGCATGGGAAGAATCTCTATCTAAGTTCATGTGTACACTCCATTCATTTTGCTGAGTGAAGTGCAGCTCAGCAGTCCTTCCTCAGGTCAGTTTTTAGAATAACCTTGGAATCATCATTTGCTTCTTTGATGAACCCAGTGAAGTAGTTAGTTGTCATGAGGATGACAGCTGCCCCAGAAACTACTTTAGCCTTTTTAAGGTGCTAACTTATACATACACATATATATGCTTTTTTGGGGGGGTCCTGTTTAGCTGGAAAGTTCAGTCTCAACCTATTAAGTTTCTGTTTGTTCTGGATTTAATTTTTCATGATGAAACTGTGATTTCCACCACCCTCACCCCCCATCTAAAATATCAGGATCTGATCTTGTAATCTGCACTGAAAAGGTTACAAAACCAAATAATTCTGTAATTATTTTCACAAATTATAATCTAGTAGTGGTAAATGGCAGGATTTTATTGTGAACCTAGCCTTCTTTCACATTTCATTTGTATTTATGCATTTGAAATTTAAAAGTGAGTAATAAGGTTTAGTAGTACTGGCTTTTCAGCATTCTATTAAGTAGCATCCATTTTTCACCTAGTTTATAGCAGCAGTCTGCTGGTGTCTTAAACAGCTGTGTAGAATGTTGCCTATTACTGAACTGGACTGTTCCTTCTGCTCAATATCAAGCAGTTCACTCAAGTGGATTTTTGTTGTATACTGGTTTTGAACCAGGGCAACAAAGATCCAGTTCTTCCGCTTGTGGTGTAAGTTCTTTAACTTCCAAGGAAGGAGAAAGAAAGTTTGGGATGATCAGAGAACGGTGTTTGTTAACCATAACGTCTGCCAGTTTGTAAGAGCACTTGAGTACTAAGTAAATATTAAGCCTCACATTTTGATGTGAGGTCACCAGGTAAAGTAAAATAGGAACCCTGAAATATCAAGAGGCTATAATTTGCCTATTGTCACGTAGAAAGTAGGGAATAAACCTCAAGAAGCTTGTTCTGTTAGAAAAGAATGTGTGTATGGGAAAAAATTGTGATAAGAAGAAGGTCACTGATAATGAACAGAGTGCTGGCAGTGGGTGGCTACGGCATAAGAAGTGCTTGCATCTTTTGTCTGCAATTTTTAAGTGCACTGTTGCAAGTTATGTTTGCTATCTGTTGATATGCAGTAGTTCTGTATTTTTGTGTTTCCTTGCCCTGTGGTCAGGAAGAGGAAGGGGAAAGGAAATCTGATGCTCTTATCCATCATCAAGACTCAGCTCTGCAAAATTTAGTGAAGATGGTTAATGCTTAGTTTCAAGAAGCTATTCTGTTCTGCATATATTTATGAGTGCATATAAGTACTGAAGGATTTTTCTTGCTTATCA
This sequence comes from Falco peregrinus, assembly GCF_023634155.1. NCBI lineage: Eukaryota > Metazoa > Chordata > Aves > Falconiformes > Falconidae > Falco > Falco peregrinus. The sequence continues at coordinate 39,978,752 of NC_073724.1, read as the reverse complement.
ATTCCTGCAAAGTAGTTTTAATTTGAAACATTATTTGCTGAAAGGGAGAAGGAAGCAAAAAAATATGCACTTTTGATACTCTCTTGACACTGTCAGATTACTTATTTTATACAGTTTATATTATTTTATACAGATTAAAACATTTACGGTGATATTTGAAAACTAAAAATGAAAGAAACAAACTATCTTTAGAGGGAGACTCATGTTGGAAGAAGGGTTCACCGGAGTCAAGAAGACGCTCAATATGAGTTATGCATCTTGCTCAACTTTATTAAGTTTCTAACACTACTTATATAGAACCGATACACATGCATATTCGTAAAGCAGAAATATAATTGGTTAGTAGTCTCTAAACGCGCGTGGTTCTCACACCCCTAATTATCATGACTAAAATAAGCACTCTATCCATGTAGCTAATTGTGTTGCTGTGCTTCAGCCTTGTAGTTTGTTACTCCCTGTTTTCCCATACCGGTCCCTATGTTTCTTGGCCCTGCACCTGCTTTCCCGGCAGCTGTATCTCGTTACAGGCACGGCCTGTTGGCACAACATAATTACTTGGTCTCAGGATTCAAGAATAGCTGAAGGCTACCTTTCTCCTTATCTTCAGCACAGCAACTTCAGTACAATTCTGATTACAGGCCTATTCTAATACCAGGCCTGGATTGTGCAGATCTTCAGAGATTCTAAGGCCACGCTTCTGCAGCCATTCTTCTACAGATTCATCTTATTTTTCCCTATTTAGTCAGTATTCTGTATGTTAATACCAGCATAGCGATGTGTTGACCTTAGCTAAGGGCCAGAGTCCACCAGCTGCTCACTCACTCCCTCTTCTCAACAGAGCAGGAGGAGAAAATAGGACGAAAAAGCTCATGGGTTGTGGTAAATACATGCAAACTGCTTACCAGTTAACCTCACAGGTAAAACAGACTTAACTTGGGGAAAAACAGTTTAATTTCTTGTGAATTCATATAGATTTGGGTAGTGGGAAACTAAGACAAAAATGAAACCACCACCTCCTCTCCTCCCCTTCCCAGGAGCAACTGCGCTCCCTCGCTCCTGCCTCCCTTACCGCTCAGCACCGAGTGGTGCAGGGGGGTGGAAAGTGGGGGGCTGTGGTCAGTCCGTAACAGCCCCCCTCTGCCACGCTGTCCTCCTCACACTGTTCTCCTGCTCCTGGGGGGGTCCTCCACAGGCTGCAGTTCCTTCAGTGAATATCCACACGTTCCAGCATGAGGTCCTCCATGGGCTGGAGGGTGGATACCTGCTCTGGTGGGGGGTCATCAACAGGGCTGAAGTTGTGTGTACCTGCTCCACCGTGGCCTTTCCAGGTGCGCTGGGGAGTCTGCTGGGGCACCTGGAGCACCTTTCCCACTTCCTCCTCCTCTCACCCTGGTGCTCATGGGCTGTTTCTCACTTCTTCCCGTACTTCGCACTGCTGGGCAGGGTTTTTCCTGTTCTTACACTGTTTCTCTGAGGCACCACCATCTTGCCTGCTTGACTCACCTGTGCTCTGCAGTGGGTCCATTGGAACCAGGGGTGTCTGGCATGGGGCAGCCCCAGCCCCTCCTCACAGAGACCACCCCCGCAGCACCCCTACTGCCAGCACCTTGACACCTAAACGCCTACACCTGGTAACACTATAGTATTGCTTATGTAGCGTGTTGCTGCTAAATACACTGTTTTACACCATAGGAGAAAATGTAGCATGGGCGATTATTTGCAAGGACACATCCTCAGAACAAGGTGTTCTGTAGGTTGGCCTTCACTGTACAGCAGATGCCCAACAGACTTAAATGCGCTGGCAAAAAAAAAAAAACAAACCAAAACCCACGGCTTTACTTCTATGTCTCACAGCACATAGTCATGTTTTGCTACATTTGTCTCTGCAATTGTTTACTTCAAACACAAAGGTCCTGAGCTGAGAGGAATGGCATAAAATTATTGGAAATACGCATTATATCAACTTAGATATCATTTGATACATAGGATTCTTAGTTTTAATAGCTACTTGATCCAGACAACTGTATACGTCCCTGAAGTTTAATACCTCTTTTAAACAGCTTGCTTTGTCCTTATGCTATCTAGTCTTCTAGTGAATTCTGCTGTTTGTCTTTTGAATATTTTCTCTTTTCTAATTTTGAATAATTTCTATTTTCTCTAGACTTCCCAGATTTTGTAACAGCAATTAGAAAGCCTGGTAGGAAGGCAAAATCTTCAGAGTATATATGATTTTCCATTTGTATTGATAAAAAAGATTCAAATTACCTTTATAACCACAAATGTGTTTTTTCCTATGTGTAAGAGAGGGTACACCTCCTCCAAAACTGCAAACGGGTACCTCTGCACCCAAATGCCAGGAAGTTTACCACTGAGATAAACAAGACATGGGTAAGCCAGGCTGCTCTGCGGTTTCGCATGATGACTTCTGTTCTAAAGATTTCCAGACTGTGGTACGCGTACCACTAATGTCACATGAGCAGTCTAAGTGGTATACAAGTACCGTTTGAACAGACAGGTGTTGCTGCCTATGTACATGCGTAGCATGATACAGAGCTGGAAATGTGGATACATTTGCTGTAACAAATTAGGGAATCTTAGGGGGAAAAAAGTTAGGACATCCTTCTAGATATAGATTTGTAGGCACACGGAGGGGATGGAAGGAAAAAAAAAAAAAGGAAAAACCCCCAGAGTTCTCAGCAACTTGTGTGTACTGGAGATACATAGTTGCAGTTTTCTTTCCCTTCCCCATCACCAGGCATTTAAAAGAGGTTCTTTGGGTCATCTAAGGAGATAATTCTTTACCTCATATTTGTGATCTTGAAGGTTTGGCTTTAAGGTTTATCAGTTAGGGTGATCAGTTACCCTGTAAATTGTGTGTAACCAACAAGAAAAATTAGTAATCTTTCCCGATGTTGATCTCTGTCTTTCTCTGTCCAAAGTAAATGTCTTTCCTCTTCCCTCAGTGATACAAGGGATGAGCTGGACTTGCAGCATCTTGCTGTTTTATTCTTTTTTTAGCCTGGGAAGGAGCTGCCCCTTTGCCATCATGTCAGCCTAGACTGCATGGACTTTTTAAGATGCCAGCCTAGCTTGGTGGTGAGGTGATGTTTCTTTGCCACAGGCAGGCTCCTGACATCTGTTTGATAGAGGAATTCCCTCATAAACTGGGAATGAAAAGGTTTAACACAAAGCCAGGTGAAGAAGCTTGGCAATGGTGGTGTTTGTTCTTAAGAATAGTATGGTGGAAAAAGCTACCATCTTTCTGTCAATTCTTTAATCCTTGTAGATACAAAGAAGAGTGAGTAGGGACTAGTTAACAAAGCATGGTCAGATTGTATTCCTGCGTTAGGTGGTATGAATGAAGGATGGTCTTCACTGTGTAAGCTATTGCCAGATAGTCTCCAAAGTGTTTGTTACCCGTGCTGCAACTTAGCTAACTCATATTCAAATGCTGTGCAGGATAGGCTAGTCCAGCAAGAGTCTCTTTACAAGACAAGACTGAATTAAATATGTGCCATGCGAACACCTCAGATTCTCTAGGCTGCATTGTAAACTCTGCTAGCCAGCAAAAAGATGCTGCAAGCCCTGAATGGAGCCTCTGAAGTCCACTGTAGTATCAGTGAGCAAGAATAGTTTGTGGAGGTGGTGGTACAAGTGGTAGCAGTTTGCTAGTTGCGGGGTTTTTTTTCTTCTGTTGGTACTTGAGTGGAACCAGCATAGTTCAAAGACTACAGTGTTTGTAAGTGTCACTGATGCCCTGAGGGTCTAAAGCTTCATTCTTGCAAATCCTTTGCAGTGGAAACAAACCTTTATAATGGGAAACATTTATAGGGAGAGGTAAAATGTTTGTTGCTTTTATGTGGCTTAATGTGCTACACAGGGATTGAATTAAGTCATTCTAATCAGTTTATGCACTCCAAGGATTAGCTGGTACTAAATGTTTTGTTTGTGTGGGTGTACCTACATTACCAAAATCAGTACTGACCCAGAACCATTACTGTGTGGCACTCATTGAAAGCACTCTGTGAAACAAATTAGCATTATCTTTTTATCTGCATTATCTTTTTTATCTACTTCAAATGAACAACACATTTGCTGGTGTTTTGCGTTCTTGTTGGCAGTTTCAGTACACTGGCTAAGATCTGGGCAGAGCATCAGACCAAACTATGCTCTTGCCAATTAGAGGCAGCTTTTTCAAGCAAGCAGTGTAGATTAGAACTCTACAGTATCTTTGCACATGCTCTCTGGATAAATAATTCCTCTTTCAAAGGTGGTCCAAATTGATATCTTTACTTCTATATGGCATGTTTCACTGAAAAATCGTAGTGCTCTTACATAAGTCTTGTTTCACAGTCTGCGGGGTAGGATAGAATATTCTGTAATTTATAGAAGTATAAATCAAGAAGAAGCTAAACTACTCATTTGTCTCGCTGCATGTATTTAATAAGTACTAAACTTAAGGAAAAAAGAAAGAATTGTGTTAAAAGCTTAACCCATGAAAAAAACTTACAACTGTTTGTTTAATGCAGTGATGTTCTTCATTTCTATGTTTGACATACGTCACTTTGACTCAGTTTTGTTTTTATTTCCATTTAGGACGTGTAGGAACACCTCATTTTATGGCCCCAGAAGTGGTAAAAAGGGAACCTTACGGGAAGCCTGTAGATGTTTGGGGTTGTGGCGTGATCCTTTTTATCCTGCTAAGCGGTTGTTTGCCTTTTTATGGAACCAAGGAAAGATTATTTGAAGGCATTATTAAAGGAAAATACAAGGTAAATGACAGTATATCTGAATCTTTTTCCAGTGAGATGAGGAGCTCTGCTGGTAAAATTTCTGGAAGGTTTTTTTTATTTAGCCTGATTTAAATTTGAAACTTACAGATATCTGTGTTACGCAGGAAGAGAGGTGATTTTCTCTCTTCAGTCTGTCTTGTTACTACTGTGTTTTGTATCAGGAATTAGAATACAGAAATATTTACTCAGATGAAATAATAAATGGGTGCAACAGCTAGCCCTTAACTGTACATTGAGCTTGGTGAGATTACATGAGGTTTAGCTGTGAAATACAACATACTGTATGCTACTTTATGTTTGTGGATCATTTAAATTTGTTAGTCAAATAAAAGAGCTATCATAAAGGCTGGTTATCATATTTCCTTGATGTAAAAAAAAATCTTACTGTAAAAATGTAGTTATGCACTTTCTTTTTAGTACAGTGTGCAGTAAGGTGCAGCTGATGGTTCAAAAGGAGCCACTTGCAACTGAAAGCAATCAGTGTGCGTGCAAGATAAACTTGTTTCACAACATAAGCATCCTAGGACCATTATGGAAACAAATTTAAAGCTTCAACTTCACTATTTCTGCGGTTTTGTCTAAGATCGGTTTTGCTTTACTTTGCAACCAAGGTCATATGTGAGCTGTGTATTAACAAATTAAGAGTGGAAACTCCTAAAACTGTCTGATAGTGTGTAGTAGGGTTTAGGAAGTGTTTTATTATATTAACTTGATGGTAGTATGCTAAAATGTAAATGACAGCAGTTGTGCTGCATTTGATTAGGAGCACAATTTTTGTCTTCAAATTTTGCATTCCAAGAAACAGGATTTCTTAATGACACTAGTTTTGAGTTGCATAGACTGGTAGATGTTCCTGGTTTGTTTTATGGAAGATTTCTTTATAGAATCTCTTAAGCAGCTAAAACGTTCTGGAAGCATAGAAGTTAACTTTTCTTTGTTTAAAAAAAAAAGTCATGGCCAGCACATTGTGTCTTCTCAGTTCCTTTTCTGTTCCTGTTTCCACAATAATATGTTTATTCCAGGAAAATATTATAAAACAGCCTTGCTGCAAATTTGCAGTTACCTTCGTTTCATTAGGGCGGAAAAAGAAATGACAAATCACAACTATAAATGTGCATTTCATAGCCAGATAACATTCCTGAGTGCTCCAATTTAAAGCAACTATTTTTCATAAAGACTGGTTTTAAATAAAATTGACATCTTTAAATGAAAAGAATGTAACATTGAAAAGAGTCTGGTTATAATTTTAGATTTTCATTTAGCACCTGTAAAATTATCAGTGTACCATCTAAATAAAACTTAAGTTTTTCATCAATTAAAGAAATACTAGAAATGGCTTAAGGATAGAATCCTTTACCACAAAAAGAATTTTCTTACATTACTGTGGTTTTATCAGTTGCCCATCATCTTGACTAGTTGAACATAAACCTGCATATGCACAAGATGAAAATATATTCTAAATCATCCTTCACATTGTTGTCTCCTAAAGATACTGTTCTGCTCAAAAAAGTGTTGCAATTGTTTGTTAGTGTGCTTTCCTACCTGAGCAGCTGAAGATGCTTAACTGTTACAAATTGAAAGGAATTCATTGGGAAGGGCCATTGTCCATGATACCTGCAGGACAGCACCAGAGTAGTTCACAACAGGCATTAGCTTACTTACTCCCTTCTTACACAGCATCACTGGCATGAAATTGTGGGTTCATATAGACAGACTGTCATGCGATTCCTTATATTGGTATCAGGAATAGCATTTATTTCTACATTTATCACGGGCATAATTAACTATCAGACAAAGCCTAATTACTTTTTCTTTTTCTAGTGAAGGGTCACTTTTACCTGAACAAAATGTAGCATAGGTAGAAAATTAAACAGTGTTTATTACATAATACCAAGGATATCTCAGCTTTTATGTGATACAGTGCTCACTGGTTTCAATTTTTATGCCATTTCAATAGCAAATAATGTACAAATGTGTAAGTTATTAAAAAACTTAAAAGGAAGTAACGGAATGTTTGCAAGTACCGAACAGTGTTAAATCTCTGCAATTACTTTACATAATAAGTAGGTTCTTCTCTATATTCTTATTACTAATTTAATTTTTTTTTTCTTGCTTGTAATCAGATGAATCCTAGGCAATGGAGCCATATTTCCGAAAGTGCCAAAGATCTGGTACGCCGCATGCTTATGCTGGATCCAGCAGAAAGGATAACAGTATATGAAGCACTGAATCATCCATGGTTAAAGGTAGTAAAAGCAGCTGTTTACATACCAGTTTCCTCTTCAAGGGAGATAAAGATTTATTTATTTTGTTTCTTTGAACTTTGCAAAGTAGCCGTGACATTGTACAAAATCTGTGATATGATATGCTTTAAATGCTTTCTAAGATTAGAGCCTGAGATTTTGGTAACTGCCAGGCTTGAACTCTTGCTTAGCAGCAAGAGCCAGCTCACTTAGGTACCTTCAGCAGCACCAGAGTACAGGGAGTAGGGCTGCACAGAATAAAGCTTGATGAAGGTATTCATGTGTCTTTCTGTGGCTCTCATACTCTAGAGGAATAATTTCTTTTCTCGTATTTGCTCAGTCCTATCTAGACCTCTTTCCTCTTATGCATGTAGCCACGCAGTTTATTGCAGTACATCGTGCTACTTAACCGTGCTGCTTTCTTGCATTAGATTCCTGAAATACCCCACCAGAGTGAGGGAAGTATGTACTGGTGTGTCACTTAAAGGCCTCTAACTACATAAAATTATATGGCATCTGGTAATCAAATTATTTTTCAGTGGTGGCAGAATTTACAACACATTTTGAGCCAGTGAAGAGTAGTTGCTGGACACTGAACATCAGGAACAGGAGCAGGAGAATATACACCTAGTTTCTCAGCAGTCCTATTAATAGGCTGTGCTAGACATTGGAGTTGGAAAATGATAGGTGTGTTGCAGATTTGAAAGTTGGCAAGTACTGGTTCAGAGCTTTGTATCTTCTTTGGCAGAAGCTGATGAATTAACTATTTTACTTTGTTATCCTCTATTTCTTTCCTATAGTGTGGATGCAGGGTAGAGTGAGTCATAATATCATTAACTTAAAACAGGGCACTTACTTGGAAAGGGTGCTCTTCTAATGTCTGCTACTGGACTGTTTGTATGTTCTGCATTAGACAAATATTGACACACACACACACACACAAAAAAAAAAAAAAGAACCTGGGAAGCACAGGCTTATATGTTCTTCTTCTTCCTCCAAGTAAATGGTGTAATTAGTAGTGAATGGAGTCATTCCTCCACTTCTCTGCTCTTTTTCTGGCTCTGACTCGTGTATTCCAAGCTGCAGAATGATATAGTTTAGAAAAGGAGGACAGGAGTATGCGCCTCTTGGGAATAAAAGTGGTTAAGGCACTCTTCTGAATATTGGGAAACTGCAGGTTCAAACATTTCCACTCAAAAGGAGCCAAAGTTCTGTCTGTTCATCTGGGGCATACATAGTGCACAAAATATTTCAAAGAGCATAGGAATGGACACCATGTTGGGAAAGCCTGAATGATGATACTCCAGTGATTGCACCTGTGGTAAACACAGGTGATCTGGTTTAACCTGCATGTAATTTGACTTTTTTCTCACTTCATGAGCTTACCCACATTTAGATGCTAAAGCAAGGGGTTTGTTGAGGGTTATTTTGGCAGAAAGCTTTGCCGTTTTTGTGTTTCAGCAACTAAGTTGGTTAGGCTTTTTAAAAAGGTAATTCTGTAATGCAAATGTGCAAGTTCTGCCTATATAGCATGAATAGCACTTTTGATGTCTGTGGTCTCTTTCTGATATTGCTGTTACTTGTTCAAAGACAAGCCAGGAGAGAGAAGATTTAGTTTGAGATAACTTTGTTTCCAAGTTTAGGCCAGCATTCTGTGAGTCAGTCCTCTTATTTTTGCCTGTGATAAACTGCCTGCCCTGCTGACTCAGAATTTTCTTCTAAACCATTTATAGATAGCCGCCAAACACAGCATGAGGCAGGGACATCTTTAGTGCCGTAGAGAGACAGAATTACTTCTGCCAGCGATTTCACTCTGATTCAGGAGATGCATGTGATAAATATGTACATTAAATTAATAAGTGTATGTAGCTTCTGTGATGATTTGGGGCAGGGGAAGAAAGTAGTCAGCTGCTGCAGGTTCTGTCCCCACTGTCCACTGTTCATTGGTGAATGTTTCTTTTGCATGTACAATGGAGAATTCCTTCTGTAAGCCAGCGCCTGGTGTCACCAGCCATCAAGCTGGCACTTCCTACTCTGTTGGACACGTACCCCATCTCTCAAGCTCACCTGATACCAACCACCCCTTAAAAGGGTACTTGAAGTCCTTACTTCACTGGAGTTGGTGAATCCCAAGAAGCGGAACTACTTTGTGCTTGCCAGCTTCAAAGTTTAATGCTAGGCACAGACTGACTAACAGTGCAACGGTAAAACAAAAAGCTAGGGTCTTACTACAAAGTGAGAAACAAAATTACAAAAAGAAAATATCCCTAGCTCAAGAATGTTTTCAACATATTTTAATCCCTCTCATTTTCCTAAGGTTTTTCTTAAGTTGCAACAAATCCTCATTCTCCTTAGGATACTTGTTAGCTGGTATATTTCTTGTCTAGTTTCTTAATGTTGAGATAATATTAAGAGCTTGTGTTTAATGTTTCTTTGTTTTGTTTTTTGTGGGTGTTTTTAAGGAGAGAGATCGCTATGCATACAAGATTCATCTTCCAGAAACAGTAGAACAATTGAGAAAATTCAATGCAAGACGAAAACTAAAGGTAAAATGAATGTAGTGTTAAAAAATATAATTACATAACTTGAATTGTGTGTGATACTTTATTCATTTTAAAAATGCTAAAAGAAATCTGTGCTCTGAAGTTGACAATAAAATAAAGAGTTGAAATGGGCCTTCACAGTTGTTTGTTGCAATGACGTCTCGTTAAGAGTGTTCATCCTTTCTTAGTGTGTAGTTTTCAAACTAATTTTCAGTGCAAATTGTCTGGTATGAACCCAGGTGTGTATGAGGTCTTCAAATTAATTCATTAATTCTGTATAACATGAGTTATTGGAGAGGAGAGAATAGTAAAATGGTCTTCTGTTATTGTGTTATATTTATAATAAAAGGAATGTAATAATATTTTAGGGTGGGGTTTTTTTTCAAGAAGAGCAAAGACGTATTCTTCAGTTTATCCCCTTTATGTTGAACTATACACAAAAGTATTTCTCAGATGCATTGAAAAGAATGTTGACATTTTAGCCCAAAACAACATGGTTTCCCTTCAGTTCCTATCTTGAAAAGTTTAATGGAAACATTTTTTAATTCACTGAAAGGTTGAGAAAATTTTAACAGAATCATGCAGTGTTACAATTCATAAGGTATTTTTATAATTTGTCATAAAATACAGAATTGGGTATACACGTTGAGTTGCTGCTTTGCAAGCTTAATGTAGCTGGCAAAACAGGTGATGATTAGGGTGCAACAGTTGCCATAGGTCATGATAAACAGCGCTTTCTCTTGGGTGGTTTCAGGTATGTCCAGGTAATCCTTTCATTAAAATGTTAGCAAGTACATTTTAGAATATGACCTGTTTTCCTGCTCTAGGCATAGTTCCCAGACTTCTTCCTGGGGAGGCCACTGTATTTAGTCTCCTGAGAGCTTTTGTATCTGTGCTATTTGTTTTCTACCATTTTATCCAAAGCACAGCCTTGCAGAATGTTTCGTGAAATTATTTGTGTTCTGTTTTGACTACAGCCACGGCTGTAAGGCATTAAAACCTGAGTGGTTAAACTAATTTACTTGAACAAGTAAATGTATGTTGAAGCAGACAACCATTTTTCTGCCTTTGTAACTTCGCATGTAACACTCGTTCTGGGATTCTGAGATTATTACATTTTCATATAGATACATTATGGGTGTCAAATATCCTAGTGCTGTCAGTGTCAGATTCTGACAATTTCTCAAGTAACAACATATTGATTTGCTTTAAGGAGTGAATTTTTATATTTGCTAAGCTACCCACTCTAGGGAGGAAAGAGAAACAAGTGAGTTATTTTGTTTGCATTGTACTATGGGAATTTATGCCTAACACTTACAGTTTTAAAATGCTTACCCGTGTAAAATTGTTCTCATGGATCCTCTCACAAAGAATATACTTTATGTTTATTATAGTGATGTATGACCAGCTCTTCTGTTGGATATGGTCACTGGTAACAGTGAAGCAGAGCTAAAAATAGAAAATCTATTTAGTCTTCACTGAGAATGTCAACACACAAGAGACCTCAGGAGTTTGAATGATCCAGGGTGTCTGGAATTGTTTCATTATCCTTCTTTGTGTAACTTTGTGGGTGTTTTTATTCAGGGAGCAGTACTAGCAGCTGTGTCAAGCCACAAATTCAACTCCTTCTATGGTGACCCCCCTGAAGAGCTGCCAGACTTCTCTGAAGACCCCACCTCCTCAGGTAGTTTAATAGAAAGTGTATTTACTGCAGTCAACCTGTCTTAATTCTGTTCTGACTAGAGTACCAAGCATTTACTAATTTTTTTGTGGTTTCATAAAGTTGCATATTAAGTTAACATTTAAATATGAAAGCATAAATAATTTTCAGTGATAATGATGCTATTGACTGGAGAAAATGAGATCTCTGCAGAGTTGTAAGTTTCTACAGAAATTCTGATTCATTTTATTTGTTGTATATACATTTAATTACAAATAGTGCTGTAACCTCATATTTTTCTTTATATTATTTGAATGTAAAAGCTTATTGAAATTTTGTAGTGAATTCTTGGGCAGGTGCAAGGTTCTAATACCTTACTAATAGTTACTGGTTAAAAGAAACCATTGTGTACCAGTTTCTTGACCACCTGTTTTAGAGAACAGTATGGTTAAGATGTTTCCTTTTTAAAGTAAGCTGGACAGTATTTCTGATACTATAATCCAGACCCTCAAATCTTCAAAGCAGGACAGTACATTTCAGGGACCTCCCAATGTACTTCAGAGGGGAAGATGATACATAGCTAGGCCTTGGGCAGGACGGTGATCTTAATCCAAGCAGTCCTTTTGTCTCAGCCCATATTCAGGAATTTAAATAACCTGTCAGTCCCTATACAAACACAGCCCTGTCATAGTTATGCATCTTAATTTTGATATAGCATTCCTCAGAACATTTGCAGTGCAAAAGTCTGTGTTTGTCTGTCTGATGTAAAATGACAGTTTAGGAGCAAGTTAAATGAACTTTTAAGAAAAATCTAAGGCCAGTAGGACCCTCTCTTCATTTTTCTAAACAACTAAATAGTACTGGCAGAATATTTTAGCTTTACACTACTTTACTAGAACGCTTTTCAAGAATTTCATTACGTATGTTGAACTGCTGTGTGATTATTCGCTTTCTCAATATCTTTACAGGTGAGAAAATTACTGAATGCATATGTTAAGTGTTCCTTTTCTGCTTTTTCATATGAACAAGAATTTTTTATAATTTTAATGCCATTAATATAGGAATTGGGGGCAGCTTTTTTTGTTGAATTCTTAAATTTAACTTCTTGGAATTCAAGTTTGAGTACTTAAAAGATTGCTTTGTCCTTAGAGATGCACACTGTTCATAATTTCCATAGAAGTGAATGGGAATCTCAGATCATTTATTGCAAATGGGTAATCACAGCATCATGGCTAAACTTCAGGTAGCCAGCTGATGTACATGTAAGCATATATACTCTTAAAGAAAGAGTAAGTTGGGTTTACTTCACCCAGAATTACTGGCAGTGCTTTAATGTTTGTTTCCAGATACTTCCCCCATTTAAAAAAATGAATAGGCCACCAACATGATTGGCAGTGGCAACTTTCCTAATCTAAAAACTGCAGTTCCTCTTTCCAGTTTCAGTCTCACATCAACAGGACATGTGTCTTCCTGATAGAGTGATGTAATTGCAGATCTCAGTGTACAGCAAAGGTACAAGTTCTATTTTTTTCCATTTGCAGAACAGATGAATCCAGTACACATGTAAATGCTACAGTATATCTGTGCTGGATCCATTGTTATCTTGTGTTCTCTCTGAAAGAACTGAAACAACAACCTGGATTTCTCAGGAAAGCATAATTATTCTCTAAAGTGACATTGTTGATCTCACTGATGGGAGATCACAGCGATCAGGAAACCATACTGAGTGGGTAGTTTTCATGCTGTTTCCCTGACCAAATACATTAGTTGATAAAATATTTAATATCACAGGATAAACACTGAGGCTTGCAGGAAAAGATACTGCAACTTTCTACTTCTGAAATTGCTAGATACATTGTTTCCTCTTCAGAAGTACACTAATAACATTTTCAGATATTACTAGCTTGTAAAGACAGGCTCTTGTGATGATTCTAAACTGAACTAATTTATAGAAATTAGACATAAAACTCTTGAATTGCAGTAGAAACTTGACTCTCTTAAGGTTATTTAAGTTTCCTGCCTAACATCTCATAATGTTATTCCAGATCATAAACTCTAATGAAGAGCATTTAATATTTTAAATGTTGCTGCCTATTTAATCCTCCCATAAAATTTCATGAAGCTTATCATTGAAAGTAAATGATTTGTCAGAAATGGGCAAATGCAGAACTCCTACTGAGATAAAGATGCAGAAATATAAATGCTTATTACGTTATGCAAATTGCATATCCTGTCCTCTTCAAGTCTTTCTAAACACAGAAACAGAAAATTTCATTTATGTCTTTTTCCCAGATTAATCTAGAGGTGTTCTTCCTCAGAGTTCAGTGAACCTGGGATTGCTGGAGCCTTTGAGCATCTTCCTATACTACCAGAGTAATAGCCTGGGATATGAAGGCACTATAAGTAGCAAGTCAGATGACTTTCTTAGATGCAGAATCACAAAGGATATTCTTGTTAGAGAGCTTTTCAGTGAAGTTCAGCAAAATTAGACAGGAATGAGCACAGATAAATTTTGTTTGAAGTCAACCAGGTATTTTTCTGTACACATCTTCCTTCGAATCGTACAGAGTGTGTTAATAATTCTTGGTTCCCACAGCTTTTCCTGGGTGATCTGTTTCCTCCTTTATCAAGCAACTATCCTCTGCAGGACTTAACTTAACCTGACTATCATTCTTTTGGTAACATGACAGAAGTCAGCCTTGCTGAATTTTGAGAGAGTATGACAAAGGCTTTTATAACATTTTGAAAAATTAGGTAAATATTTTTAAACTAAAACATTACTTTACTGCAGATAGGCTGTGTTCAATAACTTCTTTATTAAAGCTACAGAACAGCTCAAATGACAAGCATCTTGCAAATGTTTTTTGCTAGAATGTAAAACATCTGACTTTCAGGTTGCCTGTCATCAAGAAATTATAAAATGTCCATTTCCCAAGGCAGTGAATGTTTTGGGTGGTTTTAGTATGCTGAAACAAACATAAATCAGGAGTTACCAATTAGCAGCCCTAAAGGCTAAATCTGGTGCATGAAAAAAATTGGCTCACTAGAGGGTATTTGAAGTGGACCCTGAAATTAATTAGGTGCCAGAATAGTTCACAATCAGTTTGCTCGCTGCTGCCCTTCCCCATCCAACTCCCTCCCCTCTCCCCTGCCCTCCCTGGCCCTCCTATCACCTGACTGCACATTAGATCAAGACAGGATTTTCTCATATGTTGACCATTTGTCCCCCAACGGAGAGCATGGAGGTGTAATTTTCAAGTGTTTTCATAATAATGCCTCTGGGTGAAGAATGAGCATCACCAGTGTAAAGCTTTTCATTTTTCCTCATTTTGTTCTTCAGCTCCCCCATTCTGCAGTAGCCCAAGGAAAGGCTGTGGAATTGTTTGACATTTTGACTTGGGAAGCTGAATTCAGGAAGACTGTTTAGTTTATTTTGGAGTTTTAAGTAGATTCAGGGCATTGAAAGTTTTAGGCCAACAGTTAGGAAAGCCCATAAATTGAAGAGGCTTTTTGTAACCTTGTATTTACAAAACCTTTTTGTAGCCACATTTTCGAAACTACTGAGTCAGTGTTGGAGTTAGGCCAGTGGATATTCCATAGTCTCTGTGAAACTGATTTTTTAAAAAAAAAAAAACATTAAAAATCAGGAAAACTGGTTTTTAGATTAAAGCGAACCTTACCTTTTGGGTTAAAGGACTTTCCTTGGTAATGCCTGCTTGAATTACTCGGTTTACAGTGCTCATATTCTGAAAAGTAGCTAACAAGTTTCAGAGTAGCTTTCTGCTGCAAACGGTTCTAGATCCCCTTGAGATATTTTATAATGTTGTGCTTCAGCTTAACCACAGAGAAAGTACAGCATCATATTTTATAACAGCCTGACTGGCCAAATGTACTCATTTAGCCTAGGCTAACAAGTAGCACTGTTGCAGTACTTCCTGAACATTTACATGCTTTCTGAGCTCCGTGGTAACAGTGTAGGGTGATGAATGCAGAAGGATTGCTTTTGCATTGCACAGAAAGCAGGCATCTTATGTCTACAATAGTGTTCCTAGTTTGTTTTCTCAAATTGCAAGGCACAAATTTCATATGGCATTTTTACAAATCCATTTTGATACTTTGTTTCAGGATTGCTGTATGTAAATTGAGACTTTTGTTCTTTTTTATCTTGTTAGGCTCTATATTGTCAAATGAGAAATTCTTAACAGTACAAGATCCTGATTTTCAAATTTGAAAGTAATAGGAATGAGGAAAAAAGCTAAATACGATAGTCTTTCAGGGTGAGATCAACCAGCAGGTGCTAAGCCCATATCTTAATAACAATCAGTCTCATCAACATGAGGAAGAAAAAGAAATACTGTTGTTATACAAAGATTACCCCTGATTTTGTAAATACTTGCAGAGAGTCTTGTGTAACATTTTAAAGTATGAGTGCTTGGAAGAAAATTACATTCATCTTACAATTTACTCTTATAAATTCCTTATCTAGGATTACAGGTATAACTGACTATCAGTTTTGAGATCATGAGTTTGAGTGTTTCTGTACTCCGTGATTATCTTTATGATTTTTCATCTTTATGGTTTAATCTTTGTTCTGGTATGTTTAGACACAAAAACTTCTAAGTATATAAAGTCACTGTTAATTAAAATCAATAAAGTGGTTGTATTTCTAAATTGTTCTCATAGTGGTTCTCACTGAAACTTGTGTAAAAAAATTTATTTCAGTATAATATTCCTAAATTCTAGTTAGTAGCTGTATTAATGAATATGATATTACACTTTGTTTCAGTATGTTGAAATAGTTTGTCATTTGACCTCTTACGATAGTCTTACTTGAAATCATTTTTTGTCCATGAGTTTTTTGCAATAGTTTAACCAACACTGAAGAAAGTCTGGTATTACAGATACCTAACACTGCATACATGCACTGCCTTCCTTCCCAATGCCGGGTGTTTGTTTTCCTCCCATCCCAGTTCGCAAGTCCCGTTTGCTTCACACATAGAAGCCGTATTAAAAGAATGACGGGGGGTTCCTTGTCACTTTGTTCATACTATTTTGTGGCTAAACTAGTGTGCTAGGTTGCAGCTTGATAAATCGCTTGTTCTGAAATCTTCATACTGTTTGTTGTTTGTCCAAATGCTGCCTTCCTACTAGGACTTCTAGCAGCAGAAAGTAGGTATCCCTTTGTTTTCCTTTAAGGCCTATCATTCAGCTATGGTGTATGTCTTTGCATGTTTAAAAATCAGCTTTCTTCTCTTTGCTATTTTCAGTTTTAATACTGCCTGCTCAAGAAAAATAGTCTATATGTTTTTGACTAAATCTGTATATAACTTTGAAAGTATAATGAACCAGAAGTAATATGATTTCCAGGGAATTCTGAAGATTGAAGTTTAGAGGCAGTATTAAAATTACCTGATTTTTTTCTTTTCAATATTTGCAAGACAACTGAAATAAAAGTTAATTTTCTTTAAATGAATGAAGGATAAAATGGTTTGATTTTGCATTTTAGTTCCAAAATCAATGTTTTCATGGACTACTGGGCTTTTTTTTCCTAACACTAAACATATACTGTAACATTAGTCATATATTATTTTCTTGCTATACCCTTGCATGAACTTTCTTGATCATTCTGTGTTAATGTGATACATGATATATGCATATGCGTTTTGTATATGCATACACTTGATTTAAATAACAATCTAGTATGTGTCTCCTTAATGAAGAGGACTAATATTGGCATGTAGGTAGGAGTTTCTGCTGCAATTAGCTGCACACTTCGTGAGAAATTGAAAGTGCAAGCACTTCTGAAACCTGCAGACTGTACTAGACAGAGGAGAAGGTGTGAAATTCTAGGCCCTTTGATAGAAACTGCAACCATTTCAAAACCAACAAATTCAGCATCTCAAAATACAAGCAATAAAAAGTGGTTTCTTTCCTGAAGCATTTTAAGATTTGCAGGCTACCAATTCTTCTTCCATCCTAAGTCAGGGCAGCAAGGCATATCTCCATGTCTCTGTTTCTGATCAAAGTTGCACATTTTTTTGTTGTTTGCTTCATTCTTTTGATCTTGTAGGTTGGGGGGATGTTGTTCCTTGTCCTATTTCTCTGTCTCACAATACAAAAGTGAGAATTCAGTGGATTTTTCTATAAAAGTTTTGAAACAGTAGTATTTTTATACAGCTGTAGAGAAAAAAGAAACTTCATACAGAGCTTCTGCCAGTGATTTTTGGTTTTTGTTTGTGCATAGAGAGTTTCTTCAGTGAACTTACGGATTGACAGAGTGTGCTCCCCTTGTACTTGCCAGAAGAGTTTCCATATATTTTTGCAATGAGGAAGAAAGTATCGGAAGAAGTAATAGTCAAGGACATTCCTTTGTGAAAATATTTATTTTTTCAGTTGCATGTGAGTGTGCTACCTGTAAGTTGCAGGTCTGGTCTGAAAAACAACACCCTCTCACTACATATTTCTTTACCACCACACAAGACTGCTTTCTGTCATGTTTGTGGCTAGTTTTACAGTGGGAGGTAACTGGGAAAAGGAATTGGCAAACTTTGTGTAAAGGCCCCAAGTACGGAGATAGGAGAAGGCTGGGGGCATGCATACACACAGCACCCCTGTGCATGCGGAATGAAACAAAGGCTATCTTCAAAGTCAAGCATCAGTTTTCTCCCTGCCCCCTTTCCCCCCACCTTCCCCCTCCCCCCTCCTTGTTTGTCCCCCTCTTTTTTTGTATTTCCATATATAGTACTCTCCTCTGCGTTCCTGCTTCTGTTTAGGAACACTTTCATCTCTTGTTTTCTCTTTTTCTTTTGCCCCCGTTTTCTTTTTTCTTTGTTCAGTCTTTTTCTTTCTCCCTGTTTTTCTCTTCTGCACCTATTTCCTTTGGTTTTCTGCTCTGTTTTTTACGTGCCTGCTTTTCTCTTCTCGTATTCCATAGGTATTCTTACCTTCTTTAATTTGGTTGTAAATCCCAATACCCTTCCATCACACAAAGTGCCTTCTTTCTGCAGTTTCACTGTAGTCTGCATAAATCTCCATCTTTCTAGTTCTCTCCCTAGACTTTTCCTGATTGTTATATATACATATATAAGAAAATATATATATAGTGTTTATGTATATATTTTTACTGTCTTAAATTGCTTCCCAGTAGCATTCGCAGAACTGTGTGTGTGTAGGCACACTTATTTGTAAATTTAGAGTGTGTCTAAACTTGGCCGTTTGGTTTCTGTCTAAAAAGGAAGAAGTCATTAAACACTATATAGCTGGAATTTGTGGAGGATAGAGTCCTTACTTGCCTTTCATTTGAATTACACTGTTGTGTGTATATGTGAAATGTGTCTCCCACCATATCTTAAACTATTATAGACATATATATACACATGCTTTGGCTGTCTTCTGTCCTTACAGAGATAGTTGCTTTGTAATATAGTGGACAGCAAAGAGCAACAAGTTACTGTGTGAGGTTAGAGGCATCAGAACTCCAGTGATTCTTGCAGATGTGGTCTGAAGTGGTGAAGAGCATCTGGTACTCATTTGGCTTTCTCTTAATCTGGGTAGTTAAATCAGCACAAGTAGTGGAAAGGTCCCATCTCTGTAAAAGGTTAGAATCATAGAATGGTTTGGGTTCGAAGGGACCTTCCAAACCATCTAGTTCCAACCCACCTACCATGATG
Source organism: Falco peregrinus (assembly GCF_023634155.1). NCBI lineage: Eukaryota > Metazoa > Chordata > Aves > Falconiformes > Falconidae > Falco > Falco peregrinus. Next base: position 39,959,843 of record NC_073724.1, on the reverse strand, counting down.
AGGGACACCTTCCACTACACCAGGTTGCTGACAGCCCCATCCAGCCTGGCCTTGAGCACTGCCAGGGATGGGGCACCCACAGCTGCTCTGGGCAGCCTGTGCCCCTGTCTCACCACCCTCACAGTGAAGAATCTCTTTTTTATACCTAATCTAAATCTACCCTCTTTCAATTTAAAGCCATCACCCCAATATTCTTTTCCCGCCTTTAATGGAAGCAGCATATGTTTAGTATGTTTTTTTACAGGACCAACAGGAAATAGAGGGTTGTTTCTTATACTTTTTTTAATTCCTGTCCAGTGCTACTAAGGCAAACCTGGCCTAGTATATAACGTGGACATAGTATTTTATAGTTTTGCTGATATTGAGCCTAGATTGTCATGTTTCAGTAAAGTGAACAGTTTTAAATGTGTATGTGATCATGATTTGAAACCCCCAACATTTCCACAGCATTTTGAAATAGTGCTTAATGTGTTAAACATTTATGCCTTGTGGTTTTGGGGTATCACAATTAGATGCCAGCAAAGCAAAACTACCATTTAAAGGTGTAAGTGTTGCTGGAGTCTTAAACCAGAAGCAAAGAACCTTTGTTTTATTTTTCATACATGAAAAATAAAAATAAAATCCATGAAACCTGAATCTCACATTATAGAGTTGGTAGAAATTATCTCATTGTCACTTCACCAGATGTGCTCTGTCAGAATCTTACAATATTTATAAAACCTTTTTTTCCTGAAAATAACTGCACTTTGTAGTAATGCCCATGCTTGGTTTTTTATGAGATTGTATCCAGGGACTTCATTTAGTGATTGTAGTATTTGATCTCTCTAAAATCTAACAGTTTCTGATGGGTTTTTCTGCTATCCTTGCTGTACATGCTAGCCTCAGACCTCTTCACAAACAAAGTGAAATGTAAATCTTACCTTCTGAAATGCCTGTGCTTTGAGAGTCAGGGTTGTTTTGTAATTTCATTTCCAGTGGCTGCACACAAGAAGGCAGCCAAGAGATGAAGCTGGGAGAAACCAGCTTATGTTGATTGTGGATTGACTGGCATAACAACTGAGCTGTGATACACAGACAAATTGCAAATAGCAGCTAAGCTTTAGTTAGTTATTTTTAAAAACACTGTAAAATCTTCAAGGTATAGTTACTTACCTATTTTTACAACATAAAGAATAGTTGAAAAACCAATCCAGATTAAGGTAGTTCATAAGAATGGACAGGATTAAAATGAGTGGTTGGTGTCAGGACCTTAATTTTATACAGTTCTACAAATCTAAGGGGTTTAGATTTTGTCTGTGTCTCTTTAATAATAATATGCTATTATTACAATAGTTGTTATAAGGTCTTCTGCAGAGTCATTTCCTGGAATACTAATTGCAAGAGAGTTGTAAAAAGGTCATGGTTTTATATTTCTGTGTTTAACCAAGGTCAGGCTTCCTCTAACAACTTTTCATTGCTCAGAAGAGGGTTTATGACTGACCAAAATTTAAATGGGCATTTGTAATCTTCAATATTAAAACAATAAAACTAAGAATTCTCTTAGCCTCTCTCAGAATGTGTTTGTAGTCAGAATGTAGCGCTTGTGTTTTGCAGCAAGATCTTTTTTACCTAAACACTTTTAGTCATACACAGTTGCAGATCACTGCTGCATGAAAAGAAACTTGTAATTCTCTGTACCGCCTGCTGCATGAGAGAGAAAGTCAGTTGAACCTGTCTGGTTTGCTGAGCCTTGGAAAAGCAAACTTTTGGGGTGTTTTGTGGTGGAGACACAGTACTGTTGGAGAATATGTAGGCAATTCTTGGAATGGTTCTTTAAAGATTTTTCTTTTATTATCTTTTATTGCTTTCTCTCCTCTTCTGGGGAGAAGCAACTCCTGACTACCTTTAAAGTTCAGTTTCTCTAGCCAAAGCACGTGTTGCAGATTACAATAGCTAGATGCCAGAATGTGGTAACAGCGCTCTCTTTTACCAAAGCTTTGTCTACTTGCAGCTTGATAAACCATTGTCCATGCCAACTTCAAGTAGAATTGAGGGCACTGTATAGGAACCTCAAAGACTCTAGAGATAGAGTTTGCTGTAAGAGAAAACTATTTTTGAATGGCCATCACCATAAATGAGGTAACAGAACCTTCAGGAAATACCTGTGATAACTCTGACTACACTCTGGGTGAAGAAATAATCCCAAGCCACTGCCTTATAAGGCAGATATGTCTAACTGAGAAGTGATAGATCTGCCTCAGTAGGCAGAAAGCTACTCAGTTCATCTCCATCTTCTTAGAAGCAATTTGGTGTCATCCTTAAGAAGTCATTCCACTAACTATAAAAACATTTCAGGTACTAGCACTGACTGCAGAAGACTGTTATAAGCATTCTGACCTTCTTTCCCTTCCCTCCAGCCCATATAGTGAGAGCACTATAAGTTAAGTTTTCAGCCCTGAGGGAACTGTGAATAGTTGCAGCCATGCTTGCTGAGATGGTTTTATGGGAATACAAGAAAGACAAGGTCGTGTGCATGACCCCGAATATCACTGCTCATTTGCATCTGCAATTACAGTAGCATCCACAGTTAACACATTCTTCTCACAGAACCATGTTTGGTGCAGATTTTTTTACTATTACTGTGGAGAAGTCTTCTGCTTCCATCACTGGAATTACAACCTTTCCTGTGCAATTGTATGTGTGTATATTTTTATAGTAACTTAAGGTGCAGGGTGAGACTCATCTCACCTAAGTGATTGGGGCTACTTGAAAGTTCTATGGCAGTAAGCAGCATTTTCCAGCAAAGCTTACTTTAGGGAGTCTTAAAAAAAAAAAAAGCAAGCAAGCCAGTCAAGTCAGTCAACTTCCTTTTTTTTTCCTGGCTTCCTAATATTTATGCATCATTCTAATTTTTTCATTTATAGATTCTGTCTGTAACTGCTACAGATCATGAGAAATCAGAACTTTTAGATTGTATGACTATAATAACTCACTCAAGCCCTTCCTTTATCATCTATGCTGAGGCTAAAATGGGTGTATTTGCAATGATGAAAAGAGATTAAATCCTGTTCCTAGAGAATACAAGCTTTAATTATAAGTATTGAGTGCTTTTACACTTTCCCCAAAGGTTAGAAATTTAGCTTAAATATGATAGAATATGAATCTTTTGAGGGACAGGTGTGCTGTAAAGCTTAGTTAATTTTATTTCATGTAATATTTTTAACTGAATTTAAAACTCTTCTGAAACGTACTCTTGGGCTTTTAACCAAATGTCTGTAACAGAGTGAGTTTATGTGTTCACAAAAATGCCTGTAGAATTATTCTAGCACTTCTTTATGCAATAACATCCTGTCAATATATACATTTTTTCATGAAGGTGCATGTTATTTGTAAAAGCGTGAAAGACATGGCAGTTGATATGGCATAGGATTGCAGGTTAAAAAAAAAAGTAAAGTAGAACTGTGATTTTGAGGGATTAGCAGAGTCACTGTTAGAACTTCTCATCAAATTTGTTAAGGGTATTCTTGGAAACTGTCTTTTACAGCCATCTATTCAATGCAACCAATGGACCGGAGAAAAAAGACCTAATGAGCAAAGATTAATGTTTTGAAATTCCCAGATATTCAAAGGGTTGTTGAGATGCAAATACTAAAAAATAATAACTTTTATTTCTATTTGAAAGACCTCAAAGTGTTCCACAAAATAAAATTCCCAAAGTATGTAATACTGTGAAATAAATAATGTGGTGGTCTGGAGTATTCAGTGTTTCACAATAATACAGCACTGCAGACAACTTAGAACATACTTCTTACTGGTTCTGGTTTGGGCTCAAGTCCTAGTGGTTATGGGCAACACTGAGCAGCGTTAGGGACTCAAGATACACAAGCCTGTGAAGTGAATCTTCCCTTGAGTTTTCCTTAAACAGTCCAAATCCACAGAAAGGGCTTTGAACCCAGAAAGCAAAGTTTTGCTAGAAAAGAAAATAATTAATTTAAACTCTTGAGCATGACAAGAATAGAAACAGGAGAGAGTTCTAACAAATTCCCTTCTGCCAGCTTCATCCTGGGAAGTTGAGCACTTTCCTTCAGGCTTCAAGATCTCCAAGTTCATCAACTTCTAAATAGTATACTGAAAATGTTAAAAGAAACTCAGCACAGTCCCTTTTGGGTCCCTAGGTAATGTTTTTCTTCCTTGCCTTTGAGGCTTAGCTATGATCTCTCCGTGTTCTTACCAGCAGATTCCCAGTCCCTGTACTTTCTCAGTTTTCCTGCTGTGTCTCCCAGTGTGGAAGCTGTGGCTCTGGCTGAGGAATGTGGTCGATTTCTTTCAGCTGATCATACTTACTCATGATGAAAGATGGAGCTGTTTTTTCTCTTCTTCAGTGCACCTGAACCCATGCACAGCAACTACAATAATGCAAACCATTAGTTTTATTTGTTGACCAGCCACCACTTTTTAAAAGAACTTAAATTAATGCATCAGTTGGAAAAAAGTAGTCAGACACATTTGATGGAAGAGGACTAAGAAGTCTTAATGCTCCTGAGCCATGAGTTGTAAATGAGGGGAATATTGTGGTTCTTAGCCTTGATGTACAAGGAACTGTGAGGAGAATCCTGGGTTGAGATCTGTCCTAAATGTGGTGCAAGAGTTTCTAGACTTGTCCTTCTAAGCCATGAGGTCATAAGTCTTGTAGTATTTGTGTATCTTGTTTATTCTGATTTTTCAAGGTTTTCAGATAAATACATGAATTTAAATCTGTGTCCTTGTGTGGTTAAGAGGGGGTTGGGTTTTGGGGGGTTTATTACATTGTGAAAATGCAGTGGATTACAAAAGGGTTCGTTAAGGAAGGCTCATAAGAATTATTGTTCATACAGTGGAATATAGAATTTCAAGAAATACAGCAACTTGTAAAATATTATCTATCTTGACAAAAGGACACTGGCAAATGAATAAGTAAACAGAATAAACATAATAAGGAGAAATCAGTGAAACAGAAAATGTGTACGATTCTGTATCCGGAATCAAAAATTTATTTATGAAAAGGCATTCAGCAGTCACTGTCAGACACCAGCATTTTTGCAGACTAACGCTGGATATGGTGCCATATTTCTGCATTTCCAGATGCTTATGCCACTGTGGAAAAACTGAAGACGTAGGCAGCCACTACTGATGCCTGATTTTTAAAACAAGATGTTCCACAAGGAACCAATATGGGCTTGTTTACTGTGGATTTATGTTGTGTTTCTGTATCCTCCCTGCTGTGAGTTCAAATCTCCTCATGGACTTCCACCTTCCATAGTGCCTCCTGTTTCTCCTTATCACTCCCATAACCCTCGCTTCACTTTTCACCCTTACACCATATAAAAGTCATCCGCATCTGGTCAAAAGGCAGCAAATGCTATAACTGGGTCAGAGATAACCAGGCAAGCAGAACAAACAGAACAAAAACCAGAGCTCGTGTTACAGCCTTTTTGGCTCCTCCAGAGGACACAGCAGTCAGGTCTTTCTCTCTCTTCCCTGCTCTATTCAGATGCTGATTCAAAAAGAATTTATGGGAGCATTGGTTCTTTCCAATTTTTACTGATGTGGAGTATGTATTTGAAATTGGCCAGCAGTTCAAAAAGTGGAGGGAAAAAAAAAAAAAAAGGTTGGGGTGAGAATGGTGAGGACAGGCAGATAATCCAAGTAATTTTGTAAGACATCGTTGGAAACCAGGCTAAAATAGAACAAAGCTAAGCTTCATAAAAACAGGTTTTAACCTGTCTTCAGTTAAACCATTTCTTACATATAATTACACTATATATGATCACTGTTGATATGTGTAAAGTTTATTCAGTGAGTTTTCCTGTAAAAACTCCAGCTCTTTGAAGTTCCTGTTCCAGTTGTACCAGATGAAGTGAAAGTTTCCTTTTCCAAAGTTCAGTTTACCCTGAGTCTTTACTTTATTGATTTTTTTTTTTGTTGTTTTTCCTGTTTATTGCCCCATAGGAGCAGTCTCACAGGTGCTGGACAGCCTGGAAGAAATTCATGCACTTACAGACTGCAGTGAAAAAGATTTAGATTTTCTTCACAGTGTTTTCCAGGATCAGCATCTTCACACACTACTAGATGTAAGTTTTCTGTAATAAACAATTTGAAACCGTTTCTGTATGTGTTGTTCATTGGATAATATTTTGCTTTATCCTGAATATATTCCCTTTTGTTTCATATCAAAATGGTTTTATTTAGGTGTGGAATGTAATAATCAGCTAGCACTTTACACAAAAATACGGTTTAGGACGATATTTTAGAATTTTAGAATATTTTAGAATATATAAGGGATTAATGGATTAGTTTGAATTACTAACTGCTATAAAATAATTTCTCAGAATAGGCTTTTTTCTTTTGATAAGGGCTGAATTTTTTAATTTAAATGTGAATTGTAACTTTTGAACTGTAACAGATTCATTCCTTTTTTATTATTTTTAAGTAGTGTAATAATCTTAGATCCGTTCTATGGGTATTCTTACAAGTATGACATTTTTTGTGTGAAATACCTAGGTATGCTTATTTCTGTCCTATGCTTGAACACAGTATGTAATAGGCTCAGTCATTTAAATCTTCTGTGGTTCATGAGAGCTATTACTCCATAAGGCAGCAATGGGGATTCCACAAGGAAGCGTGCAAAAATTACAAAGCTAGAAGATAAAGGTTGGTGCCTCCTAGTAGGCATAATAAGGATCTGGTTCCTGTTTCTTCACTGTCTGGCTACACGTACAGATCAACTGTGATATCACATGGTTCATAGATATTTTATTTTTTTTTTCTTCCAGAAAACTGAAGTGCTCTATTTTGCAAAAATAATTTTGAAAAACAAGTAGTCTGGAGTTTGAGAGAAAAATGCTTGCATGCTACTTATCTTTCTGTGCCTTGAGAACTTCCTGTTTTCAAAGTTTCTTGTTATCACATGCAAAAAATCCTGTTTATATTTCCCAGTAGTTCTTTAACCGAGGAGGCCTAACAGGCAAATACATTGTGTTTTCTCCAAAATTGTGTGTTTGGGAAAACATACATTTAGTTTTGAGGTAGAAGTATTTGCTGAACTTCAACTCTCTGCAAAAACAGGGACCTTCAGCATCACTGCAGTCTTACACTCCATCCCTTGCACTGAGTGCCATGACCCTCATTGAAGGTCAAATTCAGAAGTATATCATGCTGTCATTGGTTTCTCTGTCTACACAGCATTGGGATCTAAAATAAAAGTCAAAAAGAAGCAGAAAAAACTTTCCCTGATTTTTTTCTGGAATATATGGATACTTCATGTTGAAGACAGAGGACTTGCTTTCAGCCAAGACAAACTTTTTCTAAAGCAATCTACATGTTCCACTGAGAAGAAACTCACAATGGAACCAAATCCACAGAGGCATAGGCTATGTCCACACTAGCAAGTACTACAACATAACAATAGCAGGTTTGTAGAGCAAAGCAGGTGACTGAGGACCCAGTGTTGACAGTTCTGTGTATTTTGAGGGCTTTTTACTTTATACTAGCTATACTGCAGTCCAGTGGACTGAAAAACCACTGGTAGGTGAACAGCATCTTCTGTTTTAGTGTCATTTGAGTGTAAATATGCTCTGGCAACACTGCGCAATGAAAACTAAAGAAAGGTACGTGGGCCTAATCAGAAGATGAATTTCAAAAATGCACTCCTGAATTAAACTAAAATGCTCATGTGGCCATATAGATGATGAACATTTTACTACTATGTCTTAAATTTAACAGCTTGGATACCTCTAGTGAATATCACAAATCCAAAAAGATGTCTATGCTTTTTACCCAGTGAAAGACATGCAGGAGTAGGAGTCATTTCTGCTATCTGATCTGCAGGTAGATGATTATGGTTGCAGAAACTAAAGAGTTTCTGAAAAATTGTTGAATGCCTTAGTTCCTAAATGCAGCTTTGCAGGGTTTTGATCTGAATGTAAACGGTGCCATATAGTTCCTTTGATGTCCAAACTCTTTAAAACGTACACTTCTTACCATTTATTTAGTGATTAGTGGGCCACCTGGATTCTGTGCATCCTTCAACTTTAAATAATTTGAGTGAGCACGTATGTCCTTCCAGAAGAGGACCCAGCTGCAGGGTTCTGAACTTGCCTGTTTGGGCAAAGCTGCTCCACAACGTAGCTGCCTGCAGGACTTGAGGAACCAGAGATAGTTAGCTGTTAAGTGATGAGGGCATTGCTCTGGCACAAGACTGCAGTTCTAATCTTTGTTCTTGATAATTGTTTATATATTTTACATTAAACAGTCATGTTCCAGATGCTTAAATCGCTCTGTCTTTTTATGTTGCATACTGCAGTATAGAAAGTTAATCAGATAGTGTGAACAAGAAATAAAAACCTGTACAGGAAGAGAATAACATGAGTGTAATAATAAAGAGCCAAAACACTTGTGTCATTCATGCAGAAAGGTTTTCGATATATATTAACCATTATTATGTTGTGAAATAACTTCTTGGGCTTTGGTAAACCAGATGGCCTTAGTGTATTTTGCTGTATGACAGGTCTACCAGATGTTAACTCATGCTTCTGCAATGCTTCTACTTCTTTCTGTTCTTTACAGTACCTGTCTGGTTCATAGTACTTCACTAATGACCTATTATTTCTGTAATGGTCTTTTATAGCCTTTTAAACAAGAAAAAAATGCAATTAATTCATACCATTTGCCATTCTTTTACTTTAAAGTCATGGTCTTACATTTAGACAGAAGGGGTACTTTTAAATGCACACTATAATAAAATATTTGTGAGAACAAAACACTATCAAAAAGCATTTTTGTTTTATTATGCTATGTGGAAGGGGGATGATAGAATCTTCCCAAAGATACTTTGATTTGAATAATACCAAATACAATTCTAAAAGATTGCAGTGCCGTGAAATACATACTTGAAAGACTGAAACAAGTTGCAAACAGTATTATTTGAAAGGATAGCTTTTTCATTTGAGTAACTTGAATGTCGGAGACTGGTTTCTGTTTATGCATTGATACTATTCCAGTTTCTTTCAGAACTCTGAAAAATCATCAGTTGTACTTGGATGAAGTTCTGTCAGGGAAACTGTTTATTCCTCTCAGAGTATCTGGGATTAATGAGGCCACTAGAACAAGTCACCTGTAAAGCATTATATTCCACTAAGTAGGAATTTTCTAATTTGTTGTAAAGTTGTGGCTGTCGCTTTGTATTAAAACTACTGTTCCTCTTCCTTGGCCTTTTTCCACAGTTAAATTTGTTTTCATGTTCCTACTCTTTCTCAAGAGTCATCCTTATTTTTAGATTAGGCACATGATGATAAATCACTGCTGCTGCTGAAATACCTTCTTTTGCTTCTAAACTAACTTTCTGAAAGCAAAAAAAAGACAGACAATCTTTGTGTTAAGAGTGCAAGTTTCCCACATGTTGGTTTTTCCAGGTAATATAGATCACAAAATAGAAGTCTTCTTTCTCAGTAATTCATTAACTTAGGTGCTGTGAGGACAGGCACCTCTGAAGGCCATAGAAAGCAGGATTCCTATTATTCCATCAGTTGTTTTTAATTGATTCATTTATGTATGTCGGTTTAGATAGCTATCTTAAGACCGTCTTCCACTTTACTTGGGTGCCAAAGCTGTTCAAACAAAGTGGGGGAAAGGTGCCAGCTACTTACAAAGTAATTTATATTCACTCTGGGCCAAATCCTGCAATACACCAGCATATCCTCATGTGGGCATATTGAATAGTTTCATTGTCTGATTTTTTTCATCAATTTAAAGAATCCCTCTATTGTGTTGAGTGGATTTTCCCTTTACAAAGAGTAAAGAAAAGGGCCTTCTAGAAGCAACCATTTAAAAATATCCACTACCTAAAAAAAATTTACTGATTAATAATTGATCTTCCTTGTAAAGTAAAAGAGTAACTTTGGGTTGGACAGATTATTTTTTTTTCTTGCTTCTGTTAGAAATGTGATGATCAAAATTTTAGTGAATGCTGTAGGGCATTCCTCTGTGTGACTTAGAACTGTCTGGGTTTATGCCTATATAAAGCTTTACAGAGCGTTTCATTCTGGTATCCAATTTAGATCGTGAAGAATGTAATAAAGTTAAATAAAGGATATAAATAACTTTATGGAAAAACAGAGTTAAATTTAAGTAGTGAAACAGCTTTTTATTACCACTGACAGATTTTTAGAACACTTATCAAATACATGAATTAAGATATTTTTTTTTATTGATTTTCATGGAAGAGATCCTAGGAGGCATTGCTGTCTTATGTCAGCAGTTCTGATAAAGTAGTTGGAAATAAATATGAAGGGGTTACTAATTTTGGAGGCATTGGTGTTTGGCTATTTTCTGTATCATGTCAAAAGCTTTTACTTAATGATTATTTGTTTTGAAAAGTATACTGGGCTTCAAGGTTGTGCCTAATGGGGAAGATCTTCACATATTGTATTTCATCTCTATCGGTACATCAAAGGAAGCAAGGTTTGCTAAAAAGTAAAACCAGAAGCTGCTGTTTTCTGCAGCTGCTGACATTGAAGGAGACAAGAGAAATCATTTTCCTGTTGAGTCAAGTAGTTTGGTCACCTCTCCAGGGACACTTTCTGTGGGTGATTCTGAATGCAGATGTCGTTTGATTTACAAGTGAGATTTTTGCTCAGCAGGAGAACAATATCAGCTTTTGTGTGTCTGGGGCCTCTCTATGCTACTGGCTTTGTCTGAGTCTGTCTGTCCTGAGTCAGATAGTTCTCTAGCCTGATATCTTTTGGATGTTAGCTTGAGAAGTTCATTACATTATTTTCATAGATGGAATCGTTAAGGTAAGTCTTGTTATTTCTGTGAGTCTTATCTGTGATAGAAGCATTATGAACTTTTAAAGAAGTTTATTTTACCTTTTGCTGGCATAGCATATTACACACATATGATTTTAACTAAATGGAGTTAAATACATTTTGGAGTAGCTATATGTATCATACCTATATGTGTAGCCACTTCTTCCCTTTAGAGTTTAAATTATATTCACAGTGCATTTAAGAGAATCTTCCTTTTATGTCTCCTGTCCTCTGCTGCCAATAGTAATGTTTCAAAGGAGCACACATCCGTGCACACTTCAGAGTTCCCTTAGTATTTCTTTTGTACTCAGTCATCCAAACAGATTTGGTCCTGAAGTAAGTCCAGACTTTTAAGGAAACTTATTTTCTCTCTTGCTAGAATGAATGTTGTTGGGACCTCAGCTTAGCCTCTCAGATGGCTGGCTAAAGCTTTCTGCTGGAGTTGTTTTGGATTGTTCTGTTTACTCTCTCAAGTGTTGGATGTTGGCACAGTAATTGCAAACAATTTTTGTAAAAGTAACAGTTACTCAGCAGTGTCCAGCCATGGCTGATACGGTAGTTCTCTATGCGAAAATGTTTTAAACTCTTCATACATTTATCCCTGATTTGCTTTTTTCTGAGCAGTGTATTAATTTCACAGTTCTGTTACATACTTTGGAGAAAAACAAGGCAAGAGACATTTTGATTTCTATTTTCCAGGACGTTTTAATTTCCTTCTTCCTTTCTTTTCTTTTAAATCACAAGTAGGCTGGTGGAATATATATCATATGATACAGAAAATAAAAGCAGCTGTGTATAAAAAGCTCAAATATTTTCCTGAATCATCTATTTTTTCTAAGTTTTGATTTGAATAAGAATGGCTTTCTATGTGCATCACATAATGTGGTTCATGTTTTTTGGATCAAGATTGGTCCTTACTGTCTTGAATACTGATTATGTTAAAACTAGTAAGTGGGACATGTTTTAGTGAAACATGAATACATTTCTTTTGCAGAAACAGATCAGAAAGTGTATGTATGCTAGATGTCTTGCTAAACTCCCTCAGAACATGTTATGCTTATGGGAAATAATCTTTTCCCATTTTTTAAAATGCCTTGTTTTCCTATTTTTAATTATTCTTTAATTGATATCTTTGTAAGACAAAAGCAAATGGAAAATATTTCTTAAAAAAAAAAAATAAAAAAAAAAAAAGAAGAAACTATGTTGGCAGGAAGGCACCTTGCTATTTGGGGAATCAAATCTGGCTTTTATCCCAGTCCAGCAGAGGCAGCGTGCTCAGCCCCAGGGAGTGGGAGGGACTGTCTCACTGCAATGGAAGCTCCTTTCCCCAGTAGTGTAGAAGGAGCAATGACCAAGCCTTAGGGAGAACTGAAGAATTCCTTCAGCAGGTGGGCTGGATCGTCATCGCCAGTGCAGTATGCTTTTTGTCTAAAAGGTAACTTCTCCTCAAGGCCATATCTGAAAGAACACTAAAAGCAGAGGCTATTCTAGAATTTCTTCTGTATTATTTCATAATCATTTTCTAAAATACCTTCCATTTTCAACTTGCTCTATACCTTTGCATTTCATTTTCTCTGTTCTTTGGATATGTAGTTCACTGTGCTAGTCAGCATCATCTCATTGTTTTCTTGTTCTTCCTGTTTCTCTGTCTTATAAATTTATAGAGAGAATCAGTCTTAATTTAATTTAGTCTTCCAAGCAGAAACCATTTTTGTTTCATGATAATATATTATATAATACTGATATATGACTGCATCTCTTAAACACAAGACTAATACAAATAAGAATTAACAGTAACTTTTTTATTGCTTAAGGTTCATTTTTGAGAAGTTTATCCACCACTTTCCAACAATGCAAAATTCTGGGTCACATTACGTAACACTGTGATAGTTGCTTTGTTACACTTAAACTGTTTTCTTTCTAACTAACGTTCCATCATTTCTGAGTATTTATAAGGATACTACTGCTGTGGTGAATCATCAAGTGAAATGCAGCTTAGTAAAGTATGTACTTCAAATGAGAATTACACTATTTAGCCTATTCCTCTTGACCTAATGTTATCCTTCCTGTGTCAGTGGTGTGTCATTGTGTCTGTGCAAGTGTGTGTGTGTCTGTGTGCACCAACATATCTTACGCCAAGAGTATAAACCCATAGACTTATTTTTAGTATGTGGAATTAGAAATTCCCTTGATTGCAGTGTATTTTTATCTTATTGGGCCCTGATCTGTCAAAGAACACTTGAATTATATTCCTGGCACTTGTAGAACATTTAATTAACTTCACTGATACTGTTTTAAGAGCATCGTTTTCATATTCGACTTTCTGTATTTTCTTCACTTCTTTTTATGTTGAATATAGTTCAAGTTAGTTGCAATTCATTTTTAACCATAAAGGCTACCTCTCTGGGTGGTGGGTTTTTTTTCATATAAAACTTAAGATTCTCAGATTTATTACTTCTCCAGGAGCTTGGGACTTACTGTGAGAAATTACAAAAATAAAGAAATGCTACAGTGCGTGGGATACAGTCCACAAATCTTGAATAACACTTCTGCTTTGTTGATACTGGGAGCTTTCTTCAGAATAATATTTCACACTTAGTTTACATTAAAATAACCAAAGGCAATATACTAACTGCCCAGTAAGTCATGCTTCTATCTTTGAAGACAGTCAGGCCTCACTGTCTCCTACTTCAGTGATTCAAGTAGCTGGCTGGTACATGTTGAACTATTATTTGTACTAATGAGCTCATTGCAGTACATTTTTATTCTCAGTATATCATTACATTGCAAGATATGCTCAATAACACAAAGCAGGTGAGAAGCTGTGTTCATTGCCAACCCTCTGTAATCATTGTGGATTTTTATAGTTTTATATGGATTCTATAGCCCGCTGGGATGAGGTTCATGGTCATTAGCATCTTTTCTTCAAGATGGAGATCTAACTCTGAAGAATTAATTCAACTGACAGAATTGGGAATGATGCCTGTTTAGGCTTCACCTGAGACTATAGTTTGTGGTATAGGTCATTAGTCCATATTGGAAGGGGGGCACAAGACAGAAGCAAATATTATTCTGTGGGGTGTATCAAGGTGTTGTCCATGTAACATTACCCATTTTGTAGCCCTGTGTTGAGGGATTAGTTTTCCCTGGTTCTTATAGAATTATAGGATGATTTAGGTTGGAAAAGACCTTTAAGATCAAGTCCAACCATTAACCTAACATTGCCAAGTCCACCACTAAACCATGTCCCTAAGCACCACATCTACAAGTCTTTAAATACCTCCAGGGATGGTGAATCGACCATGTCTCTGGGCAGCTTCTTCCAATGCTTGACAGCCCTTTCAGTGAAGAAATTTTTCCCAGTATCCAATCATAACCTCCCCTGGCACAACTTGAGGCTGTTTCCTCCTGTTGTATCACTTGTTACTTGGGAGAGAAGACCAACACCCACCTGTCTACAGCCTCTTTTCAGGACTACCTGTAGCGAGTGAGAAGGTCTCCCCTGAGCCACTTTTTCTCCAGGCTAAACAACCCCAGTTCCCTTAGCTGGTCCTCATAAGGCTTGTTCTCTAGACCCTTCACCAGCTTCATCACCCTTCCCTGGACTCACTTCAGCACCTCCATGTCTTTTATGTTTCCTTTTTTCTGATTAGCTGTGTGGTGTCATCTTAAAAGGTGGTTTGCCTTGTTTTTATTAAGATCGGTTTCAATTAGATATCTGATGCAGAAAAAAAAGTGACTATATTATTAAATAACGGGATTTTTGTGTCCTTGAAATTACAAATATGTTAAAGTACCTTGTAAAGTAATGATCTGAGCCCATGCCTTTCACAACAGTACTACTGGTACATTCCAGAGTGAGAGTGGGGTTTTTTTAGAATTTCATTGTGTTGATTTTCTGACTGATGTGCTAGTTTTCTTGGCACTGCTGTGTGCAAAGCAGTACCTTTATCTCATCCTGATTTTATTTCTTTCATCTTTCCAAAATAAGTTAAAATGTTTGCAATGTGAACAGAAAAAAATCTGGTTTATGATACAAGAATGGAGTTAAGACTCAAAAAAAGTTGGCTGGAGGGACTTGTGGCAGAATTCCTGAAGTAAAAAAGGATTAAATGGCATACTGAAGATGTCTTGTAGTGGAGGACTGAAGGGTACCCTGGATATCTGCAGTCAGCTTATGGCAGCAGCAATTTGAGTGCTCATTTGAGTAGGCAGGAAAACATCTTAGTCAGTCTACTGAAATCTAAATCATTTTTGTTTTGTCACTATGATTTTAAAGTGTAGAATGTGTTTATTTAAAGTTATTCCATCCCACTTTCCAATCTGAGAGAACATGTGTTTGCCTACATGTATCACATATGATCTTGAATTTCCCTTAATTGCAACCTCTTCCTCTTTGGCAGGATACGTACGTGTAACTGTCTGGTGTATCTTAACATCAGCTAGCACTTGTTGAGAAGTGCAGCTTCTACAGTCAAGAAAATTTATGAGGAGTATTAATGTGAGTTTTTTTCAAAATATGAGACAAATTACTAGGTTGGAGTCCTAATTTATGGTGAAATGTAATGCTGTCAGATACTGGAGTCTGGATTCATTATACATGAACGAGGCATTTAGGGGCACATGAAGTTAAATAGAAAAAAATAATGTCTTGTGTGATTTTGAGGAGTAGCATACCTGTTCATTATCGGTACTTCTGTGACACAATTAAAAACTTATTGGTAAATATGAAGCAAATCAAGGGGCACAATTTAAATGAATGGTTGGGGGGAAGAACGCACACGCTGCAGTTTATTTTGTAAGAATACAGTGCTTTCCTTAGCTCTTTCACCTCTGGAGTGTGAAGGCTTTGAATTTAGATTAAGTGCATAGCACATGGTAATTTCTACTAAAAAGGAATACATTCTACAATACAGCTAAAATTTGTTCAAAGCTCATGTATGCTGAAAGTAAAAACAAATAGAACATACAAGTCAGATATTACTGAACAGCTTGGCATTTGACCATGTGGTCTGAACCAGTATAAACATAAGCATGTCTTTGAATCTGCTTTTAACTGTAGCAGTTTAAAAAATAAAATTAGATCAAAGGTTGATTTAGAACTGTGAAAATATTTGATGTTCTATGAAGACTGTAAAAAGCAATATGCTGTGTAATACACGTAAGTAGAAATATTTCTTTTATCATTTTAAATGCTAAAATTGCTGCCTGTCCAATCTAGCAGTGTAAGAACTGCAATTAAAAAATTATTACACCCACATGCATAAGCACAGTGTATGGATCTGCACAGATCTGTATAGTCTTAGTTTCAGATTTGCACTTTGTGTAACCTCCCCACAGTTCATAGCTGCCTGTAGTTTCACTACAGGATTGTAACCTATGTAGAGAATCTAAGCTTGGATACATTTTCACTTTTAGAAATTTTGATCAAAAAATAGATACAACAGATATCCCAACACTTAGCTACATAACAGAATGGAAAAGCTTTTCAGTGCTCGATACCTTAACCTTCAAGTTCCCCTGGCATTGCCAAGCATACAAAATATGTCAATGCAAGATTTAGATGATAAAGTATTGAGCGGTAATGTATGTAATGCCACTTGGCATCTTTGCCTATGGCCAACACTGGTAAAAGGCTGTACGTGTTCCTTCCAACTGCCATGTAACCAAATTGCTACCAATAGACAGGCGCTGTGAAGGCGGCGAGGATGCCTTTTTCTTTCTGGATGCCTGTTGGATTACTATGAAGGCAGTAGTGGCTGTGCATTTCTTAGGGGTTGGGGGGATGTATTTTCCATCTGAAAGGAAGCCTATGGTCATTTCAGGGTTCCACCTTAGTAAAACAGATACCATTATCTGTCACCTTCTCTCCTGTAATTTATATTCATCCTCAGTAGAATTAACCTTCATCATTTGTGCTTTACTAAGATGCTGTTCTGGCAACTCAGTAGGACCACATCTGACAGGCAGTGTTTGTTGTGTATAACACACTGAAGGGTCAAGGAATTTTATTCTAGCAGTTTTTGAAGTAGATCAGTTAATGTATTTCCTCCTTCTCCAGCAGTAAAGACACTGACCACTAAGAAACACATAGTATCCTCTGCATGCATCAGAAATGTGGTCGTTAATAACCTGTTAACATGTATTAGACATTTTCCATTTGGCATTTAGCTTCATTGGTGCGTCAGTTTTGCATGGTCAGAATTTCAGGTTTTGTGTATGCAATACAATGAAATTTGTCATTCTTACTCTCTAGAAGACAACTGTTTGCTAATCAAGTGCATTGGAAATTGAACTAATGCACAGAGAAGAACGTTTTTCCCAGTTTGGTTAGGTGTCCTCTCCTCTCTTCTTCCCTCAGAAAGTTAAGTTCTTGATTTAAAATAAAACAAGTGAAGAAACCCAAATGTAGAATGATCCCAGAAAAAGGAAGCAGCTTGGAGTACAATTTTAAATTCCATAGGGTTGATTGAGTTTACCTGACATTTTGTCTTACCTGTTGTTGTAGGTAAAGGTGTAAGAAAATCTGTGTTTATGTTCATTTCTGACACAGACAGCAGTAAGTGTAACTCAGTTCTGCAAGTAGCTCATTATGAGTGTGTAAAAATACAGATGACTTAAAACCAAGTTGCAGTTGGCCTGTTTTGCAAATAAAAGTTCCTCTAAAAATTAAAAGAAGAATATGTGTATTTCAGTTCTATCACATAAATAATCAAAATTAAAGTGAAATTCAGGGGTTTTTTTGCTACTTTACGGATTTTTTTACATAAAAGATAATTCATGTGTTGCATGAATGTGAATATGTGGAAGGAAACTGAGTATTTCAAATTAGCATAACCTCTGTCAGGTGTACTGAAAGTCTGAGTGCCTGAAGTAACAAGCTGCAGTGATGACTGTTCTGTGGCATGACAGAAACACACACTTGTCTGTTCAAATAGAATTTATGTACTGATTCAGACTGTCTTATTCAGTGGATACTGTGGCACGGAATCTTTGTTTTAGTTGATAAACTACTTCCTGAAACCTTCTTTTGAGGTAGTTTTGTTCACTCTTTAATTGCACAGCATTTCAGTGTGTAAGGAACTTGAATGCAGAGGTTGATCGTACTCCTGTTCTACAATAAGTGTATCACGCAGAACAAAGCTTGAAGCTGTGGAGGGCTGTAATCTGTAATGCTCTAGAAGTCACAAAGTAGTCTCAAGTATGCTTCGGACTTTCATACAGGAGAGGACTGTAACATGTGCTGTAAAATTATGCTGGGAAATTAATTTTAGGTCACTGGTGCTAAAATAATAAGTGAGCTTCAGGCACAGCCCTTAACAGTGAAAAACAGAAGGTTTAAAAGAACAAACTGTTTTAAAACTGAGATAAAGCCCCTGCTGACTGACCTTGTTATTCAGTGTGTTTTCCAGTAGGAATTGTTACCCTCGGGGGTGTGTTTCCTTGAGGGCGTAGAATCCCAGGGAAAGAGGCACCCATGGAAAGGCTGTAACATTTTGCATAGAAAAGGAGATGTGAAGCAGAACTGGCAGAAGAAAGAATTAATTGGTCTATCAATTATCTAATTGGCTCTTTCATTTTAAAGCTTCTTTGATATTACTGCTTGTGAATATTTCATTCAGTAGGTCATGGATTTCCCTCAGACCTGCAGCACATGAAACCTCTGGGGTAAATGGAGTACCACGGCAGGGAGCTGGGAAAGGTAACAGAGCCACAAGCCTATTTGTTACTAACTGTTGCTGTGCAAGGGGCAGCACCTCCACCCGAGACTTTTTACATGGTACAAAAACCTAAAAAGCAATGAAAAACAGTCCTCTAATATCACTGTGTCGCATGTGGTTGTGTTGTTATCCTGCTTTCAGCTGGGATAGAGTTAATTTTCTTCCTTAGTTGCCAGCTGGAGTTAAACCATGACAGTCCTTCAGAAAGCAAAAGTCAAATATAGAAGGACATGTTTCATTGATTATTTTTAGATGTTTCAATTCAGGGATTTAATATTTGAGGCTGGAAACCCAGTATCTGCCTTCCCAAATAGTAACTGAATCCTCACAAAACGTGTATTTGTGTTGAAAGATCATGGGGGTTTGTGCTCTAGCAGGTCAGTAGCTCTTGTTTTAACAAAAGTTTCTCATTTGCATCACAGAAACTTCCAGAGTTTGGGTAGATAAAATAACTTACTGATTACATTGTGTGACCTAATTTTGATTACATTCAAGGTTAGTTAGAGAGTGAGGCTAAATGTCTGCCGGTCGGGATATATCTAAACTTTTAAGTGTTGACGTTGAATGGGGGATGTGTTTGGACAGTATTCTGACTCCTCTTACAGGAAATGGTTAAAAAGGAATTTCTGCGCATCTGAAAAACTAGTCAGAAGAGAAGAGTTTGTTGTTTTGTCTGCCTGCCTGATTGTGGATTAGGCTTTGGGCTGTCTGCTTTAAATATCAGAAGAAAGGAGTTCCCTTTGTACAGGCAGAAGACAAAAAGTCTTGACTCCTAGGAAAGCTTGTGGACTGATACTGCTACTTGACTTGTGGGTATTCTTTTCATAGTACTTATGTTCTAGCATGCAAAATTTAAAGCAAAACTCGTCTTTTCAAGAAGCAGTACTATTCTGTTAATTAGCTATAATGTCAATTTATGTTTGCTATATCAAGTTTGGTTAATATATCAATTATGATTGCTAAGTTTTTCTAAAGAAAGCTCTTAATTTTGGTCTTCTGTGCAGCAAATGTAGAAGAACTGGTACTGAGAAGTGAGACTGAGATGCAAAGTATTCCAAAGTCTGAAAATTCCAAAGGTTACAATTGCTGTGGCATTTTACAACATTTTTTTTTAATTATTAGAAAATTTTAATTATGTTTGTGCTTATTGCTGAGTTAAATTGTTGGAGGTTGGGCTGCTGGAGTGAGGGCACAGTTATTTGCTGGAAAATAGAGCATCCCAGCAAAAAGAAACCCCATCATTAGGGCACATACAGATTTTGCCCTGCTGAAAGTCTGTTGGCATTACATACAAAAGTATTCTGTTGAGGACAGTGAAGAATGAACCAGTTCATTCTGTTCCAGAAGAAACCACCGTTGGTATGGTCCCTGAAGGAGGTAGAGTTGCAAGGCTGCCTAAAGACAACAGCACTGTAAACAGGCTGGTGTGCTGTGATTAAAAATGTGTAGCTAACTGCACATAGTAATGTGTTCTGTACTGCAGGAGTACATAAAGCCTGGCTGTAATTGTCATTAATGTTTACTTTAATCTATGATGTGTGCAAGCATGTTTTATTCAGAATTTTCGTAAACATTTTGTAAAAATTTTCATGTAAATGTGTGTTAGATTCATATGTCCAAGGGAACAAACGTTCTTAGTGTGTCTAAGTGAAACCTCTGAATTCAGATGCTTTCAGAAATGAACTATAGAGCTGTAAATTCCTTCTTCTAAATTGCTTCTGCTATAGCTATTCAAGTGCAAAAGTATTTGAAAAGTATTGCAAAACAGTCTTTTTTCAAAGACAGCAAAGAAGGTAGGACTGCTTCACCAGTTCTGGTACATTAATGCATTGTATAAATTCCTGCTTCTCTTACCAGCTTCTGCTATGTTCTGCTGGAAAGCTTCTAATCATCTTCAGTAAAGACTAATTATTGTTGGAGTTATGTGGGTTTTTTTAAATAGGCTTAATAACATAATGCTAAAAAATTCTGTTCGGACTGAACACACAATTACTAAAATTGGAAATAAGAAATACAAAGTATCTTCTGGATTTGTCCTTGTGTTTATATGAGTGCATACCAAACAAGAGACAGTTTAGAACCAGGCCTTTGTTTTTAATATCCAGAAAAATTCTGTGAAAGCATTATTGAAATGGTATATTGATGAAATTAAAATATAAAGCAACTACTAAAAGGTACTAATACTTCCTTTGTTTCTGGGTTTACTTTTTATCACTTCATATGTTTTTAAAGGTATGGATCTTGGTTGTATGTTCCTATTTCTGCTTTGACTACATAAACAGTTAATGTAGAAACAGTACTTCTGATACAATCTTGTACATAATATTATTTTAATTTCTCCTAAGGATCCATTAGAAATACATAATGACATGTGAACCTGGGCAAGATAAATGGTTCATGGGGTATTGCTGTACATGTATTTATAGATTTGAAAACAGTTTTGTCATTTTACTGTCTTCAATGTGTAATAATTGCATTTGTCTTGTGTATTGTAATTTGTGCCACTACTCTCCAAAATAATTGAGTATTGTAATGCATTATACAGAGAGAAATTGCATAGCCTGAACAAAAGGTTATTTCCAGATGAGATATGAAAATAGACACTGAGACAGTTTGGTGACAATACTGATTGTCTCCACTAGGAAATTTCCTGTTGCTAACATCAAATGTCAGTGATAAGTACAGCTGTTCTGTTGTTAAAAAGCAATTTAAAACAGCTTTTGGTCAAGACAGTGTTCACCATCATTTCAGTAACTACAACTAAAACTTAAGAATTTGTGGGCCATCTATGAAAAGACAAAATAACCTTGATGTCATCAAAGCCATGGTCAGCTCCTGTTTTAAAAGTAATTAGGAGCACAGTGATAGTAACAACTACCTGAACATCTACAGTGTGCTTTAAAAAATTGTGCAGGAATTGACAAACTATGGTTTTCTTTATGTCATTTGAATTTTTTCATGTGGAAATCTTCTTTGACCATTAATAACTTCACATACAAAAATAAACCTTCCACTACTGCTGTTGACTCCCTTTAGGATAATTCATAAAACACCAGTTTTATTGGTATAGATATAATTTTTCAATAAATTACAAAATAAATTATTTACACTGAAATTTTAAAGCTTAATCTATTTCTTAGGGAATAGGTGGCTATGAGAAGCAATTTTAATTATGTAGCCTGGTCCCCTTGTAAGCTAAAAACTCCGTGAACTAATTGAATTAGAGTATGCCATTTCAAAAATGTTTGTTTCTGATATTTTAAAAATTTTCAGGAAAGTATATCCATTACACACTTAATTACCTGGAATATTGACATTTGTGCTTTAATTCTACTCTGAAGTTCTTCTGACTACTTCCTTTTACTTGGATCATGTAATAGTTTTGTCATTTAAACTGACTTCCCTTATTATCAAACCTCTGTCGTCTTTAACTATTTTGTAATATGCTATGGGGAGAGATTTTGGATTTTTTTTGAAAGGTTTTCCTGAGCCTTCTCTGCCTCTTCACATCTTTCCTATATTTTGAATGTGGAACTGAACAGTTATCTATTGTGGGCATGCCACCAACACATGTAACAGTCTTATTTCTTAGCTGATATTCTCGTTAGGGTATGGCATTTGGCTGTAGTCTTCCCTTGGGGAAACTCATACATTGGTAACTTCATGCTTTCTGACTGCCTGAGATTCCTCCTTCCCCCTGCCAAGATAGTACCCCCTCTTCTAAGTATCGTTTGTATTCTTTGTTCTTAAATGTATGGTCTTTTATTTGGGCAGAAAATACGCTTTTCTTTTTCCTTGCATGCAGAGCTTAAAGTACTGGTAACCCAGTTAAACAAATGAGAATATGTATTCCTTTTTTACTTTGATCAGTATACCTCCATGATATGTCCCTGGTTTTAATTTGTAATTTGCCTTTTAAAAATGCTTTTCAAGTTGTAGAGGCTCAAATTTCTTTTCAGATTTATTGTGGGTTACGTTTGCTTCTTGGTTTTTAGAGTTAAGATTGGACAGAACTTTAGAGAAAAGCACAATGTATTCATATATTTCATGGTGCAAATGTAATGCAGAGTAGGCTGTTTGCATAGTGTTTCCATGAGACTCTGGAATGAGTGCCTTCCACTGTAACGAGCTTTGGGTGCAGAGTATCCAGGAAGATTCTCTAGAACAGATCTGCTTGTGCTAGTGAAGCTACCGAAAATATATCCTTTCTCTAGTTGAGACCTTCTTCTACCTCCGGAAACAGTGAATGCATCCCATGCTTGGGTAATACATAGGCTTAAAGCCTTAACGCACATGTGAAGATTCTTTTGTTTAATTACTGTCAGAGCCCCTCCTACTGCTTTGGTGCCTTGGAAGCCAATCTCAGTAAGTAGCAGTCCTGGGAGGTGAAATTTTAAGTGCCATGCCTCAGCATGAAGGCTCTCCAGAAAAATAAATGTGCCCTTGTTTATTCTGAACTTTGCCTTGATTTTTTCTAAACATCCTTAGAGGCACTTTGCTTCCTACTTTCCTTTTTGCCTCCTTGCTAGTCTTGAAAGGTAACTGTCCTGTGACAGTGACAAAAAGTTGTTTCTGTAAGCTGCTGGTTGTTTTGGGTCACAGTAACACAGCAGCTTGAGTGAAGTCAGCAACTTCAGCGATGCAGCTTTTAAACATTTGCTAGAAATACCTCATAAAAATATTTTCATGCTACCTTTTCTGTAATTTCATTAATCTTAAACAGGATGTGTGTGTGACTCTCTTAGAAAAAGATATTCAATAATATTCATGTTGGGTATCATGCATTTTCACCATCTCCTACTGCACCTTCCTCAGTATGCAGTGCTTGATGCAGTTTCTTAACAGGTGAATATATGTGATACTTAATAATGTGGAGTTGCTGGAGTTCAGGTAGTTTTGTTTCCTTAAGAAGAAGTAAAAACAAATAATTGTATGTACAACTAAAGTATCTCCTGAACTGCAAGCTAGCAGAAAGCTTTTATTTTAAAAACTTCAACAGTGGTCAAGGCGGCTTAAGCTATTGAGTATAGCAGTGTTTTGGCAGCACAAGGTGAAGTTGTTGGGTGTGGGAGAAACTGATTTAGCTTGACTTTTCTACTTTTTTTTCCCCAAAATAGTGGTATAACTGTCATGCAGGCAGTGACATTGTTTCTTCTTTTTGTATTAATTTGCATATGGACCTGAAACATTCAACATGTGCATTGGATCGCTAAGGAGAACAAGGAAAATAATGATGATATTGGATTGTATTTATTGTGATTTACATCTCTTACAAAACTGAATGGTATTTCATGTGAGAAAGAGAAGAGTGTACTTCTGTAGCTTGACAGGATTTGCTTTTTCAAACACCCGAGGCCATCCTCAGCCACCAGTGGAGCTGTAAGCTGCTCAGAGGAAGCACCTGAGAACTCCTTGCTGAGCAGCTGAAATGGGGGGTTCTTACCAACTCATCTTTTACAGCATCAGGATTTGCTGGAGGTGTTAAGAATCCCTTGTGTATTTTGAATGTTTGTTACATATGCTATTTTGAATTTCCGTTTAATTTTGAGTATTTCCAAAGTTGAGAGAGTCCACAACTACTCTGGGCAGCTTGTTTCACCACCCTCACTGTGACAAAAACCTCTCTAATGTCCTAAACGTAGTTATTTGTATCTCTTTTCTGCCTTGTATTTCAAAGTAGTAGTATAACATAAATAAGGAATAGTTATGGGCGTGACCATCTTTATGTTGTTTGAAATGTAAGCCTAAAGTCTGTAATTTGAAAATAGTACTTACTGCAGTGCCTGTTTATTCTTAAGTATACATTTACTCCTTTTAATACAAGTACAATCTATTAATTGATACAAGAGTCTGTAATACCTATCTCTAATGTGAAGGTGAAGATAGATTTTCCTCCTATTGTGTTTTGCATAGTTGAAAGGGTTTAAAATTTTCTGAAAAAAAAAAAATAACGTGAAAGGTTTACCATTTCCTATTTAGACACACTGGCATTCTGTTCAACAGAAAATCCTAGTAAAATAAGGTTACTGTCTTCTGTGAGCACTCTTTGTTGGCAAGGTTTGTTTTTCTTTTCTCCAAAGATTTTGGCTTTTGTAGCGCTCTGTCTTCAAGTGCACTTTCCCATATTCTGAGGTTTATTTAAATTACTGTTTAAAATGTTTGATGATTTGATTTATTGAGAAAAGTGGGATATGCAGGTAAATTTGATTTTATAGCGTAATGTATTTTTTACTGCTTTTATTCAAGATTCATCGAATCCCTTCTAGCAGAAGAATATAGTTTCTGTAAATCTGTGGAAAAAGCATGGGAGGTTTGCAGAATCCCTTAACCTCTTGAACTTTCCCATGTCATCCTGTGAACTCTGAATCTATGGCACTCTTCAAATCAGGAAATGTTTAAATATGAAAAGCCAAAACGCTAAGCTGCTAGATTTTGTATACAAAACATCTGTGGGTCTTGCAATTTAACAGTCATCTTAATCGTGGTAACATAAGCAGACTATTGTTAGTCCTCGTCATTACTTTATATAAAGTAGAATATGATTTCAGTAGTTTGTTCTCTTGTTATTTCAGCTTTATGACAAAATAAACACAAAATCTTCACCACAAATCAGGAATCCTCCAAGTGATGCTGTACAGAGAGCCAAAGAGGTAATGGCTTTAAATTTTATTTTTTATTTTTTTACTTTGAAACGGATTGTATTTGAAGTGCAACAATTTTTTTCTTCATAAAGTGCTGATATGTATTCTGGTTCATAATCTGATTTTTTCTGGAATTCTACCATTGCTTACTTAACTTACATAACAAGTTGCATAAACTTGCAGAATTCTATTATGTCTGTAAGGATTATATATATTACTCAGTTGCATCATTTAACCTTTGCTGCAACAATAGCAGTATTAAAAGGAATACTGATGTTGGGTAAATGCAGTATCTTTCAAGTTCATTTTATTTATGTGCAGCAGAAGTTTGATGTTTATATGACTTAGTCACAAAAAAGGATTTATTTCTAGGTATCAGCTTTTTAAATAGAAAAACCAAGTTTATCATAGATAGTTCTAAGAGGAACAGACCTAGAAGTGCAATGAAGGTGGCCTGTAAAGACCAAAGATAAATAGCGCGATGTTCTTAATTCTTATACATGACAAATACTATTTTATTTGCTTATTTTTTGCAAGTGGTAAAAAAAAATAAAGAGTTCTATCACATATTATCAGTAAAAATAAGTACAGTTGTTGGGAGTAATGTCATAGGAAAACACTTTTTATCATGCCATTAAAACAGAATTAAAAGGAAGACTTTAAAACACTGTAATAACTGAAGTGACCCTGATAGACCCCCTGAAGTCTTATTCTGCAGAATTTTCTGGTAGTTAATCCTGGGAGGTGCTTCCACAAGCAAAATACTCTGCTTTCATTGTCCAAGTAGTTGCATGTGAAAATAAACATGTGTCAGGCTGCAAGCAAATGAATTAAAGCCAATTTACTCCTTCCCCCAACAATAAGCTGAACTATGGCTCAGATTTTATAAAATCTGGAGCTTGGAGGTGCGGTAGCAGATGGACCACCTACACTTGATGTCAGTTTAATTTGTGGAGAGAAGATTTTATGAGTATTTTTAATACTGTTTTCAAAGTGATTGTTTTAATAAATTGAGACCATGCGTGAATGTAGCAATTGGTGGTGGTGATGAGTGTCACCTATTAGCACTTAATTTCTGTCACCATATATTTAGCTGTTGGAGGAATACTGTCAACTGAAAAAAGAGCAACTCTTTCCTTCAAATTTCTGCTTTAATCTCTCTCAGTCTCAAAGAAAATTGAAATTAGATATTCGGGGGGGGGGGGACGGACACATTCTCCTAAGTCCTTTACTGTCAAGAATATTCTTTTGTGTAGTCATTAGGAGATATTCTGACTGACCAGTGAGTGTTTTCATTTGTTTGATTAATAGCTTTATGTAAAAGAAAGTTACTATGGATATTTCTCCTATTTGTTTTGCAGGTATTGGAAGAAATTTCATGTTACCCAGAGAACAATGATGCAAAGGAGCTAAAGCGTATTTTAACACAACCTCATTTCATGGTAAGCAAATGGTACTTTTGAGTTTTGGGGTTGTTTTACTATTCTTTGTATTAGAAAACTTAATTTCAGGAAGTTCTCCCTAAAATCTGCAAGGGATAAAAGTGTATGCAATACAATATACCTATTAATAAATATTTCTAATCAGCTGGTCTGACAAAATAGGTACGATAACTACTACTGTTGGTCCCCATTACTGTCATGAAAACTGTCAGTAGTTTGGCGCAATCTAATTATGGAGCAGTTTCACTATCTTTTTGGGGAGCTGTGTTGCACATAGAAAGAAGAATGAATCCTTTTAAATCTCCATTGGTGGAGCTAGGATCCTCCTTTTTCTTTTTCCCAAGGATATCTTGTTAGGATAAGGTGTGTGAATTTATTGCAAAATAAGTGTTTATTTAACATTAATTTACAATAAATCAATAGCTTGTTGTCGTGGTTTAACCCTGGCCAGCAGCCAAGCCCCACGTAGCCACTCACTCACCCCGCCTCACCCAGAGGGATGGGGAGGAGAATTGGAAAGGAATGTAAAACTCAAGGGTTGAGATAAGAACAGTTTAGTAGGTAAAGAAAAAGCCGCACATGCTAGCAAAGCAAAGGAAAGAATCCATTCACCACTGCCCATGGGCAGGCAGGTGTTCAGCCATGCCCAGGGAAGCCGGGCTCCATCATGTGTAACAGTTACTTGGGAAGACAAATGCAGTAAAGCCAGCTGTCCCTCCCTTCCTTCTTCTTCCCCCAGTTTATATACTCAGCGTGATGTCCCATGGTATGGAACATGCCTTTGGCTAGTTTGGGTCACCTGTCCTGGCTGTGTCCCCTCCCGGTTCCCTGCGCCTCTCCAGCCCTCTGGCTGGCAGGGCCCAAGAAACCGAAAAGTCCTTGATTTAGTATAAAACATCACCCAGCAACAACTAAAAACATCCCTGTGCTATCAACATTGTTCTCATGCCAAATCCAAAACAGCACCACACCAGCCACTAAGAAGAAAATTAACCCTGTCCCAGCTGAAACCAGGACACTTGTACAGTCTAGTGAGCTTGTGTTACACATCCTACTGTGTCTGTTTCACAAACTTGATTTGGGGGCAGTAATTGTCCTAAGTTCAGGGCTGGGAACGTGTAACAACTTGGTTCAAGTTACTGAAGTCCAGTCCTTTGAAACTACTTAAAGGATTTCTATTGTTTATGCCGTGGATGAAGTTCGTAAGTTCAGAAATAAAAATGTTTGCCTAAATCGGCTATACACTATTGTCAGTTTAAAATCATGAATTTGAATTTCCCTGACACAAGGATTATATGCAGGGGGCTTTGTGGAAGTTGCTCACCTGAAAGCTGAATTCCTTTAAACCTGATTTCCAGGAAAGCATGAGCTGAAACCAGCCTCATATTCAGGTATAAGATGAAATCTGGATAGCTGCATGTCTCAGTGTGTTCTTTTGATGGCCACTGTAGCTTTGGGTGCATTTATTTTAGTACTTTAAATCAGATCAGGAGTATGTTTGAAGTGAATCTCTTGATTGTCCCCTTACAATGCTTTTGCTTGTATCATGTAAGGGTCGCAGAGCATGCAAACTAGACTCCTTTTAGATAAACTTGAAAATGCACACCACAAGCCAGTGTGTAATCCAGCAGCTGATGGGCATTCGGTCCACATGGCAAGGTGGGAAGCTGGTCAGAAGTAAAAACTCCAACAACACATTCAGCATGTACATCAGGTCCTCACTAATCCAATTGGTTTCCGTGTTGATTCATTCCCATTTCATTGCACAAATGCTAATGCAGACATTGGCTTTTGACATTGTACTCAGCAACACGCTGGTATGTCACCGCCTGGAGATGACACCTATCTTGAAGTCTGTAACAAATCTGATTCAATGTTTAACAGGAATACTTGCTTAAAATAGAACAAAAAATAAGGTGAAATGGCACTCAGCCAAACTGTAAGAAAGACTGGGGGGAGGGGGGAGGAACAAACAAAAAATACTTTCTGATATTGAACTTTTTTTGGAATCTGACAGGTTCATTTGGTTTACCTTTTTTTGCGTAATTACTACACAATATTGCAAAAAAATTAGGCACTGTGGAGAAAGAGCTTTTTTTAAGTATAAATTCCTTTCAGAGTAGGCATCAATAAAAATGATTGTGGCATACAAAAATTTCATGTATCCAATCAAGCGACAGGAAAGGTTGAGTTGGAAATCATCTTATATAGGTACCTTTATTTCCACCTGATATCCTCATAAATTTAAAGCCATCTGTGAGAATTATTCTGCTGCAATTCTATAAAAAGTATTTTTTAATAAGGAATAATCTGCAATTCCATAACAATGATGAGGAGTGATTTCAGTAAGTCACTCTATGGCATCCAGAGCTAAATTGCTAGTTGATGGAGTCCAATCCTTTCTACCCAAGTTTCATCCTCTCCCTTGCAGTTGTTCTGCCATTCACTTGACACTGCATTTTGGTATTCCACTGTGCTGAAGTAGTAGAAGACTGCTCCAACGAAACAGTGATTCATTTAGCAAAAAGAATTGGGAACAACTGGAATATTACTAGCATCAGAATGAGCAAGAAGACAGAAACACACAGTCTGGGTTAGGGAGGAATAGCACAAACATGTGAAGTACCACTTAAATCAACATACATTGCTGTGGAACCATACCTTTAGGGTGCAGGTACCAAAGAGTCTCCAGATGTCAAAGAAGCAACTCCATCTTCTCCCATTACTCCCGCTCCTGCTCCCAGATTGCAGACCTTACAAAATTATTCTAATCGTGGCATTCTGCCAAAATTCCCTTCAGAGCCAAAACCTTTAAAATAGATACTATTAGGAAAGGAAATAATTGTATAAAATAATATTGTCAGCCTATGCTCAATGTGTTTACCCAGCACTGTACAGAGCAGTACTCTGGTTAGTAGGTTGCTGAGCTCTGATACACAGAGACTACAGCACTAAGGTGTAATAAGTAGGATCATGTGTGTTAACACCTGTGTGATAATAGAGTATTTTACTATTATTTATATTATCTTCTAATGTATATACTTAATCAGAAGACAATGGAGTATAGTCTGTCTCATTTACTTAGACACAGTGTTAGTGGTTTAGACTATGTATAGGCCTTTACAGAACCAAAGCCAATAAAGTATGTGTTTGTAAGTACTCTTATTGGCACTGAGATCTTAGAGTTCAAAGATTTTTGTTGATTTAGTTTTGTTTTACTCATGTACCTTATGGGTACAGGAATAAATTACGAATTTGGTCTGTACGTGCATAACGTTTTAATTTAAAGAAATATATGTGAATTTTACATAAAGGTCTTTCAGCAGATAATTAATTTAAGAATTCTTTAAAAGATTATTAGGTACCTCATCTGTTGTGTACAAATTTCAAGGAGCTTTTACTCCATTATGTAAATTTGAGTTGTTTTTCAAATGTGCCAGTTTTATCTGTAAAAGTTTCCATTGTATATGTTTAGTATATGGCAGCAATTGAAATGTTTGCTGTTCTAGGAAACTAGGAAATTACATACAAAGGTTTTATCCATCATCAAGTGCCTTCCTGCACTGTTCTTTGCAGACAATGATCCTGCAGTATAGTAGAAAGCAGTTGTTCTCACTAAACTTACTTTCAGCAGGATTATCATGGTCTGCAAAGAAGAGACAGGAAAAAAAATCTAAATTATCAAAAATGACAGAAATGCATGAAAACAAGTACCTTTAAGTCCAGTAGCAGTCTTTATATTAAATGTTTACAATATTTAAATTGAGCTTGCTGTACTTTAATATCTGGTGATTCTGTATTTTTGTTAACACATCCAGACATCATCTCATATAATTGTGAACTTTTGAAATGGTTTAAACAGACCATATTTTATTGCTAAAATACATACATAAAGCAAGGCAAGTATTTGATGTGAAACAAATGTAAGGCCCTGAATTACATGAGAAATGTAGTATTGAAGCGTGGAGAGTGTAACAGGTACAGGCAGGTGCATGAAGCTCAGTGAGACCTTTGAGCAGATGGAGCTGAAGGAAGCACAAAGACCATCCTGCTCTTTTATTAAAGAGTGCTTGCATGCAGAGCCAAGACCACACTCACTCCTAGAATAGATGCTTTTTGTAGCAGCCAGAACTAAGGCATGATTGCCCATGGCTGCTCTTGTCTTGGGACAAGTGCAAACAGTTTTCAGATACTAGAACAAGAATTAAGCTAAATGCCTAGACTTATGTAGGAGTATTCATACATAAATTTACACCCAATTAAATAAACCAAAATAAGAATTTATTTAATTAAAGTGTTTTAACTTGCATATGTGGTCCATATCTCTTAATATAAAATGTTGCTTCCATAGTACAGACTAATGCAGAGGAATTGTGGCAAGTTTGAGCTTAGTGGTTGACAAAATAAGATGAAAACCAAAAAATGCAGATATAAGTTAGTATTTAACTAAAAAACATATGTGTAGGTGGACTTGAAACACTGGAAAAACAGGAGGAAATGTGAACAGAGCATTGCTAGTTCAGGAAATTCCATTGTATTGTTACAATGCTGAATTCCCACCTGTAGTTTGAAATTGATTTGAGGAAATGGAACTTAAAGTATTTATGAAATTATCTTTTATAACATGGTATATAACTTTAGAAGTCCTACTTTGGGAACAAAGTTAGGATTTTGTAGAGACCATGAAAATCCCATTTCTGCCTTGGTTTCCACTTGAGAATTACATCTTGTAGGGATGTCTTTTTATAACTTTTTTTCAGTTTAGGTTCTGCTTAAACATTTGATTTGAATACTAAGACATTGCAGAGTTAAATTTCTCTGCCGAAACAAAACCTAGATGGTCAACCTCAAGCCTGGCAAGGCTGATGGGTTTTGCAAGTTAAAAGTTATGAGCATTTAAACAAAAACTAACATGATGTTAACTTTAATAGATTGACCTAGCTGTGGTGGTGGCTGATATCTCTACTATTGTAGAGATATTGTTAAGAACCAGACTTGATTTATCAATCCTTATCTGAGAAACCTAGCCATTTGGATATGGAGACAGGATCTGTCTCTGATCCTTGATGAGTTAGTATACTAGAACTAGCATGTTCACATACAAATAATATTTAGTTTTCGGAAGAAAGCAAGCAAGCTATAATATACTCATTATTAAGAGTTGAATGCAAATGCAGAATGGATGTGATATGATGCTTTTAAAGATACCCAGGACAACAGCAGAATTCATACCATTAAAAAGCCCGGTACTATTGAATACTGCTTTGCAAATGTTTACACTTCGTAGACTTTTATCTTGTAATACTATGCTACTCTTTTTATGGTTGTACAGGCTTCTTGTCTTTGCCCTAGCTTAGAGTTCTTACACAGTCAGTTGCATGACTTACCACATGGGCCAAGGCCAACTGTACAAGGTTCAACAAGGCTCAGTGCTGGGTCCTGCACTTGGGTCACAACAACCCCACACAGCGCTACGGGCTTGGGGACGAGTGTCTGGAAAGCTGCCTGGTGGGAAAGGGCCTGGGGGTGTTGGTCGACAGGTGCCTGAACACGAGCCAGCAGTGTGCCCAGGTGGCCAAGAAAGCCAAGAACATCCTGGCTTGTATCAGAAACAGTGCAGCAGGGCTGGGGAAGGGATTGTCCCCTTGTACTGGGCACTGGCGAGGCCACACCTCGAACCCTGTGTTCAGTTTGGGCCCCTCACTGCGAGAGGGACACGGAGGTGCTGGAGCGTGTCCAGAGAAGGGCAGCAAAGCTGGTGAAGGGTCTGGAGCACAAGTGTAAAGAGGAGCAGCTGAGGGAACTGGGGTTGTTTGGCCTGGAGACAAGGAGGCTCAGGGGAGACCTTGTCACTCTCTACAACTACCTGTAAGGAGGCTTGAGCAAGGTGTGTGTCAGTCTCTTCTCTAGGTAACAAGCACGGGAGAAGAGGAAATGGCCTCAAGCTAAGCTGCACCAGAGGAGGTTTAGATTGGATATTAGGAAAAGCTTCTTCACTGAAAGGGTTGTCAAGCGCTCAGACAGGCTGCCCAGGGAAGTGGTTGAGTCATCACCCCTGGAGGTATTTAAAAGTCATGTAGATGCGGTGCTTAGGGACATGGTTTAGTGATGGGCTTGGCAGTGTTAGCTTAACGTTGGACTTGATGATCTTAAAGGTCTTTTCCAACCTAAATGATTCTACGATAAAGTTATTTAAATACATTTAATAAATTAGGTGTTGTACCACTCTTTGCATCAAGAAACACAGTAAAACTAATGAAGTAGTATTTAATCAGTTTGTTTGTTTAGATTGTAATTTTCATCAGGCATTTTGAACTCAGTGTTGCTGTGCTGGGTCTGTGCTCTAGGGGGATGGGAGAATATGGAAGTGATTATGCTTGTAAACAACAAAAAGCAAGATTTCATTCTTTTACTCAATACCGATCCAGTTTGTCTTTATTAGAATAAAATACCATGGGATCTGAATACCTTTCAATTTTACTAGTGTAATTATTTTCAAATAGTTAGCTCAGACAAGTAGCTTCCTAATTCTGTGTCTAGGCACATAAATGAAGATGGTTTCATTCTGACATGTTGCACGTGTTGAGAAGATAGGGGAGAGGGAAGCAGCATCATTCTCACTGAGGTATCTACAGTAGAAAATCAGGTTAACTTATGCAGATTTAAAAGGCTAGATATGTGTGTATGCATTTGCAGTCTGCTGGAGTTTTAGACTTCTTTAAGGGTAAAGTTCCTATAGGACTTCCTTTAATTTCCAAAAAGATTAAAAAATCATTATAAGGAATGAGTGGAGAGCATCAGAGATGATGGAAGTCTGATATTTTGTTGCTGTAATCTCCTCTAGGCCTTACTTCAAACTCATGATGTAGTGGCACATGAAGTTTACAGTGATGAAGCGCTGAGAGTTACACCTCCTCCCACCTCTCCATACTTAAACGGAGATTCTCCCGAAAGCGCCAACGGCGACATGGATATGGAGAATGTAACACGAGTTCGACTGGTGCAGTTCCAGAAGAACACAGATGAACCAATGGTATGGAGGCAACCTCAGTATATTTCTTGTCTCTGTACTAGTAAAGACTGGTATTATGATTTTAATGACAGCTTCTGCACTTGGAAGGAGGGTTGCCAGTATAAATAGAATAGTTCAGCAGCCATTGTAAATACTTATCCTCCTGTGTATACGCTTAACTTAAAATGCCATGTGTGCATTCATACTAGTGCTGTACCACTGGAGGTGTTTTTGTTTAAAAACAGCCTTGTAGTAGTTATAGCAGATTAGGCTTTAAACCAAACTGAACACTTTGCATTTCAATACGAAATTGCATTTTCAACAAACCAGAATCTTATATGCTTATATATTAAAGTATTGCATCTTCACATATAAATAGTATCTGTTTTCATTACTCATATTTAAGTGAGTGGCAAAGTGTTTCTTTTAACCTTAAAATTTACACCCTGCCTTCAAGCTTTTAGGAAAAGTGACTGTTCTTAACCACTAAAGAATCACACTGCTTAATGTTCTATTT
Organism: Falco peregrinus; assembly: GCF_023634155.1. Lineage (NCBI taxonomy): Eukaryota > Metazoa > Chordata > Aves > Falconiformes > Falconidae > Falco > Falco peregrinus. The sequence goes on along the minus strand of NC_073724.1, from coordinate 39,925,687 downwards.
TAAAAGTACAAACTTTTTTTTTTTAGGGAATCACTTTAAAAATGAATGAGCTGAACCACTGCATTGTGGCAAGAATTATGCACGGAGGAATGATTCACCGGCAAGGTAATTATGTGTCACAAATAGTTTTGTCTTCAAACACAATTATTTAGATAATTTTGTACAAACTGTGTAATGGCACGTAGTCCTCATTTCGATTGCTACTATTCCATAGTAATGTACTTCTCTATCTGGACGGAGTCCTGTTAACTGCCTTTGTTAACTTCCAGGAGCAGATGTCTGCCAGCATTTTGAGATGAGGACCTGCTATGTTTCATTTAGGCCTTAATTAGGATAACAGGAGCATAGCTCAGTAAGAGAATGAAGTACCAATAGTTCTGGAGCTATACTTACTTAATCTTCTGTTTAAAAAAAAATAAATCCTTAGACCAGTTACAGCAAAGATGAAAGAGCTTTGTGCCACAAAATATTTAAATTTCTCCATGTATTTTCACACAATTCTTAAGGATCTTTGTGTACTTCTGATGCTGAGGCTTATAAAAATGGGTTTTGAAATAAAAATATTTCTTGTGCCTAGAACTTGACTCTTTATTTTCAGTTTTCACTACTGTGGCAAGCCCTGCAAACATGCATCTTTTCTCATCTTCAGTCTACTCCTTTTTTCCATTTTGTGTGTCCAGGTCAGATGTCAAAAAGTAGCTGGGCTTTGTCCTACTTTTAAGCATGAACTTCCCTGGTAGGTTTTTAGCTGCAAGTTTGGATTGCAGCCTTAGAAAGGGTTATTTTAATTTTTCCAGTTTGTCATCTTTTTCTTTTGATGAACACAAAAATTTTCATCATTTGTCAGACCAAAGTTCCTTTTAGGAAGACAAAACATAAAACAGGGAAAGGGAACATCATTCTTTCCATGATATATTCATTTTATCTCCTTGATATGGTCAAACCTGTCAAGAAGCAGGTAAGATAAAACTTTTCATGCAAGCAAAGATGCAGTTCATATAGACCTTCATATTCCTTTAGAGGACCCGCTGGATTGAAATTTATTTGGCTTCTAAAAGTGATTTTAAAAGGAGATTGCTCTAAACTTCTTGGGAAGAGGGTTTTCTTCCAACTGTAATTAGGTAGTGCTGATCCTCTGCAGAGTGTTGTTTCACATGACTGTGTTCCATAATGGAGGTACTAAAACTTTTTAAACCTGTTAAAGCTGGGTAAAAAAATCCAGCTATGCCCATTATAAAACTCTGTTCTTTTTAATTATACAGTGTCTTTTACTTCTAAAGATTTGGGAAATTTAACCTATATGTGCTTCATCTAACTAAGGTAGCTCTTCTGCACATAGGTTTAGTTCGAAAAGTGTTTCTGTAGTATTATAATCTTTTTTTTTAATGTGTCTGGTTTTATTAGTGCTCTAGGTGCCTCAGTTTCACTGCTTCATTCAACATATCTAGATTTAGAGTTTTTTTACTGAATAGAACAACACAAATGTAAGTCGGCAATGATCTCAAGCACAACATGTCTTTGAACCCTATTGACAGGATCTGTGGCTTTTATGTTTCAGGGCAGGGGGTTACGTTGTTGTTTTTGCTGTCTCCTCTTGCTATGTGGAGAACTGCCAGGCAATAACAGCAATGACTAGATAGTAGCTCTACTGAGAGGGTTACAGGAACTGTGTAATTTCAGGTCTAGCGCTATTAAGTACAAGCTACACAGTTCCTGGTCACAAAACCGTAGTGCTGCGAAGTCTGCCTCCCGACTCTGCCAGCTACATCTCATCCTGCTCATTATAGTTGTCCTTACTCAAAAGGTGGGGGAGCTGAAGTGGGAAGATAGGCCTGTAAAGATGCACCTTCCACAGAATTCACCTCAATGAAAATTAAACACCAGTTTCAGTCATTAAAAATTGTCTTTTTGTTGACTTGTCTGCTTTTTTAGGATAAGTAAATAAATTGTATCTTAGATCTCAGGCTTTTAATTATGTCTTAGCTTTCACCTTTATGTCTATGCCTTAACTTAGCTCAGTTGTCTGTTTACTTTTTACCTGTGGATTCTGTTTAGACTACTCGTACTGTAAATATCATTTTCAGCAGATCTCCATATAGCCTGAGTTCTCAGCAACTCTCAGTACGTTAACCCATGGGGCTTTTGGTGCTGACTGGTTTTGGGGCATACATGCTTAATGTGAATTCATTCTTAAGATGCGTTTAAGAGCATGTTCCCAGTATGACATTTAAGAAGATTTCCAAAGAAGAGGGAGGACTTACTGGCTCTGCCCATTTAACGTCACCAGAAGAACAGCAGTTGCACATTTTCTATGCTACATTCTCAAAGTGACTTAATGTAAAACTCACACCGATTTTTAAGACATTGATACCCCTGATAAGTTTTATTCAATTCTAACAAAATGTATGTGATGACTTGGTGAAAATAAGATTATACATTCATAAGCTTTCACTTTCCTTTGGCTACAAGACATGTTTCCAAATAGGGACTCCAATAATTTGTCTTCTTCCTAATAGGGTAGGATTTCTCATACTTCTGTGCAGAGCAAGAGCACACACTTCCTAAAACTGTCTTCACTGTCTCTTGCAAAGATAAAGAATGAAGTCATTTACTCCAGAAATACATCCATTATTTGTTATTACAGAGGTGTTATACGTCAGTAAGTCATGAATAGCTTAGGTTCTAAATAAACTCTGCAGTGTCGATAGAGAAGGAACCAAAAGCAACCAAAATTAGATGATTAAGCCTAGGTATCATGGGAACTACAAATGGTATGGAAGATTTGTTACTCAAAGATGTCACGAATACTCTTCCAACAAGAATATTTATAAAGAGTAAGAAGTTTCTGCAAATAATAAAACCCTCTTCCCTCACAGAATGACCATCTACTGCTAAATGTCCATGCTTTATTTCCAACTTTTATGTATACTGCTCTATTCCAGACATGAGCAGAACAACAGTCACTTCTGTCAGAGTAACAGAAATGGGAAGTGCTCCAGAAGAGGGGCTTTTATTTAAGTGCACTATTGAACTGATTTGATACAGGGATATTACTGAGTCTGATTCTCTTTCTAATATTTATTTCCATCAGAATTTTATTTTAATAATGCCAAAGAATCTTTATACTATTCCAGGACACATGCTTTTTCTGATTCAGTATTATTGTTTAATAACAATTACACTCACTTCAAACAGAATTTAATTTTAGCATGATACGGTCAACACAGAGCCTTTTTTTTTTTTTTTTATATTAGATTATTTTTTTAAGAACTGGGTATTGAATGCCATTCTGCGAAAGTCTGCCAAAACTGAACTTTCAACGTGTTTCACTAGAGATTTGGTCATTAATATTCTAGATGTGAACTAGATTAATTTGAAACTCAGATGTAGGACTGTTGCATTCACATTCAGTAAACTATAAATTATGATAAATTTTCTACTGAAAAGTAGAAGAAAAATTGTGATGAATCCTTTTTTATAATTTCATTATCAGCAGATCAGCTGTAGAATTGTTCAGAGCATTTAATGTGGCTGAAGGACTTACTCTTGAGAGTACTGCAAGTTATTGTATTGGGCTCTCTTCTGTAGCACTGCCAAATGAGCTTCTGTTTCACAGAAGAGAGCCCAACGGGAATCATAGCAACAGAACTTTTGGGGATTCTTCTCCTTGGTTCAGGCTGTGCTTGTGTTTAGCAGGCACACAGTTAGATTTTCATACGTTTGTCCAGCTGAAAGTTTTGCTTGCGTGGTGTTCTTTGGAAAAACTTGACTATTTTGGATCAGGACAAGAATTTTAAGGATTTTTCAGGGATCTAGTTGATTGATTTTTTTTCAGGTAATTTTTCAAATGTATGGTTTAATTTAGGAAATGTTTGCTGGTTACTAGTTTTCCAAGTAAGATTAATTATATTAGGTACAGTAATTTTATTAGGGACAGTATTTAGGAAAGGATGCTTGCACAAATTATGTAAATCATACAGCAAAAAGAAATATATGTGAAGTAAATGGTCTTGTCATATTTCATTATATATGAGAAACAGCTGACTAATAATAAACCATGGAAGTCTTTTTTGAGAGCTGCTAGAGAATTAGGTAGTCTTGAGCTACTCAAGTCAGAAATTATCATCCAAAAAAGAGCCTTCTAGGTTGCTTCTGATCTGGAAGATAATTCCTTCACTGCCTCCTCCCTGTTGAGCTTTTGTAGTAACGTTAAGAGGCATGCTGCAGCATGCCATTCCCATCCCAGCTTCGGCAGGTCAGTTTATGACTTGTCTAAGCTAAGCAGACATTTGTTTCATCATCTGACATTGTAGGTGGTCACACCGATCATTTAGATTCAAGCTGAACCCACATGTACATACAGAAAATGCGTGTTCTAACTATGGCAAATCAAAATCAGAGAAATTAAAAAATACAGTGGCTTGACAGATAAAATCAAGACTATGTCTAGAAGCCAAATGCATTAAGTAGTCATCTGATAAAATGCTGCTTGAATATCTCCTGTTGAATGTTTTCAGCTGACTAGTTGTAGATGACTTTCTCTTCAATGTGTGGGTTTTTGCAGTGTTCTTGTAAGGGACTGATGTTTGCCCCGTGTACCTTAAGGGCAGCCTGGGCACCTCATGCTGGTGCATTGACTGCAGTCTGAAAGATGGATTCATAATCTTTGGTAACTAATACATAGCTACCAAAGTCCTTTTCTGAATCTAGCCAAAAAACTTATTTTAATTTTGTTTCATATTTATGCCTGGTATGAATATTAGTACTGTCTTACAATTATCTCAAATTGTAAAAACGTGTTTGAGGTGATTGTGTGTGTGTTTTGTTAACTCCACAGGTACACTACATGTAGGGGATGAAATCCGAGAAATAAACGGAATCAGTGTGGCAAATCAAACTGTAGAACAACTACAAAAAATGCTTGTAAGTGCCTGAAATCTTTCTCCTGTTCTTTATAAAAGCACCTGTCCTGTTTTGACAAAACTTTTATGTAATTGCATTGTGACTTCTCCTTTTGCTTCTATTCTTGATAGCCTACATGTGCATGTAACACAGAGTTCCATGTTCAACTGTTAAAAGCGTTCTACAGGCTTTCCCCTGTTCTTTAGTAGTCACTATTTTGCACCTTATACCCAGGAATGGTAGAAGGCACCTCCAGGTGTCATTTTATTTGTTCTGTTTACTCCCATAGTCAGGATTATTGACACCCAACCATTCTTGACAGGTGCATGTCTGACCAACACTTAAAAGATATTGAGTAATGAAGGTTCCCTAAACTCTCCAGGTAGCTGACTTTAGTATATAACTCTTCTACATTTTAGAATTTTTTTTCTAATGTCTGAGTTTCCTTTGTTGAAATGCAGGAGTTTCTTCTCTTGTCTCTAGTGGGCATAACAGAAAAATACTGCTTTCCTCCTGTTACTGATCCCTAGTCTATAAAAATCACATTCTTATTTTAAATCTTCAGTCTACACCAAGTGTAGTCACTGAGTATACTATGAGAGAAAAGAAACTTCTGTTGACTATTGGAGTAATTGCTACACAAATACAAATATAATAAATCGTAGAACCATTCAGGTTGGAATTAACCTCAGGAGATCTCCAGTCCAATCTGCTGCACAAGGCAGGGTCAGCATTGAATGCAGCCCAGGTTGCTCAGGGCTTTGTCTTGTTAAGCCTTGAAAATAGCCAAGGACAGAGATTTGGCAGGACAGGTGTCTCTTTTGGCAACCTGTTCCAATAATTGTCATCATAGGGAAAAATGTATTTCTTATATGTAGCTGGAACACCCGTTCTTTCAATTTATAACTGTTGTGGTTCATGGTTATTGATGTTACAAAGAAAAAAGATATTTTGAGCTCAGACAGTGTCTTTTTGCAGGAAAATTTCATCTTGGGCCTTGCTACTAGAGTCAGTTTGATATTCCATAACACTTGCAGATTTTTCTGCATGCAGCCCTAACCTTGGGATCTTGGATGATATCACTAATCCTTCTGTTGCATCCAGGACCGTATAGACAAGCTTAAGTGAGTCCAGGCAAATATAATTTTTTTATCATGATAAGCCAGCCAAAGAGTGAAAGGGGGAAAGCTCAGAGATCATTTGGAGTGATCTGCTTACCTTTCTGCCCAGATGAAGTCCTGCGGTTGTCAGCCATGTGGTGTCCCTTATATTCAAACTGTGATTTAAGAAGATATGGTTGAGCAAATATGTTGCCACAGTCTGCTGCTATCCTGCAGTTACTACTTGTTATGAATATTCATACACTGTAGTAAATGCAAACTGGCAGACCCCATGTTCTGTTTTGCTAGAAGACTATTTCTTGCATAAGACTCCGTGGATCACAAGAATATAGCTACAAAGAAAAGATTGACATGGAAGAAACCTACACATCTCTTCGTCTCTCACCTTAAAAGACAGTTTTAGGTTCTAGGCATTCAAAATCTGGTCAGGCGAACAAACTAATAATGTATGTTTATCTTTTAGATTAATGAGAGACAACTTAAATGTTTGTTTATAAGTGAAATGACAAATTAGTCATGGCATTTTAGCTTTTCTGAGTATTTACTTTAGGAAAACATACTGCTGCTCTCAAACTATGATGCTTTCCTTTCAAGCATTAATGATTACGGACATTTTATCTTCAATATCTTAGTCTTTAAAGAAGTGCTTCTCTTTTTGCAGAGGGAAATGCGTGGAAGTATTACCTTTAAGATTGTGCCAAGTTATCGCACACAGTCTTCATCCTGTGAGGTAATGAATTTAATGAACCATCCCATTTCTTCCTCAGTCCTGTAACTAACTGCCTGCTGATGGCTGAATGTTACTGCTTTCTGGGAAATTGTTTCTGCCTGTCCTGTTAGATCACGCACACCAATTTTACAACAAAGATAACGGAACATGAGTAGGTCCCACCTACCTACTCAGCCCTGCCTTCATATTCATCTCATCAGCACCTTAACTAACTCTTTACAGCCTATCAAAAAAAAAAAAACCACAGGAAAGGGGATCCTCAACTCATGCATTTAGGAACCCCTTTTAAAAATTACAATTTAAACTCATTCTCCAGGAAGTCTATTAAAGTTCCCAAACTGAGGAACAATCCTCCTTTTTTTAGGCATCAAACATTATTTACTGCTTTGGGCTGTTAAGGGTTAATTGAATAATCTGTTTCTGTATAACCCTGTTGAGGTAAATTTGTGATGGTTGTCTGTAACAGTTACATGTGGCTTAATAGTATGTTTCCATGAGAAAAAATGGTATTTGTCATTACAGAAGAAAAACAGATTTGGAGTTAGTTCTTGTTGAACTAGAAACTTGGTGGTGTGGTTTGTGCACAGTAACGTTTAATTCCCTTCTGCTCACAAAGTTATATTCCAGACTGCAAGCGAAGGGAATTAAATTCTAGAAAATGGCTACTTGAGACATACTGTTCCAATTTAAGCATACAGATGGCATATGCACTGTGTAGAGGATGCCAGTCTTTCTGTGCCACATGCTTAACTGCACAAACAGTTCCCAAATTAGAATTCTGAGAGTGAAATCACAGTCCCCGTTGAAGTCAAGCACCTTATCTTAATTAGAGCTGTGATTTCACCCTAATTGTTCTTGTGTCTCAGCAGATGCTAGAACACACAGAAACTGCTGCTGTGATTGTCAGAACAATCTGTATGCAGGAAAAAAAAATACAGTTTTTGGGTTGCCTTTTGTACTTCTAATAGAAGTCAACAAGAAATAAAAGGGTTTAGAGGTAGAAGGTTTGACAGATTTTCACCTATGAGGCTGACTTTCTTAAAAGGTATAAGTACGAAAGCAAAAGTTTTTCATGAAATGCAAAGGCTTTAAAAAAAACTTCAAATAGAAAATTTAGAGCGTGCTGACAAATTTATGTATTAACTACTGTGCTGTAATAGCAGTAATAATAAATGATATCTCACTTCCCAATATTAAAATACAGAAACTGGTGAAACTACAGAGCTGGTGGGGAGATGATTATTTGGAAAAAATAATTTGGCATACAGCTTTAGATTAATACCATTAGGTGTCATTTTAGTTGTAGCAGGCCATCTCTTTTCCTTAGCTTTGTGTCCTTAGGTTCTTCATGACTGTTTCACAGAAGAGGGGAAAATGGACTTTTGCCTTCCTTTGCAAAAAACAGCAAAACTAGAAATATGTGGTCAAAGACAAAGCAAAATAAATAAGCATGTCTACTTATCACACTTCATGGCATTTAGCATTCATTTAATCAGAGGGTGCTGAGTGTTCCAGCTACTCAGCCACACTATGACTTTGGCTAGATTTTCAGCTCTTACCAAGTGTACACAAAAAACCAACATTTTTAAATCATCCTATTAAAGCATCACTAGTCCTTTGGTACAGAGAGAATTTTTTTCAGGTAATTTTTCAGGATTGTGATTCAGATGATAACTCAAATACTTAGCCATTGATAAAGACTAAAAATGAATGTTGAATCAACGTTGCTAAGACACAGAGAGCTTGCTTCTCATGTCCTCTAGCAGGTTAAATTCAGAGATATTGGGTCTTCGCTAGTATAATGTTACTAGTTAAGGTATTTTTTGCCAATATTTCAATACAAATTTATGTTTGGTTTCCCCCCCTCTCTTCAGTCATGGAGCGGTGCTCACATCTCACATAGTATAGTTTTACCAGAAGAGGAATATAAAACAGAATCAATAACTGGGGGGTTTCTTGAGGTTTCTACCACAATCACATCATTGGACTGCAAAACATCTTGTTAATCTTGAATAAGAAAAACTAAATGTTAGTAGAATCAGAGGTGATCTGTCTTCCATATAGAATCCATCTGTATGCCTTATATAAATAAATGAAGGGGCACGGGATGTTATTTTTTTTAAATAACTTGAGATTTGCATTTCACTTGCCATATTTTTCTCCATTTAAGAGAAACGTTATAGTGGTGTTTTCTATATATTAAACCACTTCTGTATATTTAGGGAGTTCTTGTCCCTGTAGTATGTGATGGTACTTGAGTGTCACTAGGCAGTTTCCAAAATCTCAACTGGATAGTTGCAAGTTTCTTGGGGATTTGTGGCTTTTCCTGCACCCAGGCCTTCTATTTCATGGAGCAGACTTTTCTTATGACTTGTTCGGCCGTTGGTGTGGCAAATGGCCTGCGTTACTCAGGTATCTAGATGACACAGTGGCCAAGATGTTGTTTTCTGCTTCAGATACCCAGGAAATTACAGACTTACATAAATATGAACTTAAGTAATTTTTGCAATACATTCTCCTTAAGGCTGATGACTGCATATGCTGTTCATACATTTCAGTTTTATCCAACTGAGTAAGCATTTTGCTCTAGCTACATTTGCGTTCTTTGTACTGACAAAACACCCCAAGTAATCTTTTATAGTGTCGGATACGTGAGAATGGTAAGGGAAGTACATTTTCTTTTTTTTTTTTTAACTGGAAAACTTTCTTTATAAACACCCTTTATGTTTCAGATTGTCTTCATGAAACACTTAAGTTGTTTCATTAAGAAGAGCCTTTATATAGGAGATTTTTGAAATCTGGTGCTAATCGCCATGGATTTATTCCTTTAGTCTTGCAGTGTTTCCATTACTGCTCAAACTATGTGACTTTTTATAGTCTTAAATCTTTTTTACATTTCTATTAAAAATACTGCCAGAAAGGCAGTTGAGCAAGACTGAAATTGAAATGTATTTTGAGGTTTTTGGAAAGTCTCTAGGGTTTTCATGGGTTTTGTTGTTATGGGGCTTATTTTTGTGGATCTGGCAAGACTGTCATTAATCTGGCTGGTTTTGTCACTATTGAATTTGATCAGGCCACATTTAGTAGACATAATTGACTTCTGCTATAGGGCTGCGTGTCAAATGCATTTATTTATCCTTCATAATCCACACATAAGTCTGCTATTTTTGGAAAGAAAGGCAGGTCCCTAGGAAATCAAGAATCTAAATGCCTTTGAAAATATGGCTGAACTGCCTAATTATTTAAAAACTGTAGATACGCCTCTTGATGAGCTTAATAGATCAGTTTCTTACAGTTAGTACTGAAATCACCAATAGCACTGAAAATGTGTATTTTCCTCAGTATGTTATGATGAACATTTGCTTTGAGTAGTATGCTGTTTTCTGTTGAGAATTGTTGGAGGAATACAAATCAAAACATTCTCAAACCAAGAAAATTTCCTTCAAAGGGAAAAGCTTTCAGGAGAGTCCAGAAATAGCGGCATTCTCCAAGTTACTGTAAACTTGTTTTTCTCCAAATTACTTTGCATCACTTTCCAAGGCTTTCCCATGCTAAACCATCACAGACTAGCAAATCACAACAAACTAGGTTTAAAAAAAAAAAAAGTATAATTAATTTTTTACTTCTTCTTGAAAGTGAGACAATGGCAGAGACAGAATTGCAGAAGAAGCAGAAAATCTCTTCATAAAAGAAGGAAGTCACTGCTTTTTTTCAAAAAAAGTATCTCCTAGTTGCTATTTGGTAAAGATGATGCTGATAATCCCATACACAAAAAAAGGAATAATGGTTCATTGAGGCTTTTCTTTTTTCTTTTTTTTTCAATAATGAATGGCTTATTTGGTTTCATTTGAACATTTGAAACTTGTTATGCTGGAGTGATTTTGTAAAAAGAATTAGAACTGCTTTCCCCTGGTCTGTTAGATGTTGCCAGTAGTTTTGGGAGACAAATGAGTGTTTTGTTCTCATGCATGTAGCAGAACTATACAGACCTACAGACCTTGAACCACAATGATTTTACAGGCATAATATTGTCCTCAACTGTGTTAAAATCAAAGCAAGCATCTAGATAGCTTCATATGGAACTTTCTGTGAAATCATATCTAATGAGTCTGCAAAAAAGTGCAGAAGTTCTACATGAGTTCTACATGCCTGCACATCAAGGTACAGGCAGCAAAGGGACAAAGTATTGCCTGTCATTTTAACTCTTCTTGATGCTTTAAAATAGCTATGAGTGCTATCTAATTAACTATTATATATCTATTATCACATAATTAGTCTAAGTTTGAGAATATTAGTAGAGGACCTTTACCTGATTAATATTGCATGAAAAGTTTAGTTCCAATTCTGGTTTTTCATTTGTTCACAAAGGGCACTTGTATTGATAAAATGTGACAGGGATAACTTTGTTTTCTTTGAAAACTGTTTTAGCCCTTTTTTTCTGCTATCTTTGATATGCAAAATTACCAGACATTCCTAAATTGACCTTCAATGTGGACTATTATATTCCAAAATTCTTTTGGGGGTAAAGGGGATTTTTTTTTCACGATGTTTGAGTGAATTATTTTATGTCCTGAAGAGTTGGCTCAATTATCTGATCTTATGGAATTAAATACCATACAATCAAAATGGCATGTGAAGAAAATTGCTCTACAAGTGACTCATTGCCTTTGCAAAACCCAGTGAGAAATTCCTGTTATCCTTTCTGTAGAATTTCCTCATATGCCCCCTGCAACTGCTGTCTCCCCACTGAAGTGTAGGACCATGCTGGTAGTCGGGATCTAGAGAGGAGGCTTTTTAAAAGTGATATATTTTGGCAGAGTTTAATACTTCTATACTCATAAGAATGTTGAAGGAAAAAACCCTCAATGTGCTTTCAAGTGGATGAGGAGGGAGAAGAAAGTATCCAGCTTCCTTCTCAGGTGTTAGCTTTGGTGCCTTTGAGGCATCTTATAGAATAGAAACTGATGAACACTGACTTCCACCATATAGCTGAAAAAAGATTTAGAAGCATCTTTAAAATGGAATATGTGCCTCATTCTATTCAAAGACTATTCAGTATATAACTTTCACATAATTACCTTGAACAAAGATGCCAGTATGACTAATAGCTTTTAACATTGTCAGCCACCCGAGATATAAGAGGTCGCAGATACTCAGTAATTAAAAAGCTGATTGATTGCTAAGGCACTATAAAAATAGTTATTACCTAGCATACATCAAAATGTCAAACCTGCATCTTTAACTATGGAAAAACTTCTCAGATTTACAGAGTTTGTAGTGTGGAAACTTTCACAGATGAAGCAGCTAAGCAAATGGTTATAAGGCTGTGGATGTAACTGTTCTTTTAAATATCTGTGTTCCTGTGATAGTGTTGTGTTGTTAATGAACCTTGTGTCTTATTTCAGAGAGATTCCCCCTCTACATCCAGACAGTCCCCAGCTAATGGTCATAGCAGCACTAACAATTCTGTTTCGGTAAGATTTCCAGTTCCACACAGAGAAAGCGTGAAAGTTTTGTTGGTGCTCATCTGCCATTACTGTTCTACTTATTGTGTGGTCAGTGGAAAATTCTGTCCTGCTGATAGAACCAAGGTTATTACATATGTAACTCCCCGTTTTCTTTTTTTTAAGATTTTTTTCCAACATATCCTTATTAAAAGCCATATAGTGAATTAAATGTTAATAACTGTAATGTGACACTTCAGTCATTCATAACTCATTGTTAGCAGTTTCCTCAAAACTACGCAAAGGTTTAAAGTGAAAGTTTTATTTCCATCCTGAACTTTGGAAGCAGTGTTTGAAGAAAGAATAACTGTGCAGTTGGTATTTCAAGACATTTTAGACTCTTTTTAAGTTTTGTGTTTTGAGAGACCACTGGAACGTGTACTGGTTTCCGCTATCTGAGTTAACGAATTGGTGTGCCCTCTGCTGTTGTGGTACGTGCACATACTTTGTGGAATATGAGCCTTGCCTGGACATGAAAAGCGAAAGGAAGTGGCTTTAAACTGCACTACAAACCAAGCTATTATCATCACATCTTTAACACAAAGTACTTCAGTTTCAGATATATTCAGGTAGAAAGGCGGTGGTGATCTCCTGTTTTTCTAAAGTATATTAATGTTGCAATTTGTGTTGTTTATCATTTGTCATCGTTTGGACCAATGTAGTAACTACACATGCAAGTTCCTTCAGTAAGAGTGCTGCAGTATCATGAGTTCATGGGACTAGCTAAAAAAAAAAAATGCACACAACAAAAAAACCGAGTAACTACTTCTTTAACTATTAAAAAAATTACAACTTAGAAATCATTTGCCACAAGGTAAAGTGCTTATTAATTAATATAATGAAAAATAATTGTGTAAATGAAAAAATTAAAACTTTTGTGAATTAAATCGAATTTGTAATATGATGAGTAGTTATAATCTTAATCCTTGGCACAATTAATCATATTATACATCATTAATTTTTTTTTAATAGTCATAATAGCCATTCTTCTCTTAAAAACAGGACTAAATATTAAGTGGAAAAGGCATCACATAAAGAGCCTCTTTCACTTGACAGTGCTTTTGTGTTGAAGATGCTGAAGTTTTTATTAAAAAGCACATTCTCTATCTGCTTAAACTTTTTACCTGCTTTCTTCAGCTTGCTGCTAAACAGCCTGGGTTTGATTTTTCTTAAGAAAAAAATATTTCTAAACATGGGTCAACGCTTTATACTTTTGTCTGACTTACCATTTTACTGTAATGTAATATGAATCACTAACAGATGGTGTTGTGTACCCTTAAAAAGTAAAATGAAAATTTCTTCTCCTGGGTTGACTTTATTCTGCAGGACTTGCCATCGACAACACAACCAAAAGGACGACAGGTGAATAGATATCCTCCATGGGAGTTTTTGTAAACTTAGCTGCTAGTGAACATCCCTGCTTATCTTTTTCCCCCTCATATTCTGTATGTGCTGGACTAAAACATTTAAGCTTGGAAAATTTGTTCCATTTTTTTCATTTTTCTTTTTAACTCATTTGTTTGTGGCTAATTCAAAATAGCATTTTTTTTCATGTGTCCATATGTGTGAGAGTTACAAAGTCATTGTCAATTTAACTAGTTGTTGTTTTAGTTCAGAACGCATTAATAGAATTACTGTTGTGCAGTGACCTCTGCAGATTTTCATCTTAGAGGAAAGCTCAGACATGTATTTTAGCTGAAGTGGAGGCTAGTAGGGCAAGTGTCTAATATTCTACTCTAAAATGTTATACTGACAAAGATTCTAAAGCTTGAGTTGGTCTATAACTAATTATTAACATTAACAAAGCTCTTCAAAGAAAAAACATCAATGACAGTTTCTATTAAGGGTTGAGAAATCTGAAGATAGCCTCTTAAATTTTCAGTCCTAAGGCCCAGACTCAGTAACCTCCCTTAACTTTGTTACCTTGACCTGATGGTAGTACATGTCATCATCAACCAAAGAAAGGTCTTCCCTCTCCAGAGAATCCCAAGAAAGTCTCTAAGGGCTCCACAGAGGACTCCCTATGACTCTCCTTGCAATTTTAAGATTTCTTTTTTACTGCAGCCTCCAAATCAACACATACCATCAAGTGATTTGTGTCTCATCTTCAGTAACTGCTCCATTTATATGTAACCCCTTCAGAATGTGCCTCTGATTCTTTAGCAGTGGACTCAACCTCATTCTCTCCCAAGAGTTTTAATAACAACTCTTGCAATTCCATTCAAAAGAGTCAATTAACTCCATGATCTGTTGTCTTTGAAAATCTTTTTATACTGCTATCTGGTTAAGTTAGTTGGAACATCTGTTACAAGAATGGATTGCTCTCACTTTGTTTCCCATTTTTAAAGCTTATATATGTATGATTCTTTCAACTTTCTATTGTCTTCTGAAGTTCCCAGCTGCCTGAACATAATCCTGGAAAGGCTCCATGAAAGACCTTCCAAGCTGTTGTGTTTAGGTTTACATTTACCTCTCACAAGGTATTTTTCCCAGAAGAGACCCTTTGTTTAAGGCAATATTGGAATAATGGTGTTTCTCATACTCGCACCATTTAAAAACCCAGTTACCTGGTTTTTTCCAAGAGTCTTTTCCCATTGAACCAGCATATTTTTCTTGTAGCTTGTCATCTTCGAGGACAGTGAGGGCTTTGATAACAGATACATCGCTATCTGTAAGGAAGTCTGTAACCTTCCATGAACTGCCAATATTTGGTGGATGATGGCTCAAACTGGAGCAGGGACTTGAAAAGCAAGGAAGTTTCTAGATGGTAAAAATATGACCTACATTTCTAGACCTATATTAGATAAGGGTGAGGGGAAATAAGGCATTGGTTCAATGCTGATTACTTCATAGAAAGCCAATTACTAAATAAATTAAATCAATTTCAAAATATCCTATTTTTCAGGTGATTAAAATAGGTTTGGTTGCTTGTCTAAACTCACCCACTCAGTGCACAGCAGAACAAGGGTCAGATTTAGTATATTGAAAGTTGAGTTCGGTGTTGGTATTATCATCTGATCCTCTCACTTTAAACCAATAAAAATGCAGGTACAAGATAGTAGCAATTAGCCATTTTAAGTTAATTTATTCATATGTGGGGTTGCAGATTGGATTGCTATAGAAATGAACTTTTTAAAGTGCTGTTAATAGTCCTAACACTGCATAGTTACAGCTATTTTTGGAGCAGAATTTGAGCAAAGTTGAAAACTGTTGCAGTTTAAGTGAAAGATATTCCTTTGCAATGTAAATTATTTTTTTTAAATCTAGTTGATTTTTAGTAAGAAAATCAGAGTAGAGTATACATGGCTTTTTGAAATGCTATAGGGTAATGTTTGAAGTTCATCAACTGTAGAAATTACCCATCTTGGACATACTTAATTCCGATTTTAAGATCCTTGGGTGCATCAGGGCTCTAATTAGTAACCAAAATTGGAGATCACTTTTATTTTTATTTTTTAGGGTTGAGACCTTCTTTCTGCTAATGTTTCTTAGAGGATAACTTACTCAAGTCATTAGTTTTAATTTATATGGGAGTAGATTTTTACTGAAAAAACTATGCAGAGAATTGCCAGATTCCTCTCAAGTAACTCTATGTAATAGGTGCAACACAGGACTTCCTATTTAGTCCTAAAACAAGGTACAAAATTTCAGTCTAAATACTAAAGATCATTAATGTAACCTAAGTCCTTCATACTGTCCAATAACATTTCCTGCCATACAAATTTTTAAAACAATTCATAGGACTTCAGTTGGAAAATACAGTACAGTTCAAGCTGTAACGTACTGGTTTATAGTCTGTAATGATTCATGATATTTAATATTGATTTGTGGGACTCTTATCAGTTTATTATGTGTTCATTTTTGCTGTTCAGGTTTTAAAGTAGGTAGAAGACATGAGCTTTCAAAATAACATCATACAGCTTCACTGTTTGCTGGGGTGGGGAGTTCTGTTTCATTTTCAACTATCATGCTTTTGCCATTCTGTTTCGTCCTTTGTTTGTTGCAAATAGTATGTGTAGCTACATGCACAGATCAAATTTTCACGTGGTACTCTTAATACTGTACCAGTAATAACATCACAGTGTCTTTTATAAACTTTTTTATAGATATATGTAAGAGCACAATTTGAATATGATCCAGCGAAGGATGACCTCATTCCTTGCAAAGAAGCTGGCATCAGATTCCGAGTTGGTGATATTATCCAAATCATTAGCAAAGATGATCACAACTGGTGGCAGGGTAAACTTGAGAACTCCAAAAACGGTACTGCAGGTCTTATTCCTTCTCCTGAACTTCAAGAATGGTATGACTTGAATTTTCTATAAAAATTAATTTAGCTTTGCTTTTATTTCCGTCTTTCATGCTTTTCTTTGTTGTATAGCTAGTTTTTATATAATTTTTTCTTTTTACAAAAAAAAAAAGTCTATAGATTGCCTCAGTTTGTGGCACTGATTTTTTTTTCATATATGCGTAGTAGTAAGGGTTGCATGCAATATTGTATGTGTGGTTACATTAGAAAAATAAACACCTGTGTTAGTAAACATCGTGCTTTCTGATATACTACAGGAAACTATGACTGAAGGTTACGTACAAATTGTTTATGTAAGGGGGTCAAATTAATTTGTCTTTTAGGTTCTAAACAGTGTTATCATCAGTACCGCTTATATGCCAAGACACAAAGCACAAAGATCATTGATAGGTTTTGAATGAAAGCCAAAAAGTAGAAAGAAATCACAGTGCAAAGATTCCCGAATGACAGATTCAATGAGCAGCAGTGGCAATGAGTACCACAAAAGCAATGCAGAACCTTTAAACAACCTCTTGCAGAAGCTGTTTAGTAAATATTTCAAATGTATCAGCACAAGCTCTGGCAAGCAGGTCCTGGGCCATTACAGTTATGGCCATAATGGAAGAAGGTTTATCAGTATACATAATCTAGCCCAAAATACTTCATACAAGATTTGTTATGTAAAAGAATTAGAGTGTTGGAAAGGGTTTAACAGCACCTGTGCCACCTGGACTAGCTAAAAGAGATTTTGCTAGAAGGCAGAGGTAGACAAGACATTTCATTCCATCTCAAGAGCTCTCTTGCAAGCCCTGATGTAAGGGAGACACTGGTATACATTGCAACAGGAACACTTGCAATACTTCATCCTAAAGATCGACCTCAAAACAGTTCCTCAACACAACACAACTTGCTCTGAAGTAATTTAGACTATAGTGGTCTTCCAGTCTAATCTGGTGCAAAGCAGCCTACAGCCGTTTTAGTAGCCACCCTTCCTCCCACGTTCACTTGATCTGGAGCTTTAGTGATCTACCACTAAGAAGATATTCTTTATTATCAAAATACCTCTGTATGTAAGTGCTTTTTTAAGACAATGTAAAAAAAAAAAAAAAAAAAGGGGTTTGCAAAGTTTTATCTGTACTTTTGTACTATTAAAAAGTCTTATTTTCCTAATTCATTCTGTGTGGCTTTTTAAAAATCATTGATCACAACAAAAAAAAAATTTTTCTCCTCCATATGCCAGGCGAGTTGCTTGTATTGCCATGGAGAAGACCAAACAGGAGCAACAGGCCAGCTGTACTTGGTTTGGAAAGAAAAAAAAGCAGTACAAAGACAAATATTTGGCAAAGCACAATGCAGGTATGAAAAAAAAATATGCAAGTATCTTTAACAGGTTAAATTTCTTACAATCTAAACCTTGCCATTAATTGTTCAGCTGGCACTGTTATATAAACCTAATGAGTTACTTAGGAAAATATAACCAAAATTCTGATTATGCCAACATTACTCTGCTTGTTCTTTGCTATTTAAACATATAGCTTATTCAGTGAAAGGCAAGCTGCAACAAAGTAAAAGCATTGTGATATATCCTAATATAGGCTTACATTGTTTTGGGGTTTATATTTAAAGGACCACTAGATACTAGAATCAGGATATGAATTTTGCAATCTATATAACTGTACTGTGCTCTACAGAAGACTTCTCAGTAGCATCCTTGTTAATACGTGTTTATAGTTATAGCTTATATATGTAAAAACATCAGGAAAGGGCATTTTTCTTGAAGTGCTAATCAGCTGGAAGTGGAATAAGAGCCATGACATAGTCAGTGTGTTACTTACAGTTACCCAAAATAGAACAAACTGTGGAAGTTTTTCCTCCTTGAGGTGATCTCTGCTTGAATCCTAAGTTTTGGGTTTCTATTTAGACTGCTGAAAAATTAAATCGTTTTAGGTAGAAGTGTGAAGTAAAACATCCTTGCTGAGCAAAATTCATTAGTTTTAGTAGTAAAGAAGGAAGACGCATTCATTCATGAACGGAATTTAGTTCATTTCTCCTTTTAATATAAAATACTTAATGTGTTGAAACTGTTTCTATTGCTTTTGTGTTGATATCACATACCATGATGATAAATATGTTGTGGTCTCTTGAGAGGCTTGCAGAGATTTTTATTAGAATTAAAAGATATATTTGTCCAAACAGTGTAATGAAAATATTTTATATATTGCATTAATTTCTGGGGTTTTTTCAGTTGCATTCTTGAATGCACCAATGAAACAATATAAATCTGTATTTTCACATTTCTCTTTACCTGTGCAATCTGTGTGCGGTATCAGAGCTCATAATATATCAGTACTTCAGAATTTATGTTTCCTTTGAAGTCATTTGAAAATAAGTTCCAGGAAAGTCAAAGAACAGTAACTGTCATTTGTACTCCTTAATTCCGCATCGCATTTAAGATGTTCACAGTTAAATATATAATTACTCGTTACCCTGAAAACCCTTATAAGTAGAGACTGAAAGCTTTGTTTCCTTCCTTTTGCTGGTTTAACATTCTGGGGGTTTTAATGTTTCCACTTCGTTGCAGTAGCACTAAACCATGTTTTACTAATTATGAACTTAATGAGAATAAACTGGATTTTATGACTATTACTAATTATGACCTTATGAGAATAAACTGGATTGTATGACACAAAGTCTTTGATGATACTGGGTTTAAAGTATTACCAGTTGCACATAGCATACATTCCCAATGCATCGCTACTCCCTTCACTTGTGGCAGCATAACTTTGCGTGGCCACACTGTTAATGGTATTAACTGAAGAGCAACCCAACAAAAAGCATAGATTCTTTTTCTTTAGGGCAGATAATTTTTTTAATGCAGCCCACAGTGCAACTGCATAGTTAATAATGTCAGTGTGACTAAGCACAGCATGCTACTAAGAACAGGTGAAGGAAAAAAGGATGGCTAGGGAAGGAGAAGGAGCAGGTGATACTTGAGGAGCAAAACTAGCTCAAAGATTTTTTGTATCAATTACATCCCTGAAAGGAAGGTAATCTAGACTTTTCTGTCTTGATAGAGTGGGGACATTTTGGAGAAGGCAAACTGTGACACTTTGAATCACAGTTTGCCCACCTTAGTGCTTGCCACTGTCAGTGCTGTTAGTCACTTTACATTGGCGCACAGTGTTTGCCAAAAATTAGAAACATGAGCATTAAACGTTATCATAATGACCATAAAAGAAACTGTTATTTTCAGAATACCATCTGACACTTCCCCTTTCCCTTAAGAAGTCAAAAAGTTTATGAAAGCGCAGATTGGAATCAAGGTTTCTCTTAGTTTATTGATGTTTTTTGATCTTGGCATCCTTGCAGTATTAAAGGTGATGCCAGTAATATTCCAGGGAATTCTGCCAAATGTAATATATAAAGAGGTTCACTGAAATGCTGTGGTACTCACATGAATTTAAGTTTAACTAAGGTGGTACTGAATTTATTTTCTCTGCACTACTCTGTCATGTCTGGTATTGTTAGTCAAATATGGCAGGACTGGCTTTTGCAAACTTTCAGTGTCTACCTGTCTCAGAATAAAAACCAGATGTTTTCTTCTGGTGGATCCAAAATAAACATAATTAATTTGGAACTGAGAAGTCTAATCCAGATGTCAAAATGTTGCTCTTGCAAAGAAAGTGGAGTTTATTTCTCTCATATCTTAGCATAAAATTCAATAAATCATTTAGCAGTATGTAATCTATTTGGACTTCCCTGTTATTTTTGTCTTAGGGATGAGTCTGAACTGGGGTGCTGAGAAATGACCTAGTAAAATACTTCATGGTCAGCTAAGATTTATGTGGCTAGCTGGTGATTTGAGAGCTAAGATTTTGGTGTGCTCTATTGGGATATTACTGGAACTAGAAAAGAAATTATTCTGCAAATCAGACATAGTTTGTGAAGTAAAGAGGAGAATATTTCAGGTACTTTTTATATTTAAAAACAAATATATTCTCCTTTACAAGAGAAATATAATCCCATTTTTCTTTCCTCCATACTTGATATTAGAGTACTGCGTCCTTCAAGAGACAATTTCACAATCATATATACATCTTATCATTGTAAAGTCAGTTTTAAACCAAAGCCCACGGAAAAAATTAGATGTTTTTCATTATTAGGTTCACTGGCATTTTTATAAATGCTATAGAGATATACTGATATCTAGATATATTATTTATTTTACTGGAATGTTATTGCAGGACTTCATAAAAGAACACTCTTTAGAACATACTAGACCTATGCTTCATATTATGCATAATGTAGAAAATTGCCAAGCTTTTATAAAATACGTTTATCATTTCTTAATGTGATTTATTTGCCTTGTGTTTAGACTATTGCATGGTAAAGTTTATTTTGTGCATATACTTTTTATTTTACTAATATATTACAAGCCATATCTCAATGACCCCTGTACATTTTTCATGCTGTCTTACTCCCAATGGCCTCTGTGCATGTAAGTAACCTGTCAAGTGACAATGCCTCTTTATTTGCTTCTTACTGTTTCCTTTCAAGACCTCCTTTTCTTTATTAGCTAGTAACACAGAAGCATTGAAGTTTAGTCTTTAAATGTGCCCTGTATTCCTCATATCTTGTGTATATTAAAAAAATTAATCATTTTTCTTTCACATTTGAAAACCCTACAATCATTAGTTAAATCCATGTAGACTGAGACACATCTTCTCCATGCTGCTAGTTTGTGATGAAGGCATTAATATGTATCATTTATGTTGTTTGTTCCTGTTGTTTGTATCTAACATAATGTGGTTTTGTTCAAGAAAAAAATAAGGGATTGATTTTTTTATTATTATGATTTTTTAATGGGAAAATGCAGGCCTAGATAGTTAGAATGGTGAAACTGTTTAACATATTGTAGATCTTTAACCCTTTCTAATATGAAGTGAATTATTAATTAGTTTAAATAGTGTGAAGGTGCAAAAAGGACAGTAGTAAGAATTCCGTGTCTGTGGAATGGGAGAAAAATATGACAGAATTCTTGCTTGTAGTATTTGGGGAAAGGCTGAAAGAGATTCTTTAGGATAAAATTCAAAATGCTTTAAATGGACTAAGAAGTTTTCACTTTTGTATCTTTTAAAGAGTTGAGTATGGCAATTGAGACATTTGTAGTGTGACCAAATTGAAGTAGCTGTACTTTTTCTTTAGGGTAAAAAGACTGCTGAATTGAAAAATTTGCCCTATTAAAAAAAACACATTAAGTTAAATCTTCTGCTGCTTTAACTGGGACTTAATTACAAAGAGCATTTGCTTTTTGGTAGGCTTCACAGTCTTAATGCTGATCTTGGTGGTTGGGGACTTGTGGAGCAAACAAACTAAAGCTCCCACCACTGCCTACTTTCAGAAGAGGTTTTGGATAGGGGGAGAGGGATATATTTGGACTCATCTTAAAAGATGGATGGGATATAGTTGAGGTGAATACACCAGCATAGGACTTGGGAACACTCAAAGATCTCATACTTTAAATGCAGTCTCTCCTCCCTTCTTTTTATAGCATGCATAAATACAGGACTGAAAACTCTTGCTAGTTGTGCTGCTCACAATTGCTGATTGCTGTAATCTTTATAAATATAATTAACTGCCTCCTGGCTTCTTTTTTTATTAAAATTCTGCAAGAATTACCAGAGGTGTTGTGTTATTGGGCACAGGAGGAATAAGCTGTTTTTAATGAACAAAACTTGATTTGTCAATCATTGTATACCTTGGCAATTGACAATAGATTGATAGGCATGAAGGAATTCATCCAGTTTCAATTGCAGTTGAAATTATTTCTGAAATAATACTTTTACATTTTTTCGCTAAATATGGTGGAGGTTCTTTTATGTAATGCCATCACTTTTCATTAGAATTCTTCATTCTGTCACAAGATTTAAAAGCATGTCAATTTAACTAGCACGTGTGTTTAAAGAGAACTCTAATTACAATTAATATGGTGGTAGCTTTGAAGAATAAATACCACAAGCTATTAACACTTTTCTGTACATTGCTCTTAGATCTTGTTAAAACATGATTATGAAAGCAGCCCTATCTTTAGTGTAAATAGATGTTCTCATATTGTGTTCATGTTGGTCACTGTCTACAGATTTTTCTTTAATATTGCTATTTTTTAGGAATGCAAACATGAATGGCATGCCATTTTAGCTAATTTTTGTGGTCTGCTGAACAGTGCATGAAAGGACATGCAAACTTTCCTAAGTAGCTTTATTATTGCTTTTTTTAACATTTTTTAAATGAACACTTTTGTTAAAGTTGCATAATGAAATTAGTTTTATTTTCCATAGCATATTACTTTGTATTATAAATCTAAAACTTGCTAGAATTGTAATTTGTAGCACAATTAATTATCACCCTTAATGTGCCTTTTTTCTTATCCCCGTTGGGGTTTCTTTTGTGTTTTAGTGTTTGATCAATTAGATCTCGTCACATATGAAGAAGTAGTAAAACTGCCAGCATTCAAAAGGAAAACACTAGTCTTACTAGGTAATTTTGAGTTATTATTCTGAACATTACAGCATAGTTTTGAATCTCTTTTAGTGGAAAATTTATAATTCATTTTTGTGTTGTGGATTAGGTGCCCACGGTGTTGGAAGAAGACACATAAAAAACACACTCATCACAAAACACCCGGACAGATTTGCTTACCCCATTCCTCGTAAGTAGCAACATTCAATGTGCTGCAAAATTGTTGGTGTCATCCTTGACAACACACCCATTGTACTGCTACATGTGTGCAGTTCTGCCGAGTTGAATCCTATCTTAAAGGTGGGGATTGTGATAGAACTGGGTATATTTATTCTTTTTTTTTTTCAGGCAGAAGGGTAGTAAGTAGCACCATTTTTACATTGAAAGTTTCTTAGTAGTCACAAAACTTCTTGTTAAGCATACTTCTTTCTACCCTAAATGTTTGTTACTTTAGAATGAAGGCTAAAACATTTTTCTTTTTTCTGTGCTAATTTTACATTTACAGTTCAGGTATGATTGGAACAGCCTTGACATTTAAAACTGTATAATTCCCATGAGAAAAAATATAAACTGGATTTAGAGGAAACCTTTAATGTGTACCTGATCTGAACGTTTTAAATTACTTTTCACAGCCTAGCCTTGAGGACTGGTGTACTAAAATAACTTCAAGTTTCCAGAGATGACAATAAGAAAAAGAGAACGCAGTTAACTTCACTGCTTGCAAGTGGGTTGTTATGAAGAGCACAGGGCTGTTTTCCCTTCATGATAATCTCCATCACTACCATGGCAGGAATTGCATATCCTACTACATGATCTATTGGAGATGCACCCTCTTTCCTCAAGCTAGGCATTCTGAAACAAGAGCATCCATCAGCTAACTGTGTCTACTCATATTTCAGGCTGACCCAGAAACACAATATGGGGGTCAGAAGTTACACTGATGACCATTATGTATTAATTTAAATCTCTTTATACATTGTTAGTGCTTTACTTTAAAATTAGACTTAGGTGGTTTTCTATCTATAAGGAGTTGTTGCTAAAAAGTATTATTTTTAAGGACTTACCTGTAAATCTGTTTGGAAGGGGAAAAGGGTTAGTTGGCTGCTGCTTTGTTTCCCAGGCTTGCTGACTAAGGAGTTAGACAAAGGCCAGTACCAGCAGAAGGAAAACAGAAAGACCTGGCCCTTTTGAAAGCATGGGCCACTAAATCATCACCCCAGCAGCAATGTGAAGCTGCACTGTTTGCCACACTGCTGTTTATATCTATAGACTAAAATCCTGGATTAGACATTTTAAAAGTGCAGTGTCAGTAGTGTGTGATATACATTGTACCTACGTTACTCAATTCAGACATGATTATATCAGGGGGAGTAGTAACCCAGCAAATACATTCTCCATTACAAAGAACTGAAACAAAGAGTAATAAATGTTTTGCAGGGTGCTTTTCACTAAGCCTCTTTCAAGTGCTAACTATATTGATTGCTGTGAGGAGGTAGAAGCTGAACTAGTTGTTTTGTCTTCAAATACTGATTAAAATGGACTCACCTATACCATGCCAACCACACCTTACATTGCTTCCTGTAGATCCCTGCTCTGTGGAAGCACTGAAATTGCTTCACTGATAATATAAGGCTAAAAAGTCTAGACTGCAAATCAGGATGAAATTCAGGTGCTTAAGCATCAGTACGATGTCCAGATGCCTCTTTTAGACATCACCTGACCTCCAGCCCCACTCCAGAATAGCAATGGTCTCTTTAAATCCTGTGTTATATCCAGTAGTTCTATATGGATGCTTCAGATTGAAGGCATTTAGGGCATTTAAATTAGCACTTTATACTGGTGTTTAGAGACCCCCATTACTTTCTTATGTTAGTGTTATAAACAGATCATATAAAATCTATCACATACACTTCAAGTATTATGGGAACCTGATCTGTCTTTCAGCTGACTCTAGGTAATTAAATCTATTCTCTCCAACTCTCAGGGATGTTTGTTTCTGCATTCTTTCACAAAACCGTGGTAGGAGTAGGTAGCTTTTGAGATAGGCCTTGTGTTGGATGTGGACTTTTGGGGAATGCTTTATGAAGAAATTATCTTCCTGCTGAAAACCTGATCATAAAGTTCCTGTCACACACAGTGGTGGTTAATTAAAAGGATTAGTAGGCCATGCATCTTTTACCACTGCAGAAGCAATGTATTTGAAAAATATGTTATTGCTAATTAGTTTTCATCAATCTTGACCACAAGTAATCAGGTCCTCACCCACTTTTTAAACTTAGAAGCAGAAAACCTCATAGGAATTTAAGTAAAAATAGGAAAATACAGAAATTTTTTACAAAAGAAGAGAATTTTGGGGAACTCTAAAAGTATGTAAGTTCAGTAGGCCTAGGGCATCAGTGAGTAGCATAGTGATATTATATGGTTTATATAATCCATTGTTCTTGAATTCCTTAAAATAATAACTATGATCTATAATATTTATATAGAACTTTTCATCTTTGAAATATGCTAATTAATCCTCAGAAGATTGCTAATTAATCCTCAGAACAGTAATAGGTATAATTAAAAATAGAAGATGAGTTCAATTTTTTGATACTTTCTTTGAAGTTATGATAGGGTTGTTGGAAGATACGGAATCAGATTGGGAAGAGATGTGTTTCAGATATGTCACCAACATAAATATGATAGTGGAAAAATATGAGAGTAAATCAATTTGTGAGGGGATATTAGAAGAGAGAGAAGCAAGTGGATATCAGCATGCCTGTGGGGAAAAGAGGAACAGATGGCATACAGAATCACAGAATGGTTGAGATCCCTACCTCTGGAGATCATCTCGTCCAACCCTCCTGCTCAAGCAGGGCCACCCACAGCCAGTTTGCCCAGGACCATGTCCATGTGGCTTTTGAGTATCTCCAAGGATGGAGACCCCACCACCTGTCTGAGCAGTCTATTCCAGTGCTTAGTTATCCTCACAGTGAACAAGTTTCCTTGCATTCAGACGGAAGCTCCCATGTTTCAGTGTGTGCCCGTTACCTCTTGTCCTGTCATTGAGTATCACCGATAAGAGACTGGTTCCTTCTTTACACCTTCACTGTAGATATTTTTACTCATTGATGAGATCCCCCCGAGTCTTGTCTTCTCCAGGCTAAACAGTGTCAGATCTTCCCGCCTTTCCTCATAGGAGAGATGCTTCAGTTCCTTAGTGCCCCTTCACTGGACTCTATCCAGTATATCCATGTCTCTCTTGTACCGAGGAGCCCAGAACTGGGCACAGCACTCCAGGTGTGGCCTCACCAGTGCTGAATAGAGGGAAAAATCACTTCATTCCACCTGCTGCCAATACTTTTGTCTAATGCAGCCCAGGATACTTTAGGCCTTCTTTAACCACAAGGGCACATTGCTGGCTCGTGTTCAACTGAGTGTTAACCAGGGCCCTCCACAAGACCTTTTCTGGAGACTTGCTTCCCAACTGGTCAGCCCCCAGCATGTACTTGTGCATGGGGTTGTTCCTCCCCAGGCGTAGTACTTGGCACTTCCCCTTGCTGAATTTCATGAGGTTCCTGTCAACCTGTTTCTCCAGCCTGTCAAGGTCCGTCCGGACGTGGCAGCATGACCCTCGGGTGTATTGGCCACTCCTCCCAGTTGTGTATCATTGGCATCCTTGCTCAGTGTACACTCTGCCCCATCACCCAGATCACTAAGGAAGATGTTGAACAGGATTCGGCCCATTACTGGCCCCTGGGGTAGAATGGAGATGTTAACTGAATTGTTTAGAAACTCTAAAAACTGTAAGATCTGGCCTTTGCTGTTGAAAGCAGCTGATAGAGTCTCATAGTCTTGACCAGGTAAAGGTTATTTATGACCTTCAGTTCTTCCTCTGTTATGTTTTGATTTTTACCTTTTCCACATCCCTTCATCTCCACTTTTCCCAACATGCATCCCCCAGATTCCTGCTTTTCCCAGCCCCTGTCATTCTGCCTGCCTCAAGCTTGTGCTTCATTGTTCTGTATGTTATTTGACAGGTCGTCATTCAGTCAATAAGTATTGATAAACCAAACAAAAAGCCACATATAAGTTTAATATTGCTTTTGTACTAAAAGTGTTTTGTATTTTGTATTTTTAGACACAACCCGACCTCCAAAGAAAGATGAAGAAAATGGGAAAAATTACTACTTTGTATCTCATGACCAAATGATGCAGGATATATCAAACAATGAATATTTGGAATATGGCAGCCATGAGGATGCAATGTATGGGACAAAACTGGAAACAATACGAAAGATCCATGAGCAGGGACTAATTGCAATACTTGATGTAGAGCCTCAGGTAACTAATTAGACGTAGAGGAACTCATCACAAATTGTTCAACCTTATTTTATTGAGATATATTTATTTTTATTGATTGCACACTAGATAAGTAATGCATACAGTAATGTGGAACAAAACTCCCTGGAACACCAAGGTATCAGTCTGTAAAGTGGAATTCTAATAATCATCTTGTTAGAAGAAATAGAGCAAAAACAAATTCATCATTTAGTTTGGTATGCAACCACTGTAGCTTGAAAAATCTACTTTCCATGAAACGTTTTACTGTATTAGCTTCATGTCCAGTGAAATGTATCAAAACAAGTTATTTTCATTGCCTGCCAGGAGTAATGTTTCGCTATTTTCAAAAATTTTTCTTTGCTGCTATATTAGAGTGTAATCTTGCTCCTAACAGACTCTTGGCTCCATAACACTATTGAGCATGGTCAGAAGCTTTTGGGGTCAATCACCGATATTGATCCTATTTGCACAATGACCAGATCAGTGTTGTTACTTTATAAACTCCTTTCTGTGTTGCGGTGTCACACTTTACAGAGGAGGGCAGGAAGGAAAAAATTATAGTTTGTTCATCCATTATATTAAATCTTCAGTGGAAAACTCAATACATTTCCTTTGAAACATCCATGTAGTCATGACTTCCAGTTCACAGGGATGTGTTTTGGTAAGTGGAACAACATGAATATGGGCAAACATGATGTTTATATTATTCTAGCGGATTTAAGGAAATGGGAGGAAACAGTGTTATCTGTTTAAATTTGCTGCCATCTTTCTTCTTTGTGAATGGATTCAAGAAGTTCAAATTCTTTCAGAATTTCATAACAGAAAAAAGATACCTGACTAAATTATTTAGGACAGTTCACATAGTATGCCAGTGTGATGCTGTTCTGAAAAATAAAAAAACACACTTAAAGGTTTCAGGGAGAGCAGTATTTATAGTTAGTTCAAATGGAAATGGAACAGCTGTTGAAAGCAAACTCGCTTGATAAACCTTTTCAACTTGCATTATTCAGAAGCATTACAATTCTCAGAAGCCATTTTAATCTTTACTGGAATATATTTACATTTCGTAACAGCCACCTTTGCTACAGTTCCTCCAGCACGTGTCTAGCGAACCTCTTTCTTAACCAGTACCCTTATGCATCCATCTCAGCTCAATAAGGACAGCCTGTTTGTGGACTTATTCCTAGTTATCTTATACCACTTGCCAGTTTTCCCTTGGGTACTCTTAGTTATGTGAGTTTTCTTGACTTTCACGTATCGGGTATATCTCTTATTTGGAGGAGGTTGGCAAAGATTATATATATAGGTGCGTTTGAAGCAGGGGAGATTAAAACCTCTTTAGCTTGGAATAAGAGTGGATTGTGGGTTGGTGTTTCTGGGGTTTTTTTCTTAATAAAAAACTTCGGAGAAGACAGGAAGCGGAAGGAGCAAAAAAAGACTGACCTTTAATAGTCTTGCTTTATCTTGTCTATCCATTTGAGTTCAGCTGAGGTGTGTTTACTTGATGTTCTGCAATTCAGTCGAGCTGGAATCTGTACCAAAGTTTCACGTATGGCAGTTCTGTGTGTTACTCAGTAAATTATGACTAAGTCAACTTTTTAATGAAAACTCTTTTCTTTTGCATAGACTTGGTTCAGGGGATTGGTGCTGCATGTACTGAATTAGTGTTACGCTCACTTTACGAACACTTCACTGTGCTTACTTTTTAAAAACTTTGAACCCCTCACATCACATTTTCATTTGTTTCAGAAAATAGTAATAAAAAAACGTTAGTAGGTAGAAAAAGTCAGACAAAAATGATACTCTAATCAACATTTATTCTAAAATACAGTTGGCTCCTTCCCCTGTTTATGGCATGACTGATTTTTTTACCTGGTGTTAATCATTCAGTTTAAATGCAGACAGAATTCTGCACTCTGAGAATGTATGGGAAGAGCCTCTCTGAAGATGCTAAAGCTTTCATTGTCATGAAAACTCACTTTAATTAAGGATAGATATACAGTTTGACCACCAAAAATGTAAAATAATGCAAAAAGTGAAGTGTCTGTATTACTAAGGTCTTGACTCCAGATCAGTTAAAAACAAATACCAGTGGTGGCAAATCTTGATTTTGTATCTTTTGCTTGTGTGACTTACCTTATTTCACGTTGATTGTTGGGAGATTCTTCTAAAGTATCTGATTTTTTTTCACCTAGGCATTGAAGGTCCTGAGAACTGCAGAGTTTGCTCCTTTTGTTGTTTTTATTGCTGCACCTACTATTACCCCAGGCATTAATGAGGTATGACGTGTTGCAATCTAATGTCTTATCAGACACAGCATTAAGGATGAGATTCAGATATGCAGATAAGACTCTTTAATTGTTTCTTTGTAAATGGAGAGGCAGAAAGACAGTTGTATGGTAGCATTAAGTTGATCGAGATGTATTAATTGGTTATTAACTGATTTTTTCTAATTGAAACTATGAACTACAAGTTGGAGGATCCATATGATATATTCTAAAAATACATCTTTTGTTTCGTTCCCTATTTCCAAACCCTCAGCAGATCATTAGCACAATTACTCAATTACAAGTTGCAATGCTAGCACTAGGTTACAGCTAGCCTGAACTGAAGAAATGGGTGTGTGTGACTGTGCGGTCATTCCACCTTTATCTTTAGTATTTTTTCTATACAGCAAATTATATCAGAAATAGACCCATTAATTTCAAAGACTGTTCTCTAAGAATTTGGAGCTTTGGCTAAGTGGGTAATTGCTTGTGGAATAATGTTAAGTGTTCATGCAGGTCTACATTCTGAATTTCCTACTTAGTTTTTATAGAGTATCTGCTCTGCAGATTGCTACTGATTTCAAAGATGGTATCAAGCAATTCTGGATTTAGCTCACAACAGGGCAGACAGTATTTATACACTTTATCTGCTCAGCCTTTTTGAAACCATATTAAGGTATTTAATCAATTGGATTTGACCATGAATCTGTTCCAAATCTCCTAGATGCCTCCTTGGTCACGCAAAAATAGTCAGAAGCCCTGTCTCTACAGCCTGTTTCTATAGAAATGTAATTACAGTATCAAAAGTATGAAACTATGATATTACTGCAGAGGCTTGCAGGAAAATAAGGAACAAGACAAACATATGTAAATGCAAATACCCTGAATGATTATGGAAATAGCAAGTGAAGACTGAAACTTACTGGCCTTGAGCTGCAGTTATACTGGCAGCAGAGGCATTCTACTAGTTCGCTGTTGCTGAAGGGAGCGATTAACTTGCTTCTGGGACATGTACTGCCAGTCTGCACTCACTATGGCACTTACCAGATCTTTTAATAAGCTACTTTAGCTCTAAATTGGATTTTTGTCAGTTTTCAAGCAGCTCACATAGGCTCTGACAAGCACCAATGCCAACCAGAACAAGTAGTGAAACCATATAGCCAGGAAGAGAGATGGGATGGAGAGGAAGTATCTTTTAGATCTTTTAAGTTTCACAGCAGTAAGTGATGTCATTTCACTGTGTCTTATGGACCCATACCCTAACTGGTAAACGTCACAAGCGTACAGACGAAGATCTCTCAGAGCATCACAATTTACAGTGTTAGTGAAGTGACAGTTTGTCTAACTGCTGGTGTTGGCATACGCTGTAAATCAGTACGATCTTGAGGAAAATGCTAGTGTTTTGTATTCTATACTGAATTTGCCTTTGTGCAGGCAAATGGGATGGCATCACTTAAAAATAATTAGAATCATTCTTAGGATGTGGCAAGCAAGCATTGTGCTTGCAGCAGCACTCAGGCAGCCAAGTACCCTGTGTAATTATGTAATTGCCTGGGTTTGTTGCCTCCATACCTGTGTCTCAGCTCCCAAATAGTCTTCCTTGGCCTCACTCATCTGCCAGTGGTATTTAACTTTTAATCTTCCAGCTGTAGGCTATAATGCAGAGACATCTGGGACAGTTCATATGAGGGAGAAAATGTTTTCCCGTGGTACGCTGGGATGAGGACAGAAATGTAGTTTTTATAGCAGCAGTGGGGAAGTATTTGTTCATGCCAAAGAAATATTAGTAGAAGTACCATATTGTAAATACTTGCATTTGTGCTGTAAGACTATGTCTTTATTTTATGCTCTTGTGACTGAAGTCTCTGTGCATGGAGGGTTTCACTCAGGCACTTGATCACTGAACTTCACTTTTAAAGTGTGCTAATTTCTGAATCAATTAAACTTAAGGAAAGGGAGGGGCAGGAAATAGTAACAGCAACAGACCTTACTCGAATACAGGATCCTATTTTCAAAGGTTTATTGGGCTGCATGAAGGGAGATACACAAATCGTCTGTGTGTTAGCAACCTGCGAGGCAGCAAAGGGTGGAGTGTGTGTTTCATATTTCCCATTCATTCTTCCTTTTGAAAAAGTTCATTTGCGTAATGAATATCCCTTTCTGTTTATCCTCGTATCCTGCTTTTTTTATTTTACTTAACGCTTTTTGAGACACTTCTGTAAATGACTCTCCTTTTTTCCTCCCTTATGTTTTCTTAAATTTCATCTTTGCTTTTCTTTTCATTTTCCTGCATTCGTACTAATTGTACATAGCTGCCAAAATGGTGCAGAAAATTGCCTGTAAGTACCAGCTAGGGGCTGACAAGGTAGTCCTGGTTATTTCAGTAGTTCTAGAATGTAGATATGCTCGTTCCCGTTCAACATTACTTTCACCATTGGAATAAAAATTCAATGTAATAATGACTTCAGATATCTGCACCAAAATTATCTGCTAGTAAAAAGAAACTAGAGCGCAAAATTTCTACTCTTACAGCTGAACATCTGAACTTCGTGATAAAATCAGTGCAGAGGCCTGATCTTAAAAGTGTCTCTCTTGAGACACTTTAGCCTATTGTGGACCACACAAACTATCTCAATAATCGAGGACCACACAGCAAGAGTTAGGAGACAAAATATTACACGTTCCAACTGAGTATAGCAGTGCACTATGAGCAATTCCACAAAATGCAAAACCAATTTACATCATATAGGAAATCTCCCAGAGCATACCCACCTGTCTAATCACAAGGGAAACTTAAATCAGATTATTGCTGTGCTAAAACAGAGAGAGGAGAGAGCATATCAGGAAACGTGGGAGTAGTTCCTCTTTCCTCCAGCTGTTTTCCACCTCCCAATGCCCAGACAGCAGCAGAGGAGTTGACAGGCTCCACTTTTTTGATCTAGATCTTTATTGAGATGTGTAAATAGTCACTGAGCCAAATTCTTCTGGATTTTAGCTATGCTTCCTCCCTTCCTACAGCCAAACAATAAAAGGAATTTTTCTTCAGAAGTTTGCAGTCTGACAGCTGTTTAAACTGAGGAGAATTTCTGTCAGAGCAAAATTGTCAAAGGCCTGGATGGTGTGTATACATTGTTCACAGCCTTAGGAGGGAGTATTAGTAATTTTTTAGGCTGTGCTTTGACTGTCACAAGTGGCAGCTATTGTCTTTATCTACTTTAAAGCCAAAAAACCCAGCCTTCAGAGACCAAAAGTATCACTGGCAGCTGTTATGCACATGGGAGAGATTTCATGAGTAAAAGTCATGTTTCACTCCTTCCTGTCCCAGCTATGGTGGAGAAGGAGAGAAGATTAGGAAAGTGAACTGAATTCTAGTGATGGGAAAGAAAAAGTCTGTTCCCGTAGTGAACGCGCTGCAACTAGACCTGTGTAAAATGCATATTGCAGAGAGCTGAGGGAAGAAGGAAAGACAGATGTTCTGCTC
This sequence comes from Falco peregrinus, assembly GCF_023634155.1. Taxonomy (NCBI): domain Eukaryota; kingdom Metazoa; phylum Chordata; class Aves; order Falconiformes; family Falconidae; genus Falco; species Falco peregrinus. The sequence goes on along the minus strand of NC_073724.1, from coordinate 39,892,549 downwards.
CTAAATGTGAAATGACTGAAGTTGTGCCCATTCATTTGTCTGGCTGCGGGTACCTGAACATTTTGATAAATATCCTTTTTCTTGACCCTATTGAGAGCCCAACTGCTAGAGAGATCTTCGAGAATGAGCTGGGATGTTCACTATTCAAACTTTAATTAAGAAATCTTAGAGAAATGGAGAGGAACTTCCTACAGCAAAAATTTTGAGGAAGTGGGAATTTTGGTATTTAAGACTTATAGACACAGAAGAAACACTTGGCCAAGTCTGGCATGGTTTTGAATGTACAAATAGATACTCTTATCAGAAAAACAGGTGAAATCTGGTCAGTCAAGAACTGTAAGCTTTTTTCTTTTTGCAGAGCTTGAGAAGGTTTGAATGTATTTGAAAACTGCTCCAGTGGCCTGTCCCAGACTTATTACTGCCCCTAAAATTATATGATAGAAATAATGTTTTACATTTCCAACAGGCTATGAAATTAGATATTCCAAAATACAACCCACTTTGATCCCAGTAAAGTTGGCTTTAGGAGAAGCTAAGTCAGGAAAACATTAAAATTTAATGAATTTTTGAAACACTTAGTTTTGTGACATCTATGTGTACAAGGTAAATATTAGTATTCATACTTCTCTGCCTACCATTGTTTGTTTTAAGATGAGATAGATCTAAGGTTTTCAGATTTTTATTGTCAGTCACAGTAAGATAGATGCTTTACTGAGAAAAATTTATTCTTATACTTGTAGGTAAAGATGACACTTGGGAAATCTGAATAGCATTTAAAAAGCTAAATATGACTTAACAGTTCTAAGGCCTCACGGGGGTTTTTCAGGTACTATTAGCTTTGTGACATGAGATTAAAACTTTTAAAGGTGCGATATGATTTTGGTAAGACTGGCTGTAAATATAAAATTAACCTTTAGCTAGAGATGTTTAAATCACTGAAAATATTCTGCTTGGCAAGTATGAATTCTTTTCGTTTGTAGGTTAATTTAAGCAGAAAAGTTTATATCCTCTGCTGATATGAATTGATGTCTCTTTTGGAATCTATGAGAAGTTGACAGTTTACCTAACAAAGATTTTGGCTTAAAGACACTGGGCCATTTGAAATGCTCCACAAAAATATTTAATATTAGTATTGATCCATATTGCCCAATTTGTTAATAGCATAAATTAAATTTGCATGCACTGGTATTTTCTGTGGAAGTTCTAGATGCATAATGGTTCATACAAGGAGCATCCCTTGTGCAGAAGCACGTGAGGAATATTTGTCTAACTTTGAATGAAATTTGTAGTGATTATCAAGTGAAGGCGACATCCCCCCTTCATTTGAGGCTGCAGCTTCAGGGGAGAAGTAGAACTGTAACTTTGGTACAGAACTTCTCCAGAAGTGGCTGGTTTTGTTGCTACAGGGAAGGAGAACTGTCTCAGCACAGATTCTTCCCTACAGAGGACCTGAAAGCCACTGTTCTACAGCAACTTGTCACCATCATTACAAATACTTGGGAAGTTTAAACAGAAAAAAAGGGGAGGAAAGGAGTCTCTTACTAGCTGGGTAAAGGGGAGGAAAGGAGTCTCTTACTAGCTGGATAAAATTCTGTTCCCAGAATAATTTCCTGTGAAAACAGCTATCGGTACTGTGCCTGTATTTCCTGCAGCCTAAAACTCTTGTCATGATAAAGTGTATCCCAGTTGACTGATAATTAGGGTGACCCTATAGATAGATACTACAGAGCAGTAGGAGTCTATAGTGTTCATGTGTAATTTTGCCCCATCTCCACCCCAAATCTGTGGGACAGGAAGGACTTGATTACTTTCCTGTGGCTATTTCAAGGTTCCTGAAAGCAGCCAGTTACTATTCTTTAATTTCTACGGGAATTTGCAGGAAGGGTATCCAAACTTGTAATTGCTGCAGAGCCCTAGAAAGAAGAGCCTTTTGCAATCCTGCTCTCTCAGAAGGGCAGACCTCGCTAACCAAGCCTGTCGCTGTGGCGTTGCTGGCTGTGCAGAGTCCCGCAGCACACCCGCAAAGTGGGATGCACTTGGTTCTGTAAGGACATTGGCACAAAGCCATGGAGAGCATCAGCCTGCTGTGGCTGGCCCTTCTGGAGGGCGGGCTGCATGGCTCATCTTCAGGAGCTCGCACTCGGAGATGCTGGAAATGCTCTGAAACGGGAACTACAGGGTAACGCGGAATGAGAACTTCCTTGTCAGTAAATGGGTAGACCCAGAGGACTGAACCAAAGGAAGTAGACCCAGAAGACTGAAATCATTACCAAATCCAGCAACAGCTGATCCCTGACAATATGCCCTCTCCTGTTTCTCATGTTCTTACCTGGCCGTAGGCCCAATAGCTCGTATTTGTGCACTTCGTACGTTTTATTCGTATATGGTCTCTGTTGCTCATGTCTGTACTGCTTTTCTAAGCTTCCATCCTCTGCCTTGCCTTTTATTGCTAGGCTTGTGTTTTGTCTCAAGTAATGTCAATAACTGAGCGCTGTTTGAGTGTCAGCTTCAAGAGAGAAATTGTGCCAGTTCTCCTCTGTGGTTTCCATAGATTTAGGTGGGGGATCTAAACTGCCTGGGCCTCCCCAAGGCCTGTTTTTTGCCCTTTTCCTTCTCTATAAGCAATGGTTAGAAATCCGTTGTAGAAGAGTACAAAAGGATCCAACTTCTCTCTCTCTCCCATTTTCTTTTCTGACTGCTGAACAGGATGAATCTCTTCAGCGCCTGCAGAAGGAGTCTGAAATCTTACAGAGAACATATGCACACTACTTTGACCTAACAATTATCAACAATGAAATTGATGAAACTATCAGGCACCTGGAGGAAGCCATCGAGCTTGTGTGTACAGCCTCACAGTGGGTCCCGGTCTCCTGGGTCTACTAGACCGATCACGAGAGAATTGAGGAAAAAAAATTAAAAATTAAAAATCTGTCATTACTGGGAACCACCTCATACATGGAAAACCTCTTCGTTATTGACCTTGTATCAACAGGTCTTGGCCCCTAGAGACTACCTAGATGTAGTGTGACCTAAAATATAATTATTGTCATGTCCGAATAGATAGGAGGAGGGGGAAAAAAATTAAATGCTAATTTAAAGAGACAGTATCTTTTTTTAATCATTTCTCCTCAACTTTAATAAAATGTATCTTTAAATATATGTATTATTCAGTCCTTTGGAATGTTATATTTTTGGAAATCATAGCTTTTTATTTCAAGGGCCCCTAAAAACTGCACAAAATAGATGCTGCTTTCTATAATCTATTTTAATAGTAATAATAATATGATTCTGTTACCTTACCTTGGGGGTGGAACACTACATTCTTTTTAGAGTCTGATTTTATGGATTGGAATACTTTGCTTTCCTTTATTTATTTGAAGTAATTAGTCTAGTGGTTACGAAACAAATTCATTAATTTTAAAGGCCTTTTTTTGCTTTTTTTTTCCTAGGATAGTGTTTTTAAGTACTTTTGTGTAACATCCAGATAATGTGATACTGTCTCTTTGAAGAACTATGTAAAACTTTTAGAAATTTGAAATTGGGTCTTGACTCTTAATGCATGTGGACAGTCGCAAGCGTTCATGCCGTTGGTGTATCTGTGTTGATAAAACCTGTAATCTACAGCAAAGTACATTCCGTTCATGGGAACACGTACCCAAGGGAATAAAGTAAAATATTATTCTGACTGAGTTGTAAACCTATGCACATCCCTTGCATTTTGGGCAACTTTATAAAAAAAAAAAAAAAAACCAAACTGATTTTTATTAATAATAATCATGTAGTGAAATGTGTTTGTAATTTTGTCTCAATTTAATTTGTTGTAAGGTGGGAGGGGGCAATTACTGGTTTCACCATTTCAGATCTGTGTTGTCTGAGAGTATTAACGTTTTAATTAAGTTTAAGCAAAGAAATGCTGATTTTTAATATGTATGTAATTGTTTAAAAATGCACACATTTTAAAAGAAAATACTGTGCAATGAAGAAACCAGTTTAGGCACTGCGATAAACTGACTATTCCAAAAGACTCATCTACAACAGCCCTGTAAATTCCTTTAAAAATGGTAATTGACTCTACAGTCTGACCAATTTTTTTTATTTTAAATATACTTCCTTTTATGTGTTCAACAATTAAATGCTTTTGGGTCCTTCATTTCATTGCAGGGAGTTTCAAGAACAAATCAGTGACTCATGCAGTGAGAAAAGGTTTCTTAAAGCCAGTTAAGGGAAGGCCCTTGTGGGGGCACAGCCTGTCATCAGTTCCAGGGCTCTGCTCCGCCTGTACCAGCACACGTTCAACTAATTTAGAATTAGAGCAGAGCCAAGTAAGAAAATCTAACCACATGCTGATCTGCTGTTTTGTTTTCCTTCTTCATGGTCTCGCTGGCCCAGGTGGTTTGCGTTTCATTCTGAAAACAGTTAACAGAAGCAAGCATTGCCACCTCTTTTTAGTTGTCAGAAATACAGTGTTCCTTCAAGCCCTTTATTTTCAAAGCTTGGTTGGCTGTGCTGTTGTATAGTATGAAGTTTAGTGTTTAGATTAAAATGATACAGTATTCTCAAAGGATTTATCCTCAGAGTTGAACCGTCAGCTGTGACTGATCCATGGGCTGTTCCAGTTGTTTGGGACCACTGCACATGTAATCAGAAAAGGTTCTCACATGCAAACCTTTACCATAGGGGTAACTATGATGAAGTACATAGGTTGCTGGTTCTCTCCTGCCTACTCCTACTGCAAGTCAGACAGTCAAATCTCTATTCTTCTAAAATCCTTAGGTGAAATCTAGGCCCAGCTAGCCAGGTCAGGCAAGGAGTTTATTTCGTGCAGCAGTCACAGCAGAGCAGCCTGCACCCAGCAGTGCAGGAGGGAGAGTGATCCACCTGTGGAACCCACTTACACTTACAGCTGGAATCACAGTTGTGTGACTGCAACCCAGTCCCTTGAGTTTGTAGTTTGTGGAGTGCTGGAAACAAACTGATGAGAAACTATCTGTGTGGGCCTCGCGAAAGCAAGCCAGCAAGTAGAGGGAACCTATCAGAGTAATAGTAGCTGCTCGTCTTGTTTTGAATTTAGTCCCTGAACAGGGGGATAGGTGTGAACTATTGAGTAAGAGGTGATTTTTCAAGTAGCCGTGCCGTGTTATTTTAGTTCTAGATGAACCCTAGCAGGTGTTGTGTAGATCAGCTGTTGCAGCAGCAGTATTACACACCAGCTGAGCGCATCAGAGGGGCAAGTTCATTCTCCCTCAGAACTACCTCTTTTCCCAGTAAAGCACAAAGATGGGAAGACCTACCAAAACTCAAGCAGTGGAGTGTTTCTGATGTTAGAAGTACAAACTACTTCTCTGATAAGCATTGGTGTCTGACTTCAGTGACACATTCTTCATCTCAAATGTTTATGACATTAAACAGGTAAAGTAATTTTGATAATTTGGGTCTAGTCCACCATAAATGTTTTGACTACACACTTTTGACTCAATGTGAATTTCTTGGAGTTTCTGTGTATCCAGCCTGTAAGGAAAGAAAACTCAAGGCCCATGAGGGTACTTCTGCCTTATGTAGATGACAGTAAGTAGTGATTTAATGTAACTAATAGGCTTTTCTTAAATGGTCCTACCATTCAGTTAATACTACACAGTAGAAAGACTAACTTGGAGAGTTTTGTTTCTTTTATTCTCACTGTATAGCCTTTTATCGAGAGACAAAAACTGTAAAGCCCATCAGTCAGCATACTGTCCTGCCTCCTCTTTACCACAGACTGTTTTCCTTGTAGGAGCCTTCAGTAGCAAAAGATTAACTTGGAAACCCCCCTAGGCTTTAAGTACAGCTGAACCACACAGCCCAGTGAGCTCCATGAAGCGGTTTCAGCACAGTCCCAGGAAACACAGAGCAAGCCCAGGACTCCTCGGTCTGCCCGATCCACACCTCCTGCCCTGCCCAAACCCTTCTGGTGCATCTGGTATTTGTGTGGTACATAGAGGGCAAAAGGCTGCCGTAAATTCAGCTGGAAGCTTCACTTGCATAGGGAAGACTCATGCAGGTGCAGAGCTAATATTAATGATTTTTTTTCTTTCAATCTCCAACTGGAGAAGGGTCATCCTAGTACTGTAAATATCACTGCATAATTTAGAGTACCTCTTGGACTTCTCTAAATTTATGCTGAATGTGACCTCAGAAATAGCCCTGGGATTGGGAAGAAACAAATATTTCTGTTTGCCCCTTTTATACTTTATTTTTGTACAGGGGCTCATAGATTTGTAAAGAAAACTTGATCTTACCAGTATGCTGCCTCTCAGTCTGACTGATGCCTGTGATTTCAAGGTGTTAAGTTGGTCCAATAAATGTTCATTAACATCTGCTTCCATTGACTTAATAAAAGTACACTAGGTTATTCAATGTCTCAGAGTGGTAAGATTATTGCATGGAAATGGTAACCTAGTTTAGACAATCCCAGCCGCTGTCATGCAACCCACAGTATGCCACTATTGCAAATCAGACAGACATTTTTAATCTCATCAACAAAACTGAATTTTTCCATGTGTTTCAGCATTTGTTTTGGTTTTATTTTATTTGGTTCAAAAAAGATGTTGTGCCACTAGGCTCTAAATGAAAATATCGCTACCTGCTTCAGAAACTTGATGAGCAAGTTTACTCAGTTGATTTTGAAAGGGCAACGCAGAAGATGAGATGTTACAGCTTGAGCAGCATTGAACTGGTATGTGTACTTCAAGAACTGGATACTAGAGCCATTAGGAATGTGTAGACCAACTTCATTATTTCTTAATTTTTTATTCTTTTACCTAAGGAAATTATTCAGAGTGGCATTATTTAAACAAAATCTTGGAAATGCTACCACAGCTCACATTGTTTTTTGCAAATCTAGATTGAAATATTTGGTGCGAACAGTTGTGGTCCCATTCTGTTCCACTGCAATTAGTTCTCAACATCTTTAATGAAGGCAGTTAGAACTCAGTTTCAGGCTTTAAAATACTTTGTAGAAGAGGATTTGTGAAAACTACAGGAAAAGTACATTTCTCAACTGACTTGAGTAAGAGTCATGTTTTTAGAAGATAAATGGACAGAACATGAGCTGAAGCAGACACCACAAAAGTCTGGTTTCATTATGTAAAGCATATTCATTTTCTTAATAACCCTGTGTCTCAGACTAGTTTTTTCACCACTTTTAATGAGCTAAAAGATACCCGTAACTCTTAGCAAGGAGACTGATACACATTATGCCAAGTTGTCACATAGAAATTAAAATATCTGCACAACAGGAAATATATCGTAGGCAAGCAGGGCAGAAGTAACTTCTGAATGATTGTGCATGGTGTGCATATGATGAAGGATGAGTACACAAGCTTAAGTTAGAAGAGTGTCTCTTTTTGGTAATGCTACACAAAAAATACAAAGCCAGTTCCCCTTTGAATGGTTACCATGCGGGGTTTTTTTCATTTGCTGATACACACAGTGCACCTACAGTAATTTTTACTTCTTTCCTCTTAAGTGTCTTTTAGCAGTCTTCTGCTCAATCCTGTGAAAGCTGGACTGAAGCAAGTACAGAAGTGTTTTGACCTCTTACGATTTAGCCTCAGGGTTAAAAGGCTTTTAAAGGCTCTTCCCTAGACCTGTACCTTACATAAATAATTAATTCTTACCTTGGAAATAAGTTTCCTGCAGCTGTAATCTCAGTTAAGATTTTAGACAGAAGATTTTATCATTTTTCATGTAGTCTTAACCTTTCTAAGAAAAAAATAAAGGAAGGGTGTATATATATATATATGTCCGTGCATTCTGCTGTATTTCTTCTTAACAACTTCCATGGGAAGATCAGTAACAAGCAAATTAAAATTTAGCTACATATCTACCATATGTTCATATAATTAATATGCAATTTGAGCCTGGTTTTGTGTTGTGGAAGATAACTAAACAATCCACACTGTATCCTTAAAAGAGTTCATGTTGCATATTAGCAAAGCAATTGCAAATTTTCCCTTATCAGTAGCAATAGTGTAAGGGCCCTTTCTGAGAAAAGGCTTATGTTCATTTCCTGGGTGCTCTGTTGCAGAGTGGTTATGCCTTTAAAATGTAGCAAAGGAGCAACTAGCACTAAATCTGGCTCTGAGCTCACCTGCAAATTAATTATGTGCACACCTCTCTGCAATGAGGGGCATGCCCAAAGCCTTCCACAACTTAAGTATCAGGGAAGAAGATGTCTCCTCAGATGAGCATGGAGGAACAGCTTGGTGGAGTGTGAACTGGTTGCAAAGGTGCTTTGCTGCATGTAGGTATGTTCCAGAGCAGAACTTGGGTGGATAAGCAATTGTGTCTAACTAGCACTCATGTATGCAATGGGGGATCTCACTTGGGGTCCATGCCTTCATATCCCACACAACAGCTAATTTTTCTATCTGCGTAAAGGAAATACCCAAGGGGAAGGGAGGAATTTGCTTGGTTTTAAATGTAACTCATCTTGATACTGAAACATGGGTCTTTTTCTGTATGGTGGACCATCCAGATGGAGTCTTCACCTTCACTGTTTTTTGCAAGATGGTCATGGTGGTGGGGCAAGTCCTGAAAATACCAGGGATAACATATGGATTGTGCTAAATGTCACAGTTAAATCAGGGAATATATCAAAAGTGTGACCAGGCTTTTAAAAGAGACACACAACAGTAGGGAAAACTCCATAGCATCAACCCATGCCCAGATCTGCTATGGGACTAATTCATTGAATGTATGAAAAGAAACTTAAATAGATGCAAAGTAGTAGAATTCTTATACTTGGGTCCATCTTTGTGTGATGGGGGGGAAGAGGAGTGAGTGGCATCACACTCAGAAACTTGGTTTTAAGGTGTGTTTTTCTAGCAGCTGGCAAACCTGTCTTACCCCTCTGTATTACTTGGTATCCTTTTTACAAAAGGTCTTTGAAGATTCATCTCTGTATTAAACATAGGGAGCTGTGGAGGAGGGAAGAGATCAATTAATAGTTTCATAGAATATTTTATCTTCATCAGTGGTAAATGTTACAGCTTACAACAGTGTTATAGCACATAGTACTGAATGCTGAAGAATCCATCCCAGGCTGACACAGAAATGAAGTATTTTAAAAGCTCAGTCGTTTTTCACTAAATTCAACAATTTAGATACCTAAGGAGATTTTGGAAACATTGTATCTAGCCCAGAGTATTTGCTGTGTTGGTGGCTACTAGCCCATTCCAGTAGCTTTTTTTTTTTTTATAAAGGGCGGTCTAGGAAGTCCAGATCCCCTTCTCTAAGCATCACTTTCAACTTGCTCAACCTGTAGCATCACCACTAACATAATATAACATAACAATTTTCTATTATAGTTTTTATCATAAAAATACATTTTATATTTAATCTATGGTATTAAAATAATTTGTCTTATGTTTAATTTTGTAATAAAAGTCTATTAGAATTATACCATTATATTGGAATATCACAGGGGCTTGTATCTTGTATTCCTGTGTTTAGTCAGGACCTAGTAAGTAGAAGACAACTAAGGGAAAGGAATATGTCTTTTAGAAAGAGAAGACGAGGTGTCTGGGGGAATTGAGGGCAAAGTAAATGATCAAAACACCTACCTACACTAAATAAAGTGAGAGAAGATTAGAATGAAAACAGTGACTGGAAATCCACTAAAGTACGTTTCATTTTTAAAAAAAAAAAACCACACACATACTCAGATCATTGTCCTGTGAACTGGTTGTGTAAAGAGAAATTCATTCCTGTGCCAGCAGCCAGCTCAAGGCAGGTGCACCAAGCATTGCGTACAAAGCTTCAGAAGGAGTGGGGAGAGCCTGGGTTAAGGCCAACCATCCTTACAAGAGGGAACTTGGGGGCCAGTGGGGAACTCTGGAAACAAAATTTCAGCCAGAGCTTCTGGTTGCTGCGTGTCTTCTGAATCCCTCCTGAGATGGGATTTTTAACCCATTGTGAGAGCAGCATGTAGCTAACTAGGATGTTGTCCCTGCTCTTCTGTCACCTCCTTTCTCACCCAAACAGCACTCTTACAAAGGTCCAGTGTCTTTGAATGGAGCTACAAAGTTAATTCTATTTGAAACCTGTATTCCTAACACTGTTTCAGCCGTCGCACTGAGGGGTAAGCAAACTTGTTTATGCTAGTGTAGTAACAGCAGACATTTCATATGTCATTACTTAACTAAAACCAGTTGGTTGTCTGTTATGCTTGTTTACTTTCTCAGTGAGGATTGAACAATATTAATTAATGATTAAATTAGATTCAGATGCATCAATATGACTAGATTAGCAAATTTTACAGTCCTGATGGACAAACAGTTGACACAGGGCCTTGGGAGTGGGATCACCTTCTGTGCATTTCTAACCTTGGGCCAGATGTGTCCTAAGCTGGACCTCAGGTGTCACAGCATCCGCAGTTGAAACTGGGTTATAATGGTTGTCAGAAGTTGCTACAGGACCCACCACAGACAAGGTCCGAGCCAAGAACAGGGAAACCCAGTTCCACTCCTAGAAGGGACAGCTAGGAAGAAGAAAGTAGAAAAGCCCCATGAATCAAAGTGAACCTCCACACCCTAGGGATCCTCTGGTGAAGGTTGTTGCACCCTGTGGCACAGAGCAGAGATGTCTCACTCGTCCCTAGAATTTGTGATCATTAGTTTGTCTGTGCAGCACTGGTTAACGAGCTTGCTCAGATGCTTTCAAGGGAGACGAAGGGAGTTTCATAGCTCCCACAAGACTTTCTAGGTTTCTCCTTCTAAACAAAGCCAATCTTTTCAGTCCTGGCTAATGAGAAATCTTAGTTCCATGACTTGTCTCATTTACTTCTGTCACCAAGCTTTATTTCTGCTGTGTTTTTTCTGAGGTGTCAAAACATAAGCTGCACATATTCCAGATCAGAATGTCCTACTAAAAGGCATAATAGTCTATTGCATATTTGCTATTCCTCCTGTCCCAGTCTGTTACAGCATTTTGTTTAGTTTATGTCAGTTGATCTACCAGCCCTTCCCAGCAATTCTCAGGTCTTTCTTCCCCCAAGAGCCCAGCCATGCCTGTGAGCAGTCCAGGTTGTGCCTTCAGATATGTATTACCTTACATATGTCAACATCTGTTTATCTATCACATTCCTCCAAATCACTTGACTTTCAAGTAAATTTGAATTCATCAAAACCTACTTTAAGCTTTACTGGCCTAAAAAAATTCTGCATCCACAAATTTCAGTGCTACTTTTTGCCTGTTAAAATAATCAGTCACCTGTTTTCAGCACAGATATTTACAACAAGCTTCGTCTGATTGCAAGTTTATAATTTATTTCTATACTTTGTCTTCTGACTCTTTGTCAGTCTCATACTTCAAAAATGCGCCTGTCCACATAGTGTCTGATATATATCTTATTGTCACAGCACATTGAGACATAATCATTCAGCATGGTGAGGAATTGCTACTGCCAGCTCCATCTCAATTTATATGCACAGCTAGTTGTCCTTTCTTACTGATTTATCACATTTGCCTACTCCTGGTACTGTACACTCAGCTTTGTTTTCATCAAAAACCCAGAAGTAAAACCCCACTAAGCTACATGTATTTTTACACTTGCCTGCATGACACAGTTTGCTGTGAGTCTGGCAGATCCTCACCCCACCATGTGCTCAGTGCCTCCTTGCTTGCAGCGAGGGAACCTTGCTCGGTCCCTTGTCTGCTCTCACAACACCCAAGCCTCCGTAGACCTATCCTCCCTACTGTGTCCCTGTACCCGGGAGTTAGCCCTCAGTCTAAGCAAAATAGAAACTGGAAAAATAAAACCATTATTCAAAAATTAATGCCCACAGTCCATGTCCTCTCGGCTACAGGCATGTCCTACACAGTTCCCTGCATAATCCCATCTCACCCATCCAGAGTGAGAGCAAACACCTGCTGGACCCAGACTTTGCTGCCTGTATTTCGCTGCCTGCCCCCCACCCCCTGCTCCAGGAGGGCTGTGAGGAGCAGGGATTACGGGGGAGGAAAGGCAGCTCCCCAGACAGGGTGCAGGAGCCAGCCCACAGTGTGGAGGGAGCCGTGGCTGCTCCCAGCCCCCCACTTTGCTTCCTCCACAACTGCTCACCCATCTCCAGGGGTTAACAGCCCACTGGCACAGCCCTCTCCACAACGCTCAGAGGCAAGGTTCTCAGACTTGTGAGGTTTGTGTCCATGTGGCTGCTGAAATGCTATACTACTGTATCAGTTGTTAGATGTTTACTTGTTGCTCATCATTTTAATTAAAGCACAGAAGTAACCAACTTAGAGGCTGTTCAGATATTGTTTCAGGGGGCATTTGGAAGGAGGCAAACAAGCTGCAATGATGTCAACTTCAAAAAAAGCTGTTTGCACCAAGTACAGCTGATGACAGAAGTCCTAGATTGAGAACATTTTTATGGTGTGTCTTAAACTATAGCATAGGGTCTATTCAGCTGAAGTGATTCTTAAACTCTTAAATGTTAATTTGGGTCCTGAAAAAATAAACACTTCTCCCTGTACCTTTGCACCAGATCCATGCCAGCATGAGCAAATCATATGGTGCAAGCCAGCAATTGAGCATCAACTTTCCAACTTCGCTTGTCCCCCTTTCAGATATAGCAATTTCCTTCTTATTATCCCCAGTTTAACCCACTTATGCCCAACCTGGGTCACAACAACTTAGGGGAAATAGTTGAGCTCCTAACCATCAAAAGAAGAGGGAGGGGGCAGCTGTTGTTTTTAACTGGGACATCTCGGTGGTGCAGTTTCAAGCATGGCCAGCCCAGCTGCAGCAGTGCAGTGAGGGCACGGGCCAGTTTTGGCTCAGAAGAGGAACAAGTTGTAATTGAGGAAAGGAGGGTGGGGGAAACAAGACAGGGGCAGAAGGACACCTTAAGCCTGTCTCATTGTAAACCTACAGCTACATCAAGAAGTTCCTGTCACAGATCAAAACCCCCCCCATCTTAGATACTGAACAAGCACAAGTGTAATTAGCTGTTAGTCCAAAAAGCAAATAAATAGGATATGCACGTAAAGTAAACTGTAGGATGGGTGAGTACAGTAAAGATAACAGAAGTTTCAGGTCTTTGTAAAGTGCCTTGGGATTCTTCATAGAGAATATAAGAATTATGCTGTACAAGTTAAGGGTTAATTCTAAATCAGTCCTTAGAAGAAAGATATATGAAGAGGGAAGCACAATTAAAAAAAAATCAAGGGATGTGGTGAAGGTCAAAGGTGAGAAAAACTGCAGAAATAATGAACTTTTCACATTCAAGGCTAAAACTAACCACAGAGCACAAGATCAGACTGGTTCAACTAACCACAGTCAACAAAATCAGGCTTTGGGCGAGATCTCCTCTGTCCAGCAATATCTATTTGCCATATTTGTATTCATCTTTATATTAGAGTTTAAAAGACCAGCTTTGCCCCAAGACAAAGAGATCTTTTGGTGCTGATCTTGTGCATATTTAGGTTTTTACCTGTAGATGCTTCCTCATCATGTAAAATCTAAAGCATGTCCAACAGCTTGGTAGCATCTGACACAGTTGCTTCTTAGACCTTATGCATTTTCAATATTATTTTGTTATGCTTAAAAATTATCTATGTGTTTTTCTTTAAAGTAATACTTGTGATGCTTTTTGTATTATTATTTTTCATGGTCTTTATTCCATGGTTAACATTTTCCATAAAGCTCTTTTAAAACTGTTTTAAAGGTCACTGCAGCTGATTGATTGTAGAGACCTGTGGAGTCCAAACAGATTTGGGTGAGGGGAAAGGAAGGGCCAATATTATTAGTGTTTGTGCAACAAACCAATACTTCGACTCTACAAAAGCTTCATGTACTAACATTTTTTTTTAACCCTTACCCAACCTAGCCTTGTCTTCTGAAGCTCACACTGGGGCAGCAGTGATAATTACAAGCTATTTTCTTGCAAGGCTTTGCATACTCCAAAGGAAGAACAGCAATTTTCTGGAATAAGAAACTTCAACTCAGTTGATTTTGTTCCTCTTGCATTTGTGACCACAAAAAAGTTATCGGGGGAAAACTCAACAAATCAAGATATAATCTTTTTAAGAGCTCACAGCAAGATGTTGTAAAGACAAGAGTTAGCTAAAATACATAACAAGCCACTTTAAAATTAGCAATGAAGCTTTCAAGCCTCAGATGGCCAGCATCTGCTGCCTTTCTAAATAAGGTTATCTTTATTTAGAGTGTTTCCTCTTGCCCTGGACTTTACATCCTTTTCCAAAGCAGAAAAACAATGTAAGACACCACAAGATAAGCAAGATAGCCAATAGCTACACTTCACAGGAGGTTACTGCAGTAGCTGTAAATTTAAGGTAGAAAAAAGCAGCATAACAGCATTCATGTTAAACACCAAGTACAACCCTGAGGAATGCAACACAGGGACAGAATTCTGAGGCCAAGAGATGATATATAAAATCAAATAATTTCTTTTTTCTATTTACTTTGACCACTTCTCCCTTTTAAATTCATAGCAACTGTGATAAAGCATAAAACCCAGTTGCACCAGTGAAGAGCGCTGTATGAACAAGTACCATACATTAAACAAATTGCCTTCCCCAGGATCTCAGATGCTTTGGTCTGGGTACACCAGCTCTCTGAATAAACTTCAGTCAGGAGGTATGTCCTGGCACTAGGCAACTCACGACCATCCCTCCCCACTGCTTTGAGTAAATTCCTGGCACCTCATGCTGAGGGCAGGGCTGAAGAGCACCTGCATCACCCTCCCAGATGGGGCTTTGCTGGAAACATTTGTAGTTACTCCATACAGACACCAGTTTGGCATAAGTTTTTAACCATTTCCTCTGCCTTCCAGATTACAGGCAGTCAATGCAATCAAAACCAACTGATCTACCAAAAAAATATCTTTGAAGGTTTCTTACCAGCTTCTTACCCCAGCATCTGTCTGACCTAGGACAGGGATGCGGAGTCTGTGCAGGGCAATGTTTTTGTAACCTAGGTCCCCACTGCAAGGATATCACGGGGGAGGGCTAGAACAACATCCTCCCCCATGCACAGAATCACAGTGCTTCAGCTGAAAGACACCTACATGAATACTAATTTAATGCTCTCCCCATCACTGTCAGGCCATCAGGTCACAGCATTCTCAAAACTAGCCAGCTGCAATAAGGCTTTTACCACCCCATACTAGATTAACTTCAATAAGTAGTTCCCGTGCCCTGCCCCAGCACAGTCACCAAACCCCCACAAGGTTTCAATAATTCATCTACTGTTCATGCTTTCTTCAGGCCAGTCTACCCCGCTTCTTGCTTCTGCTGCATCTTTCTCCTTATCTCACCTACCTCCAGGGCCCTCTCTTTCCTCCTTCTGCTTCCTCCAGGCCTCTCTTCATTAACTGCTCCTCTTCCCTGCCCCTTAGAGCTATTTAACTACTTAGCGGGAACCAGCCACACCTGTACCTTATCCACATCAGCCAACCCACCTCCCCTGAAGCCAGCCCACAGCTGTATATTGTTAATTAACCCAGCTTCATTCCTCTACAATCAGGGGTCTGCCCTCACCAGCTCGTGGAGAGCCAGGCACTGGAGGATGTGAGTGCAACTGTGCCATGGTGCTTTTATGTCCGTGTGCTCCTGTGGGAGCAGCATCAGGAAGCATGGCAGGTGATGTGGCCCTGAGCAGTGATGAAGCACTCCTTGCACTCCTGACTTCTCCCCTCTGCTGCTCTCTTGCCCCAGGAGAGCCTCAGGTCCTGCAGTACTGCACCCTCCTAGAGCAGAACCTGCTTTATGAGAGCCTCAGCCCGTGGCACAGTGACATGGACATCATGAAGTCAGTCTAAATTGAGACTGTTTTCTCAGCTGGGCTTGACCTGCAGTTCTGTGACATCTTCAGAGGTGTCTCAATCCAGAGGCAGATTTTGAAAACAGCGTTGATCTGTGAAGGGACTCTGAGCCATGGACTTGTAACCAATAGCTGGTTCAGGTTTATCGGCTGAAGCACAATTTTGCAGCAGGAGTCTAGTCTAAGAAAATAAAATAAAAAAACATGCAAAAGGTAGATCCCTAATTTAACTTGCTTTCTAATCAAAAGACTCAAAACAAAAAAAAATGCAGTTATAAGTTGGCACCTACTCACGTAAACAGTGAAACAAACCCTTTGCTAAGAGCTTAGAAACAAGGAGCATGAATGAATGAGCTGGGCACTTCTAGTCTAATACAAGCTTTCACTGCACTTGAAGTCCTGTCAGGACTCCTGAGCAGTCATACTTTGCTGTCCTTCCCAGAAGGCTGCTGCTCTTCCAGGTAAGCACACGCTAAAGATGATGCCCAAGCTGAGCAGAGAGAGTTACAAGGAAGAAGTGACACAGAGGAGAGAAGAGCAAAGCAAGAGCAATGCACAGGCTCACAGACTTTTCCTAATCGACTCAGAGTGTTCACGTGCCAGATGGTCTGTACCACTGGAAACGCACATTGTTGATCTCGACTCAGAGGAAAGAGAAGGATTTTGGCACAGGAGAGCATGAAGTCTGTCCCTGCTACTGCAGGGAAGCTGGAAACCCATTATGTGAAGCACGATGCCAGCCACACGCTTTCTAGGTAGCCACAGCTGTATTAAAGCAGCACAGGGAAAGTTTTCTGGGGCAAGCAGTGAGGGTATTTGACTACAAGAGACATTTAAATCAAAGCTCGACAGACACCCCTTGTCACACAGTCAAATATGATATACAGTCCCCCTGAATGTCACCTGGCAGCACAATCTCTGCTAAAATCTGTGGTTTAAGACGCTTCACATTCAGATCTACCATTCTCGCAGATAAAGCAGAAGCATCTTTGAAGCACTAATTAATTTGAAAGCCATACTCAACAATTGCACAGTAAGACAATCTTCGGCTTTAATGTATTTCAGTGTAGAAAATGAAAATGTGGGTTATAAAAGCAATTAACTCACTGGCATCCGTACTTATAGGGAGTGAAATACAACCATTTGTGCCCAATGTCCTACCATCTGTGCCAAGCCTATTGATAAACCTTCCCTGACAGGATGAAATACTGCTCCTGTAAAGGCATCCTTAACATAATACGCCTCTACAGCATTGGGCTGGACTAGGTTTGAAAAACAGCCTTTTATAATACACAGATGAATTTAGCACTTAAGAAGATTAATGGATTCATAAATAGCCTGGAAATCCAAACTCATTGAATTTAGTACACGGAACAGGTCAAATAGGCATTTATCAAACCATCTGGCATCTTTCTTCCCTGGGGGGAAACTGTGGTCGAGCTACAGATAGCTGTGGAGCTATTGCAACAGGGAGGGTTTTGTTTTCCCCATACTCAGCTTTCCTCTAGAAATTGCTGCTGTTGATTAGACCACAGTGAATCTTTTTGGACAGCGTGTTGCAGACCAAAGCAGACTGCCCCAAGGCATGTGTCTTGAAGGTGCTCGAGATGCCACCTTTTTGCTGGCAAAATATGCAGGCAAACAAGCAGCTTCCCTGTTCCGTGCAGCAGCTGCCCCAGCAGTTCAGGAGTGCACAGTTGTTTTGCACGTGAGCTGATGCTGCCTTTGACCGAAGCTGTTTACCCTGCAGGCTTGGGACCATCGGCAGGGTTGTTCACAGACACGCTGGGGTGCCAGCGCGGCTTGACGCTGAGGGCATCAACCCTCGCTCATGGCTGGCCCGGCCCCACCAGGTGTGAACAGACCCGACCGAAGGCACCTTTGCTGAAGCATTGAGCCCTCTTTGAAAAACTTTCTTTCTTTCCCTGGTTCTCCCAGACAATCACAGATGTAAGAGGGCATAGGAGCTGCTAAGAAAAGGTCTTCATGCATGAATTTGTTTACCCACCATTTTTCAGCTGTTCTGTGCCCAAAGTCCATCTTTAGCTGGCCTGTCCTTTGCCTGTGTTTCTGGGTGCTCGCCGAGGTGTGACTGGAGGAAGGGGCAGAGGCAAGGACAGCTGCTCTCACTTGGTTTTAGCCAACATGTTGTACATACTGAACTACAACCTTAGCAAAGCGTGAGCTGGAGCGGCTCCCACTCTGCTGCTGCTACTCCAGCACCCGCGGGGACTGAGCTGCGACAGGGGTGAAGCTCACATTCATGTTGAAATGGTCATGAAAAGGCAGGGGTGAGGAAAACTAAAGGGGTTAGGAAAATGTTTGATAGTTTTCTTTTAATTAATTTCCCTTTTTATTCCTACATAATTACATTTTAGCAGTAATAAAGGATTGTATATGTTGTATCATTTCATATGAACATGTACATCATAGTATGATAAGCCATGTGTAATTATTTAATATAGTTAAAATATCACAGAAGCGTATTTCTATGTAGTCACTTATTTTTTTAAAATCATTGCTACTTAATACAAATGTAAGCACAATCATATTCTAAGTTAGTGTCTATTCTTTATGCTGAAATAGCTTGCCATTTGCTCTACACCGTAAAAAGGACATTCATGTGCGCCCATTTGAGTAGCCTACAAAAAACCTTACCAGAGTAATTCAAGAATCTCAAAAAAAAAAAACCAAACACCTGGTTTTCATCAGTTAGTTTATTTTTGTGAGAAAAATATCAAATTATTTTATTAACATGCTCTGAATCATAAAACATGATAATTCTGTAATTCTGTCTGGACATATTAGCAGCATTCAATGAAGATTTCAAAGATAAAACATGTAAGATGCCATATAAAAGAAAATGACAGCAAAGTTGGTATGCATAATATGAGAGGCTATGTGATACACATTAGTGGTGGAAATACAAAATATTTAGTAGGGCCTGGTTGCGTTTGTCATTACCATGTTCTGCCCCTGCTGCCATGCCATGAAATAATCTACAAATAAAAACAATATATTCCTTGAAACAATATATTAATTAAAAAAAATACATTGAAACAATGTTAATAAGTAAGCTGTGAAGTTTAAATATCTTTGCCTCAGAGGAGAATGTTTTGACAAACATGGGTCCATCTGGTTCTTCTGTACCTGTGCCAGAGAAAGGATCAAAATCCTGCCTGTAGTCATGGCCAAAACACTGTGCCCGTCCCAGACCCGCCTGGGGCAGGTGCTGGCCCAGATGCTGTTCTCTTGTTCATGAGGACTAGTGTTGCATCCCTGGATGCTGCCCAGGACAGCCCCGCTCTCCCAGCACACGCTGGTGGAAACGAGAAGTAGTTCACCAGTGTTCAGCAGCACTTGCCGTGGATGCGGGTGTCTGTCAGGATATGAGGAAGGGGTCCAGTTTTGCTGCCACGTCTTGCTTTCATAAAGTGGGTGGTTGACTCAGCTGGAGTTGGCCCAATGGAATAAACAGCACCACACCGCCATCCGTACAGATCCCTCTTCCCACTGTTCCCAGCAGGGGACATCACACGTCTCTGAGAAATTCAGCCTTTACTGCTATTCCTTCATTGCTCACCTTCCACACAGCTCTGAGTGTCCAGGAGGCTCTGAGACCCTGCAGGGCAGGTTTCTTACCCAGAGTGGGATGCAGCCTTGAACCTGATCCCACCATCTCCCTAGAGCCAGATCCAACCAACCCAAGCAGGGGGTTCTGGAGCCAGTTATGTATTGGAGACCCATGATACGAACTTCTCCCTAATGACTAAGTAGGTACAGGGACTAAATGCTTAAGTAGGACCCATGCTCCTTGCAGCCCTTGGACTATTTGCATTTCAAAACAATCACTGTAAAAAGTGCTGGGAAGTAAAAAGAGAAGGAGATGGCCTCGATACTGTCTTCCCCCACCCCAGAAGAAACCCCATCAGTTAGTCCGTCCAGCTGTGTGGTGTTACTGTAGCCTTCAGTGGTGTTTGCCACCTCTTCGGGAAGGCCCATCTGGAGCAAGAGTTTGGAGATAAGGCTGTTGAACTTGCTCTCGGTGGTAGACCAAGGCTCTCCACTTGGGGTCGGGCCTTCAGACGTGATGTTAACCTCCACTGGGTCAAGACAGTAACCTTCTGGCGATCTCTCATAGAGCACATCCATGAGGTCAATCCCAGCTACAGAGGAGGGGGAGGCACAGGGGATATCCCTGACAAGCCTGTAATTCTCCATCCACTCCTTCAGCCACTCGATGCGGCAGTCGCACTCCCAGGGGTTGCGGAAGAGGTACAACTGCCCGAGGAAGTACACCGGCTGGAAGACAGAAAAGGGCAAGGTCGTCAGGTTGTTGCTGTTCAAGTGCAATGCGACAAGGCTGGTGAGGTTTTCAAAAGCCCCCTCCTCGATGTAGTTGATCCTGTTGCGGTCCAGGTAGAGGACCTCCAGCTCCCCCAGGTCCCCGAACCACGTGTTGGAAACGTTCCTGAGAAAATTCCCCCCCAGGTTGAGCATCTTCAGGCACCTCAAGCCATCGAAGGAGTTTTCTGGAAGCTCACTAATCAAGTTGTCATTCAGGTACAGGTACTCCATCTTCTGGCAGCCCTGAAAAGCTCGCTCATGAACGACATTTATCCTGTTGTCCTGCAGATTCAGGTATTTCAGCTTTGTCAGTCCCTGCAGGGAGTTGTAGGCTACGGCTTCAATCCTGTTTCTCTCCAGGTAAACGTGGGTCAGGTTCTCCATGCCCCTGATGGCCCCTGGGATCCTCCGGAAGTTGTTCTGGAAGCAGAAGAGCTCCTGCAGAGCAGGCAGCTCGATGAAGATCCTGTCTGGGATGTTGAAAAGGTTGCAGTCTGCCAGGTCCAGCTTCACCAGCCGTCTCAGGGCAGTGAAAGTCCGCGTGTGGAGATAGCGAATGTACTCGTTGTGGGCCATCTTCAGCTCGGTCAAGCTGGGCAGCCCCTTGAAAGCCCCCGGGGTGATGAAGGAGATATTGTTGTGGTTGAGCGACAGGGATTTGAGGGAAGGCAAAGTCCCAAAGGCCCTCTCAGAGAGGAACTTGATGCTGTTCTTGTCCAGGTTGATAGAGGAGGCTTCACAAGGGAACTCGCTAGGGATCTGCCCCAGGCCAACACGATCGCAGAGGACGGAGCAGCTCCGTTCCTGGGTGCACACGCAGTTGGCAGGGCAGGACCGCACGCAGGCCCACACCGCCTGGACGTGGGGGACCCAAAGGATCACTGTCGGAGAGGAACGTGCCATCCCCATGGAGGCACGCAAGGAGAGAATTGGGATGCATCGTTAGCAAATATATTAGCCACAACAGGAAAAAGAAATTATGCTGCCTTTGCCTCGCTTCTAGCCAAGCTAATTACTACCTGCTATTTGTATGCCAGTTTTGACCAAGGAGCTCTCATGCAAGATTCCTAAAAATCTGCTGGAGTTTTTAAACCCTCTGAGAAGGCGTGTGTGTAGATATAGATACAGATATATAGATATATAATGTCATCTAGAACGTCATCTCTGATTAATTTCTTTCCCCAAGAGGGGAACTCACCTAGACTTACGTATTTCTCAGTGTCTCTGTGACTGGTCTCTCTGCAAGCTGATGGGGACACGGTTTGACCAGGGAGTAGGCAGAGATGTTTTGAAGGCCAGCTTGGGTGGATTGCAGTATTTCTGGGTGGGGAAGAGGGGAGGGCAGTATGTTCTAGTCCAACAGCCAGCAGGGGAGATTAGTTAGTTGCCTGGAGCACGTCAAAGTCATGCTTTTTGCTTCTTCCTTTTTGTTGTTCATTCAACCTAATATTTGTCCACCAGAGCCATGAGCTGGTGCAACACTACAAGGGGAATTATCAGCTCCTAAGGGTACAGTACAGTGTTTAAAAACATATTCCCACTATGCATGAGGAAAAAACAAATTAAGGGATATTGTTCAACTACTTTCTTCATGACTTTTTACTGTTTTGCCAGTTCTCAAGACAGTCATCATAGTGCCTTATGCTTGATGAGAGCAGCCACTTTGTCCTTTTATCAGCCTGACATGGAAGGTATGTGGCTATTGTGGTTTCTTTTCAATGTAGTCCCATGCAGGTGGATGTACAACAAGGAAGACAAGGAGAAAGCTCTTGGGGAGAAATCAGAGAAGAACAAAAGGAACGGGAGACATCAGCCTCCATGGACAGGCATTTTTGCAGGGAAAAAACATTCAGTCAGCCAGACATCTGCAAAATAAACTCATTAGAGAGGAAGAACTGAAGGCAGAGCTCATTTTGTAATTGCTCTCAAAGGCACATCCTACCTGCCACTCAACAAAATGAGCAGCTGCACCAGCAAACTCTCCATACAGTCACTAGCGGGAAAATGTGGTATTGTTACTGACTGGGTTTTCTGCTGCAGTTTATTGGCTCCCACACAGGCATAATCCTTCTAATTTCTTTTCAAAAAGATGTGAGATACCAACAGACACACGAACAGCCACCTTTATTACAGAACTGCTGGGATCACATTGCTGCTGCGTGTGTATGTCTGGCCCCAAAGGCCAAGGAACAGACTTTCCCCCACACTCCTGCAGACTGACTGGAGAGCGGAGATCCCAGCAACTGGGCTGCCTCTCCCTGCTGGTTAGCAGTACAGCAACTGCTAACTACAGCTATATTCCCAATGGACATTTTTATTAAGACAGATTTGTGAGGTGATATGCCAGGAAGCATCATCTTCAGCCAGTGTCAAGCTTTGATTTTTTTCAGCCCCTAAGGCTTCAGTGTACAGACCAAACTACAGTTTGCACTGCAATTGCTCTGCCCTTTCTCCATCCTTTTTAAACTCAATATGCACAGTACTGTATTTATGAATTTAAGCTGCCTGCGGCTTGTTCAAGCAGAAGACTTGCAAAACTTTCAGGTTTGCTGGACAGGTCCCGATTAACAGAACATCAACCCAGAGCTGCCTAGCCTGGTTCTGTCTGAACCAACCCCATCATCACTTGTAGAAGAGGGATTTAGATATGTGCAGAGAGCATCCCAGAAGGACTTCAGCTGTAGCCTCAATATCGAAATGCAGGTCCCATCAAGCATGGCCACACTATCGTGACCAGAGAATTAGCAAAACAGCATCCCTTCAAGGAAAAATGACAGTGAAGGACTCTGGTGGAAAGTATTTCAGACAGGTTGTCATTTTGTTTGTTTGATTGTATGTTCTTTTTTTTTCCTGAGCCTTCATCTAACAGCCACAGCTAAAGAAAACTCCCCTTCAGCCAGGGCCCTGGGTAGACAACAGGTGAGGAGCCTAAGGACAAGACGGGGACAACACGCCTGCCTCAGGTTGCTCTTTCTTCGCGTAGGCTGCCTGGGAGCTGCCTCGTTTGCTACCATTTGCACCACTCCACACTGTTGCTTGCATACGGGGGCATATGTTGTTTTTGTTAGGCAGTTACATAAACTGAGGGCCAGACAGATTAAGGATTTGCCTGTTCCCAAATGTCTGACCACAGGTGGCTGGCTGGAAAATGATGGATGCAAGTGTTCCTTCTGGAATGAGAGCTTTGCATGGGCTCAGGGTGGCATCCAGGGGGGCATATGTGCATAGGCTGTCCTGTATGTAAGACTGTCCCAAGCAAGTTCAGTGTTTAGCTACAGCTACTCAAAGGTCAGTCACATCTCTGGCCTTCAGAGCAGACTGCCCCCAGCAGCTGCAGACACTGTGTGCAGTGGAGGAATGAGAACACTGATAACCAAATCGCCTCCTCCCCCTCCCTGCCTGTTCTCTTATCACTGGATAAAGGAAACGTCTGTACCCAAGCCATATCCAGACTGTTTTCCTTATACACAAGGGTTTTTCAGTTACCAAATCTGGGTCTTCTGCTAGTGGCATTTCACAGCATACCTCTGAGATCTTTGTTTATAAGTGTATCTCTTCGCATCATGCAGTACATGGAAAGCAAGGACTTGAGGACCATCCAATGAGAAAACATTCCCCTGGCAACAGGAGCCCAGAGGAGCCCCTCAGCACCGAAGTCTTTGTGGCAATTCTCCCTCCTTCTCTTGCAAAGGAAGTCAGAAAAAAATCCTCCATGTGAACCCCACCAAACCCTCGGGAGAGCTGCTGTTCAGATCTCCTTGGTTGGCCATATCTCCTCTGACCAACATAGTCTGAAACATCCCCACCTCCCCTTCCTCACTTCCCCTTCCCCCAGAAGGATGTTCTTTGCTTTTAACACTGTAGCAGCAGACAGGGCAGCAGCTGGAAGATGCTTCCAACTCATTCACACAGAGGGTGCTCAAATGAGGTATGTGTTCAAGAAAAAGGGTGAAATATACCAGTAAAGTCAACAATATTTGTGAGAATAAGGAATAAACAAAATTCCACCCAGGGAGGATCTCTTTTGTTCTTTTAAGTACTACAGTAATTCAGTATTTAAAAGGAAAAGTGAGAGACTGGAAAAAATATTTGCTGAGTTTTTAGGAGGGTAGAGAGACAATGACTGCAATAATTGAGTATTTAACCTACACCTCTCCAAACTGTCTAATCCATTGCTGGGTAATGCAGAATAAGAGTATACTCACCATTTAAAATGATGGCAAACATTACCTTGATTATTCGCTAGTGGCATTTCAGGTCTGGCAAGCAAATTTGAGAGATCTAAGAGCACACAGGAAGAACAGAGACAGGTTTCATCCTCTGTCATTTCCCTGAATCATTTTCCCACAGTAAGTTCTATGTTTAGAAATGAAGATGAGCGAAAAAGCTCCTCTCCCACACACTTTCAAACTGAAGAAGTCCCCAGCACCTTCCTGGTGAGCATCTTTCTTCTACCACTGACCTTCTCAGGGAATCCTGCAGCTCTGTGTTACTCTTTTCAGGAGCTCACCCGCATCCTTCCCACCAGCTGTGCCAAGAGCAGGCTCCTATCACCTGAGGTGGAAGCAGATCACCAGTAGTAAGAGACTGCCTATCTCCCCAGGAAATAGGTACTGGTAAGGGGAGCATAACCAGCCTAGCATCAAACAGTCAAAACTAAAATTCCCATCAGAAATCATCTAAACATATTGCTTACCTAGCCAGGCAGTGGCTGTGTCTTCCCTCCTGCTCATGGGGCTGCCATTAGCCATACGAGTCAGTCTCTGAAAAGTTGGCATTTTTTTCTCACAAGCTATCATTTAATGGCAGGAAAATCCTCTGTATCAGAGGAGGATTAGCGGAGATGGAAGAATGTGTCTGTCCTCTAAAGCTCCCAGAGCAAAACAGGGATTGCAGACAAACCAAACTGATGCTTTCTCCCCTCTGCCAACCTACTCTCCCCCCACTCCATTAAAAAAAATACAGTCCAGAGTTGGACCGCTGCCATTTGAACAGCATTGCTGAAAGTCATTATTCCACTCCCCATTATATAATGGCAGAGGAGGTGGGAGTGCAGGGTGCAACCTAAATAGGATTATAGTGTGGGGCAAGCACGGGCTTACAGTTTCCCTTCGCTGAGCTCTCTGAACAGACGCAGCTTGGGCCTCTTTTCTTTCATGCATGCTTTCCCAGCCCCAGTGTGGTTCACACGCTGCTAACAGGACGCCGGTGTGGTTTGCTTTGCTTTGCTGAGGATTGCTCCTGAAAGACAAGGAGATGCCAACAGCACCAGAAGAAGGGTCCACAGGCAGAGGGAGCTTGCATGGTCTGTATTGCCCTGGTTATATTGAACTCTGCCCTGTCTAGGAGAGCGGTTTGCCTGTGGTGCTGCAGCTGTTGTGTGGAAATCATAAGGACAGGTTCTGTATGTGGTGATGTTTTAGCATTCAGGATGTGAATCGGGTTTTAAAGCCTTTTCTGACAGAATGATGATGGTTTCTTTGGAGAGTGGGGGCTGAATAAGTGAGTTATCTCAGCCTCCCATGCCTTAGGTAATTGCATTCACCATGTCAGAGGGAAAAATAGCTCTACTTTTTATTTCTAAGTGAATTATTCTGCTGTTTATTTTTTTCAGGAAATGGAATACCTGATGAATTTATGCTTGTTACAGCAGGAAAGATTCAGCTGGGAAACAGCCTGCTGATGCTCAGCTCTTCATGCAAATTAAAGTACCCAGCTACATCAGGTTTATTTTGTTTTGGCTTTCCCCCAGTTTTAAGGCATCTGGCTGGCACCGCAGGGAATTTGTATTTGTCTAAACAGCGTGTAAGCAGCCTGGTGCTGGGAGGCAGGCTGGAAGGAAGGGGGTGACCCACATAGCACTGATTTTACCTGAAGAATACCTTTCCCCACCACCTTGTGGTACCGACCCCCCAGATTTGCACATCTGTGCTTTGCACCACACTGCTTTGCACAGAGGAGGAAAGAGATTGGCAAAGGCACACACAGGCATGTTGCAGCCTCCACCAGAGCTAAAGCTGATAGAGATCTTGTGGGGACAGAAGTGGCACTGGCCAGGTGTGCACCAGCACCGGGGTAGCTGACTTTTCCCCTGAAGGTCCTGGTTCCCATGGGAATACCAGGAAGCCACAACCTGTCTGATCACAGAAACCAGAACACTGGCCTTTTGGCCATGAAGAAGAATAGGGGGGAGGATGGGAAAGCGCTATTGCCAGCTCCTTTTTCCCCAACATTTACCAGAGCCCTAACAGTGGTAGCAGAAATCTTGTCTCTCCCCAGGTGTACACATGCTGTAGACAAGGGGCAGAGGCAGTGAGCAAGGTGGGTGCATGGGACTCAGGGACAATTTGGTGTGTGATCAGTCGGCAGCTCCCCAGGGACTAGACCTGCTGCTTGGTTTGCACAGCAATATTAAATCTGCTCATTGGAAATGAGGAGGGGCTGATCCGCACCAAGGCACCAACCAGACTGCTGCTGAGCCTCTGGGGCTCTCCTGTGCCTCGTTGCTCTTCTTCCATGTGCACAGTAAGGGACTGGTGGGGGTGGGACGATCTGCAGAGCCACCTCCTCCAGAGGGGCAGACTGTGGGATCTGGCAAAACACATCCCCTGAGAATGGCACAAGGAACCTCTGCTATGTAAAACAGGTGGGTGGGATGGGGGGGGGCTTATTAAACTGAGAGCTGTATGCACCTCAGCAGTTGTTTTCAGGGGTGGGGGGACAGTGGTAGCTGGTGCCTATTGCAAAATCAGCAGCCATGACATCGTTAGCAATGTTGCAAAGCAGGCTCTGGCAGAAGCTGGAGGAAGGCTGGCAGGGAACACCTCTTGGAGAGCTACTGCAATGTGCCACCTCGCCGTGGAGAAATGCAGGTATTGTTAGCTCCTGCAGGAGCTTCTGAGAGCATCTCTGCCATCCGTGTCCTACGTGTACAGCTTGCTGGCCACAGCTGGCCTGGTGATGAAGCTCAGCCCCAGTCTGGCCTTTCTTACTGTGGCTGGAGGTAGGAAAGGTTGAAATAGCTCAGGGGTCCTCAAACTTTTTAACCAGGGGGCCGGTGCGCGGATGCAGTGGCAGGCAGTCATCTGCGGCTGCTTGGTTTCCCCCCCAACCCCCGGTAGGGGTGTGTGTGTGGGTTCTGTAAATACCAGGGGCCGGACTGAGGACCCTGGGGGGCCGTATCCTGCCCGTGGGCTGTGGTTTGAGGACCCCTGATAATAGCCCTTGTCCTGCCCCATCACAAGCCCTCCCACCTACAGCCTTACCAGCCAACCTGTGCTGGCACAGCTGGAGCAGCTGCCTGGCCAGCAGCAGCAGCAGGAGCTCCAAGGCGGTATATTTCTGTGCATCATTTATGGGCAGGAGCCTCGTGCACCTCCAGACCACAGCACAGAGAACATATGAGCATCTCAGCCCCTGCAAGGGGGGAGGCTGTGGGGACCGGTGGTGGGAGACACGCTGAGGTCACAATTTCTAGGAAAGTCTCCCTCTGCAGGCAGCCGGGGGGTCGAGGAGCATCGCCCTGCAAGCAGCTTCAGCAGAGCACTGCAGGAGCACCGAGCTGGCCACACAGTGCCACCCATGAACATTTGCCAGCTCTTGCGAAGCCTCATTCATTTCCTGATAACCTTTGATTTTGAACGGCCGTGCCAAGGTGAGAAAGAGGCCTGGTAAGGAGAAGTTTCTAGTCATCTCGGGTAGAAAAAACTAAAACACCAGAGGGTATATAAAGGAGACCAGCATTTATCTTTAAAAGAAACAAACTTGGGCTTTAAACCACACCTCAACATTTTTCAGAGCATGACTCACAGCTGGTTAAGGCTGAGTGCTGGGAAGCTTCGTGGCTGCTGGGCTGAAAGTAGACTCGGAAGCTACAGACCTTGCTACTGAAGCTCTACGCTGTTAATGTTTTTGCCACTAAGGGCTCTTCCTCATGACCTGTCCTGCTCTTTTTAATCTCTGGGAACTCAGAGAAGCCTGAGGTCAACCTAGCAGTGGAGCCAAACCCAGAAAGCAGCAGAGCTACGCTACCACTGGAAAAAAAAAATCTTATATCTCATCTTTCACCAAAAGAATTTGGAGAATTCAGCCCTGACTGGAGGAGCCTGATCTGCTCCAGGGGTATGTGCTGGGGACATAAGCCTTGGCACAGCTTCACAAGCTGGCAGCGAGGGCAAGCCCACCTCACAGGGCAAGCCTGTGCAGATTTAGTTTAAGATTGCTTCTAAAAACCCACTTCTTCATGGCCAGGGGCATTTCCTGTGATGGTGCGTTAAGGATCTGAAAGTAGCTCCTCTCTCTGATACATATTGATGTGATTTAAATTGACCACTGGGGCTCACTTCTTGCAGTGGTTCAGCTACAGCTTAAAATATTCCCTTTATTTTCAAAGGTTGGCTAAAAACAGATGGTGGGACCCATCTCACCTAACTGAAGGTGAGAGAGGTCTCATCATACCCACTTTGGCCACCTACCTGTGGGTGCCATCATGGGCCTCAGCAGGGCCCATTGTCATTGACAGAGGATGACAAGAGAGCTGAGGGCATGCAGCTCTGGGGACACCCCCACACTGTTAGAACCAGTGCTGGGTTAGCTGGATCCCAGGCATTGCACATCCAGATGTGTCCATCCAAACACTGCCCTCCCCAGAGCAGTGGAGGCAGAGCTGCTTGCCTGATTCCAGTGGCTGAGCAGCTTCATTCCTGTTATTTATCTCCAACTGCTGCTTGCATTCATGGGACTAGTGCAGGGGGGGGAGGGCCCTGAGCCGCAGAGCACCCAAGCCCCTCCGCCCACCCCAGGCTTTGGTTTCCTGAACTTCTGTAATAGCAGCCGCAGCTCAGTGCATACTTCCCCTCTTCTCACAGCAGCAGCTGTGCCGCACTTCTGACCCTTTCCTGTGCACATCACCACTGGGGTGACCTTTGAAGTAGCTGCCTCAGCATTTCTTGATGGGGCTCCTGCTGTCGGCTCTGCTCCATGGGACCGGGGTTGCATGTAGGGTGGTCACCCAGCCAGCCATGCCATGCGTGCACAGCTCCGGATGGCGTGGGTTTGGGGCAGGGAGGAGGTGTCCTCTGCGGTGGAGACTGCTGTGCTGCGAGCAGACTGGGTGGACCAGCATGGCTGTGCTGGGATTTGCAACTTGGCACAGCCTGAGTAATCGCCAGAAACAGTGCTTGGTACATGCATGATGTTGCTGCTTTCAGGAGACTTAGAAGCAGCTGTGGAGCCCATCAGGACTTCAAGAGCAAGGACCTAAGCACCTTTCCATTGATCAGAAGAGAGGACAGCCTTTCTTCTGCAGGCAAGGGTTTCATTTTTGTCTGGGCTGAGACCCCTGGACTTTGCTCAGGCATTAAGCTCCAGGGTCCTGGGGGTACCTGTAGGTGTTATATGAGGGGTCTCCGCTGGGGCCTTCCCCCACCCCAGCCCTAGGGCCCGGAGGTTCCATTTTAGCCCAGCCCAGGGCTGTGGGTCTCTGCCCAGCCTGGGCAATGCAGCTTGCCTGTTGTTGATAGCCCTCTGCCCCGTGTTGTAGCCCCATCTCAGCCTGCCCAGCCTCCTCAGGCTGGTGTGCTGTGCCCTCATCAGGCTGCATTCTGCTGATCCCATTCCAGCTGGAGAAGATCCACGCCACCTCGAGAACCCCCTTGGAAGGCAGAGTCGCTGTGGTGCTCCCCATGGTGTCCTGCTCCCAGTGTACCCTCAGCAAGGAGGACTGACACCAGCGACAGTGCCTTCAGGCTGTCAAAATGCCTCCTGCCCTTCAGAAATAAACCCACCTCACCCCAGAGACCAATTTTGTCCCCTCAATCCCATCAGCAGCCTCTGCCAAGGGTCCAGGTTTGCTCAGTGTCTGTAAAACTGTCCAAGCCTTGACCAGCTTCCCTGGCAAGACGTGACCAAAGAACAGCCCATTGCCTGGTTTTATGTTCACCCTGCCGGCCTGGGTTTGTGTGTGGAACACTGCAGCCCTGCAGCTGCTTCACACCGGCAGCTGCCCCGCTCCCCCCCCCACAAGCTGTGTCCCCACGGCGGCGCGGGCACACGCTGCCCAGCAGCAGGCTGCCATCATACAGTGGGTCCGAGTGGGGACAGTTTCCTGACAAACACCTGCCTACGGACTGAGAGCACAGACAGTGCTGGACACGTCATGATGGCCAAACCCAGCCCAAAGGCTTCCTCACGGCAGGGCTGGGCTGGCTGCAGGCTACCTGCAGGAGTCACTCTGGGGGACCCTTCACCACCTGGTCCATGGCAGGAGGAAGCAGAGATGAGACAAGGCAGCCAGCGGCAGCACACGGCAAGAAATAGCCACCAAAACGCCGCTTACCCACGGGGAGGGTAAGGAAGTGAAGCCAGTGAAGCGGCAGAAAGAGAAGAGGGTCAAGCTGGGCACCAGATGTGAAGCCCCAGCCCAGCTGCTGCACGATGGCCAAGCTGTGCAGCAGGGGCGGAGGCCCAGGAGCCTGCAGCTGCAAGCAGGAGCATCTTCTGAAAGGGAACAGCACACTCTAGGGTAGGGAGACTGAAGCAGATGCCGTGCACAGCAAACCACAGGCCAGTGTTTTTGTCTGTCAGCCCAAACCTCTGACAATGGCCCAGTTAGATATCACGTAGACCCCATGCAAAGGAACAAGAAGCCCAGGGAACGGAATGTAGCTCTGTCAAGGTCAAATCCTCCCCCTGCCTGACAAGGGCAGGTCAGAGAGCCTCTCCAAGACTGTCCAGGCCACTGGCTTTTACATGAGATCTCTCCTGACCCATTCTGTGGATGTGGTTTCATGTCTCACACATGCTAATCACACAGTGACACTTCAGTGAGAAAGGAGCAGCATGGGCTGCTCTGCAGCGAAGGGCCAGGCACCTGCCATGGCATCGAGCTCCTGCTTCCCATTGCAACACATGCGTATGGGTGCAATGCTGAAAAACAACATCACTGGGGTTACTGGGTGACTCCCCACAATGCCCAGAGGAGCCTTGGGGAGGGAGAGGGAAGCTGGGCTCAGACTGTATTAACTAAAGCTGAAGTGGAACTTGAATCTACATCCCCCCCATCTGCACTGTGACTCTTGGCCTCAATGAAAAACTGGCTGGCCATGTACGAGCGTCTCATTTCAGGGACAAACCGCTGCTGGTGAAGCCTCTGTCTTTGCAGGGTACGGAAAGCTCTGCCCTCACTTCTGCCTTCAAGCAGTGCTTGGCTGTGTGCCGCACTGCATCACGGCTCGTGCCCAGTGTGTGGCCGAGCGGGCAGCTGCTGCTTGCATGTCACACTGGCAGACCGGGAAAGTCAAGGCTGGCAGCACCCACGCCAGCCAGCCTGCCCTCCCTGCTGAAGCCAGTGCATGGGTACCAGTGGTGTGGGCATGCAGAGCAGGGGAGCCCCGCGAGGGTTCGGGCTGCTAGCAGCTGGGGAGCTGCTCTGCCCCAGCCCTTCGGCATCTGCAGGATCTTTTCTATCCTGTGTAATAAAAAGACAGCGGCTTGTCTCCTCCTTAAAGTCCTCATGCCGTGCTCTCTGCAGACTGCTGCCCAAGGCAGTGACTACCTGCAGTTCTTTGTAATCTAATGGGAAGGCTGCACAGTACACACACGAAGGCAAGGATACATTGCAGTGAGCTCCGCTTAATTCCCCCTCGGTGGCTAGTGAGCCAATTAATCTTAAAGCTGCCTCCACAACCATGTATGGGCAATGCACAATAAACTTAAACGCGGCACCGTAAACACCTTTTGAAGCAGCCTTTCTGCACTAAACACACAACAAGCAACACATTATCCAAGCCAACAGCCCTCCCAGGCCTCACCAGACAGTTTGTTTACCTCCTGGTGATTTATCTCTCCCACCTCCACGACAGGATCAGTGCCACCTTCTCCCCACTGTATAGCGTCAACATTCGGGGCAGTTCATCACTTACCTGTTTCCACTTAACTCGGGCATTTCTGTCAGGAGCCTTCTCTGTAGCCAGGTCAGATACTCGGGGAGAATCTGGGGGGAGGTATAACTGGGCTGAAATGTGATTTTTGCTCTATTTGCCATGGTACTTTCCCCTGCCTGCCTAACACTTCTGAATGCCAAGTAACAAGGAGCACTCCCTCACGCCAAGCCACTATAATTACCTGGTAATAGATCTAAAAGGATAATTCTGTTTTCTGTCAAAGATGCTGACAGATAGGAAAGCAGCCAATCAGCAGATCAGGAATAAACTTCAACAACATAAAAACCAGCACACTAAACAGGAGGTTAAAGCAGCATACACTTACAGATGATCTGGAAGATGTGTTAAATGAACTTATCATGCCCTCCTGAGCACATAATGGCAGTGCATTCAGCAAATAATCAGTCCCAGATCAGTTCAAGGACTGGACTGAAAACACAGTGACAGAACTTACTAAAAACTGTTCATTATGGTCAAGACCTCCTTCCCATGCCCCCCTCCTAGCAAAGGGGTACAAGAAAGTCGCCAGGGCTCCTCCCCACAGCTGTGTGAGTAAAAGCTTCCCCACATCGTACAGCACACTTGAACAGCATGTGTTGGACTACTAAGAAAGGATGTGTCACGGGTAAAGGACAAAGAAACTCAGGGAGCCCAAACCTGGAGCATGAGAAACTCTGGTGAGAAACCCAGCATCACTCTGGGGCACACCAGAGGGGAGACAGAGCAGTCGCTGTGAGCAGCCAGTGCAGCCCACAGCAGCCATCTGCCACACTGCTTTCTCCAGGCCTCCGCCAAGTCCATTTGCAAGGTGTTCAGATTCTCCAGCTCCAGTAATGCAGCTACTCAAACATCCACCACCTGATGTATGTATAGTTTTTGCACAGGTCTAAGATGATTGAAGCTAGCAGAGCTTGGGGGTGGGAGGGGAACAGCCACTGCTGTAGATAAGCACACATTTAAGCCTGCATATTCTGCTTCTCACTCATTCCCTGCCTGTGATTTTAGGGGCTGCTGACACCTCTTCCTGCATGTCAATCCTGGGCATCACCAAAAAAGCCCCTGTGGCCACGTCACGGGCAAACACAGCAAATCCCCCACACTGACGGTGTATTTATGCGTTGCAGAAGTACAGCACTTCTGCTCATGCGAAAGGCTTTGTTTCCTACCAGCTACACGGGTACCTGAGGGAGACAGGATGCGACAGCATTTTCTGAGACACCAAATCGACAGCGACAGAGGAAATAGCTCCTCTGCAGCAGGGTGGACACTACCCTCTCAGACAGGATCGGTGCTGAATCCCAAGCCTAGCAACTGGCAACATGAAGAGAAAGCTCTACTGCTGGCTTGATAGGTGCCTGCAAATCCCGTAACGATTTCTAGGTTGCATCGAGGGATGCTGTGCAGGTTGCATCGGGTTTGCGGGAGGCTGCAAACAGGCGGGGAAAACCCTCTTTGCACTTGTCAGAAAAGCTGTGCTACAACAGCTGTGCTTTAGCAACAAGTGTGTTACAAGTTGTTTGAGCTACCATGCCTGATGTGAGTTATAACAGAGAGTAGAGAGTATCTGCTTTCCTTGTATATGGTAAACAGAAAATAAACGAGGTGGTAAACACCATGTGTACGAGGCAGCGGGAAGGAGAGGCTGCAGTACATTGATCAGGCTGAGCTGTGGGAAATGCAACGAAGGGCTAGACGTTCAGCATTAAAAATAAATCACACCAGGGCGCTGCAAGACACCGCAGCCCTCAACAAAACTGTCTTCTGCCAAGAATTTCTCACTATGGTTATTACTTCCCTTTGATTTAGACAGCACTTTCACAATTTTCCTCTAAGACTTACCGGGTTGTGCTGGGGCTACACATCTGGCACATGAGGGCATGGGACAGGGAAGAGGCAGCGTGCCTGGCCGTGCAGGGCTGCGCCTCCCGTTACCCCAGCGCCCAGCAGCACCTCCAGGGCATTCAGGACACATCCTCTCTCTCCTTGGCACTCACTGAGCATTTGCAGCAGCCACTCTGGTGCACTCAAGTGACAGCCCATCCACAATCTCTCTCTCCTACCAGAGCAGTGGGCTCACCAGTGTAACAGAAAAGCTTGCCTTCCCCGTAAATGGGATAGGGAAAACCGCTGCTTGGGGCTGCCACTATGATATTTAGTGGTGCAACTTCAAAATTGCAAAGAGCAGACCGTGGAACCGATGAATGAAAGCACTACGCTGCAACACCCTCAGCCTACTATTTTGGGTAGATGCTCAGTAGGTGCCTTTGACAGAGCATTCCATCGGGTCTGAGAGACCCTACCAGTGCCACCAGTTGGCTGCATGTTGCCTGAAGGTCTCCAACTGATGGGCTACAGGACTGAGCCCCGTCACAGGGTGTGGAAAACAGCAGCACACACAGGTCCCTCCCGACTCAAACGGTAGTGACGTTCACAGGGGAACAGGATGGGCATCCAGGGCAGTAACACGGTACGGTGAGGTTGGCTTGTGCCAGCAAAGCCGAGATTGGAACACAACTTGTCCAAGGCACCCCCCTGCAGCTCTGGGGCTGTGCCAGGCAATAGCACCTGTGTTTAGGTGACTCCTTTCACACTTGAGAGACCTAAAAAGGATTAAGGGTTAGCCAGGGGATGTCAGCAGCACAGATGCTGAAATACCCTTGAGGCTCTGAGCCTCTGTCTCTAATCCACCAAGGAACAGAAGTGTTTTGGGAGACTTGAGGCTTAGGCAGCAGCTGAGGGAGATCTAAACATTGTATTTATTCAAGCATTAAACATGCCTATTTCTATAAAAAATTCTGCCAGGCATTAGCCTTTCCTCCATCATGCCTGTGCATGACCAGCCAGCCAAACACACCCTATCGGGTGTCACCGGGGCATTGCTCACTGACCTTGCACTCCACCTTATTTCACGTACAGAGCCCAGCCCTGCAGCCACTGGAGGCGAGGGCAGCCTTTCCGGCAAGCACTGCCACCTCTGTCCCTGGAGAGGCTGAAGAGAGCATTTGTCACCACTCCCCTGGGAGTGTGCAGGGACAATCTGTGCTCTGCGGCACGCAGCAATCGTTAACACGAGCAACATCACCCAGATTTGTACAACCAGCAAATTTTTGAGCATTTGCCTGACAAATAGCAGCCGCAGGTTCTCTGCTTTCCATCACATGGGGAGAGCCAAACCCACACTACCCTCTTTCCTAAAGAAGTGCTCTGCCAACAGAAGCTATGGGCCAGCACGGATCAAAAGGGGACTATCCCCCCCTCCTGTTGAAACCATGACACTGTACAGCAAAATTAATAAATAATGCCAGCAGGCTTCTGTCTGGCAGAGACATACTGAAAGAGGAGACTGAGAATTGCAAATATATCTGGGGGAGGGGGGAAGGGGAGCAGTGTAGGGGGAAGCATTGCCTTCTGTTTCCTGGACAGCTTCTGCATTTTGCATTGAACCGATTTGTAGATAAAACACAGAAGCTGCCTCAGGAGGAGAGACCAGACCCCCCCAAAATTCCCCCATCTACCATGAAAGCCCTTGCAGGCAGCCCTTGCTGCTGCAAACCCTGGCCCCACGCCTGACAAACATGCAGATAAAAAGTCAAGGCTCAGAGACTTTGGGCACCAGCAGAGCAGAAGCTGCAAAGGTCGAAGGTTTGCACTGTAATTAATTTTGGGGTGGGTTTTCTTGTCTTTCGTCTCTCCCAGGTACATGGGAAGTCCACAGCAGAGACGGGGAGGGAAGCACCTCTCCAGGAGGCCCCTTTGGCATTATTAGACCCCTGCCTTGACTACAAGGCAGCATGTCTTCCCATACGTATAATGGGAAATGGCAAGATTAACAGAAGCCCAAATCAAAAGACTTTAAGTGTCTGCTTTTGAACAAATCTGACATAGGGCAAGAAAGCTTAACCAGGGCCTAGAAGAGCACTAATTATCAAATGGAAAATCAACAGGTAATTCACCTCTAATGTGAACTAATCATTTCTAGGGGAGAAATTAATTAAATGGGAGAATTAAATCACCAAGAATTTGCAGAGTGACCAGTTCTGATGGGATTCAGTTAATAAGCTATCTGATAATCGTGTTGGCTTCATTTTCTTCTCCTCTGGACATAAGAGGAGAGACAGAGAGCAGATTAGTACAGTGCCTCTCATTCCCAGGCTGCAGTCTGAGATGACTGAACCTTACTCAGCTTCAGCATTTTTTCTTGACAAAACCTAAGCAAATGTAAAGCAAAAGCCAAAAGCAGACCACTGGAAAAATGCAATTGTAAAAAAAAAAAAAAATTAAAAAATATTAGTAGGTGAGAGAGAAGGAAGTTTCCTTTACAGAATGGCTCACAGGTTCATGACGCACCCTCCTGCCTGAGCTCCGTGCCAAACAAGCAACGCAGTGAACCAGAGTCAAAGTCCAGTGCCAGCGCTCTCCAGCAAAGACGGGAACTAAAAGGTGAGCGTCCCTACCTCGCACATATGCAAGGCACTTGGAACAAGAAAAGACTCATTTTTCTTGGGATCTCTGTTATGTCCGAGCTGTTACTCGATCCTGAACAATGGATGGGAGGTTGAGGCTCTTCCACGGCCGTTAATAAAAGCCAGTCTGCACAGTGCCATCAACATGGTCCATACTGGGTGCGGGCATGCAACCTCTTTTCTATCCAATTAGCCAGAGCAGTGTTTATGTCAGCATCATGCTTTTAGAACAGCTCTGTGCCAGCTGCAGGAAGAGAAATGATCTCCAGCCTTGTAGAAATGCAGAGCCACATGGGCAGACACCACCTGATCTCTCATAAAGCCTGCCAGCACAAAAATAACTTCTCAGAAATACTTGAACACATCTGAACAAGCAGAGTGAGCCAATCTTGGATCAGCACTTTGCATCACAGGGCTGCAGCATTTGTGATCCAGCCTTCAAAGACTTAAATTTGGATTTGCTTGGATTTGCTGCATCTTCAAACACTGACTGAGCTTACCTACTTTCAGTTCTGCCATCTCCTTACAGCATTATGTGCCAAATCCTCCAACAACCCTCCTGGATGGAAAAACACAAGCATTTACACTTCAGGGCGGTGACTAATTTGCGGTACCTATAATGAGTGAGGTTCTGCAAGTGAAATAATATGGTCAGATCCAGGTGCAGCCGAGGGGGGCTACATTATCTACTTCATGCACAGGCTGTGTTTTTTCCACATGTGAACAGAGGCCGAAGGAGACAAACAAGAAATGGAATTCACTGTTGCCAATTTGTAAAATCATTTTCCAAGTGTTAAGATTTTCCTGATACTGCATGTAGTTGTTGTGGTAACACAACCTGATAGCTCTGCGACATTTTGCAGTTTATGCCTGAATGACAATAATAATAAAAAAAGCAAAACATGAAGGCTGTCAGTATCTGTTAGTGAGTTCACATTACAGAACAAAATATTCTCTCCTGGAACATGCTGGGTCTTAGGCAGATTCAACTTCTCAGGGTGACGCAAATGCTGTAAAAACAACTCTGAGTCATAGAATAAAATCACATAATTCCCCAAAGCCAAATAAGGACAGAACTCAGCCCACACAGCTCTGACTTCCCACTTTCTTGGTAGTAATAATTTTGTTACTGCCCTTCTAAACGATATCATTTGCCTTGCTTTCACTGCAAATCTCGCGTTCCCTATCACTCGAGCCC
This sequence comes from Falco peregrinus, assembly GCF_023634155.1. Classification (NCBI taxonomy): domain Eukaryota; kingdom Metazoa; phylum Chordata; class Aves; order Falconiformes; family Falconidae; genus Falco; species Falco peregrinus. The sequence goes on along the minus strand of NC_073724.1, from coordinate 39,854,776 downwards.
ATAAGTCAGTGTAAATACTGGTATTGTAAAAAACAAAGTCCTGTTCCAGCATCTGTAAGGTCTAGCATAAAGCCTGTTAGGTGCTCTCTGGGACTAGCTTTGCTAATTGGTATGAAGTCTTTACGAGGAACCTGAAAGGCATTCTCCCAGACCATCAGTAGTTTTATTTTGATATATTTTTCAGCAAGAGTTCGTTACAGCCCATTAGGGCGAGGCTTGGGTATTTTATGAATGTAATACAGCAGCACGCGAAGAGCACTTAATGCCTTAAGTCTTTAGAATGCTTTTTAATTTCATAACAACTGATTTCACTGCCAGATTTCCCATGTACCAAACTAGAGAAAGCCTTGTGCAGTCTTGCAGCATGTAAATAAAGCCTTCAGACTTGATCTATGAGTGGTGTAAACCATCATCTTTCTGCTGTTGTCATTTTGCATCAGCAACTGCTGAGCTTTATACTTTGAAACCTCATGGACATTTTATTAATGGGGTGGGAAGAGCTGCCTAAGAAGAGTTGTATGTAATAAACAAGATGTGATGTATTTGCAGTTAACGTAAGCATATTGTTTTATTTATTTTCGGCATGATTTTCCTTCTCCAGCACCTGTGCATGACAGCTGAGTGACTGTGCTGGAAATACAGGTTGTAACATTCGCATGGTAATGCACCATAAGCTTGATCTAACTGTAAAGCAAGTATGAGCTATCTGTGTCCTTACTAGTTATTAACAACTCTCCTTAGGGTCCAGTTTGGAAGACGAAGTGACAAGGCACTGGCTTTACATTTTGCAAAGCAAAAATCTCTGCAAGCGAGTGAGAGTGTGGCAGTGTGTTTGTGATATAAGAATTATTCACTTTAAAAAAGAAATATGTAAATATCTGTAACGAAAAACAAGAAAGAGTTTGGAAAACAGAGGATGTTAATCAACCCTTACAAATATTTAACAAGACATGGCCTTGGGAGAAGGAATAGACATCATAAATAGGTCAGGCTAAGAATTAACAAGATAAGCTCAAGGAGAACCAAGTGGTTAATGAGACCAAACAAAAAATTACTTGAACTATGTATGAACTATCCTCATCAGCACACTAAAAGACCCATCCTCGAGCAAAGAAAGCCCCGTACTGACAAAGCCCCCTCCACAGAGGACAGGTGAGGCAAAAAGAAAGAACACTCTACCTCTAAATGAAGACAAGGCTCCTAAGAACCAACGAGAATCACGTGCGGCAAAATGTATTTATAAATAATTGTTCCAACCGTATAAAAAGTTTTACTATGTGTTAAGAGGGCTGCTAGCTTTACGGATTTAGCACCCACCTCTGCACAGACATGCAATAAACAAGTATCTCAACTCTTGTGCATGGGCCACCTCTTGCACACCAGGTGAAGAACCCAGATTTGGGATAACATTTGCATATTGTTGCTGCCTGATGATTGACAGAGATGATATACCAGTGCCTGATTAAGATCCGTACTGAAGCCATTAACACCGCAAAGCAAAGGTACTCAAAGCGTGGGATTCATAAATCAGAAAGAACAAACTGTGCAGTGACATACCAGAGCTCTAGTTCATCCCTCAGCTGCTGCGCCGCAGCTTCAGCCAGCTAACGCAACGCATGCTTGCACAGCTGCACCCCTTGTCAGCCTTCTGTTTAGCTATCCCTCCTTCTCTTCCCCACACTTAAGTGTCTTCCAAGTTACCACTAGTAACTGAATATATTTACTGAATATAACCAAGGTCTCCAAGAACACAAGAGACCTCATGCACATTTGACATTTTTGTGTTGTAACAGTAACATTTATGTATTTGAGGCATGTTTTTCCACTGCTGTTTTTTAAACACAGTAAATTCGGTCTGGTTTTAATGCTGTTTTTTCCTGAAAGGTCTCTAACAGAGGCTATATCACCAACATGTCAGCTGATGAAAAGCAAAAGCAGTCATTTATTCAGCCCCTTTAAAACTCCTGCATCATTAAATCCAATGTAGCGCAAATGTTTGAGAACTATTGAGAAGAAAACACATCTCTATTAAAGCTTCAAGACCTGTCTTTTTGATTAAGGAAAAGCAATTTTATACTTCGGAGACCTCCCATGCTGTATTCTTAAAGAGAGGAAAGGCACGAAACAGTCTATCTGACATTCCCCATTTGGGGAGGAAAAGAAACACTTCAGAGTTCCTTCATATAAAATAAGTTAACTAAAAAGAAAGGACTGGGTTTTTTACTTTCTTGCCCACTTTAATCCACTGATAAGCCTGGAAAACTCAATGTTTCCACCTGGGACTTACTCCACATGAAAGGATAAGTGAAAGTTGCAGGTAAGCATCTCTAATGAAGAGAAGGAGCAAAGGGGCATCATTAGAACCCAGCCATCCTGCCTGGCATAATATCTGCAGTGCTGTATATGAGCTTAAACTGGGGGCACAGCAGCAATTTCCACTTTGACAAATGACACATGTAATTCTACAGCACAGAACTATCTACGGTAACTAACAAGAAGCTTACAGAAATTTCCTCCAAATACTGTTATTCACCTGTCTAACTAGTAGTGTCATAAACGCACTATCACAGGGTTTGTTGTAAGTGCTGGCCTTTCTTTTCCATCAAGAGGAATGCCGCATATAGAGATTTATGCAAATGGAATGAACAGAAAAAAAAAAAAAAAAAAAAAAAAAAAAGCACCCTTGCAGCCCAAATATTTGGCTCTTTACCTGTAAACGGACACCATAATCAAATCTGAAGTTTACAGCTTAGGAAGGTCACTGGAGCACTCTTGTCCCTGTAAAGCTACACATAGTAGACGTATCCTATTTTAACTTTGCACATAGAACGCTGCAATGCAAACACCAACGCCTTCCCAGGCTGCTGATAGATTTTACACGGCCTTTGCTTTTTGTCTTGCATCTCCTGCTTCTCTAATTCATGGGAAAAGCTGCATCTCCATCGCTCAGCTAGAAAAGACGAGGGGTGATGTGTTCACAAACCAGCAAGGCTGGAGCTGCCAGAACTGACGCCAGTGTTGACTGTGTCATTCTGTGTCATTCTGCAGAGGGCATTTATTACTCCTCCGGTCAGTCACCAGACCATGGTGTGTACAGTTTCACAGCTGTCACGCTGAATATTTTAAATGACTGGTTTTTGCCAAGTCAGAACACATTCACAAACTGAGGGATCATCTCAGGACAAAGCATGTCCAGGAAAAAGCCTGTTTCTATTTTGGCACTGCAGCTTGGAGCAAGAGGTTACAGATCCCAGGACTGTCACAGCTGGAGTCTGTTTATGAAGGAGGTTTAAAACACAGACTTAGCTAATCTCTGAACTTCCTAAAGCAAAACATACAACACTGCTTGTTTATTCCCCCCGACAGGAATTTGATCAAATGAGGTCTGTAACATCTGACTACAGTTTCCCAACCACACTCTCAAAGCCCACAGGTGATCCTTTGAAGAGATCAGAAGAAAAGCAGACCTAGCAGACCGCTAGGAAGCATCTTCCCCAAGAAGTTCTCGTTAACATCAGTCTGTATGGAGTTAGTCTTCCCTACTCTCATGAGTAATCTTAAGTATTTGCACAGCAATTCAGCTAAGAGGCTACTCTGCTAGATGTTATACAAACATGGGGCAAAAGGCTACAGGATATCACAGGTGGGATCTGTGCTCCCACACAGGTTTTGCGTTATCCCACGAGTCCATTGCTAGAGGTGACTGGCATGTGCACTGCCACACCATGAAACCCTCCAGAGGGACGATCCCATTTGGGTAAAGGAAGTAATAGAGACATATCCCACAGCTGACAAGGTGCAATAAGGTATAAAAAGACGATCCAGAAAGAGTTTAGGCAAGAGTCCTGCAGTGTTAAAATCAAAGTACCTGGGAACAAGGTAAGGGCCTGTGCAGTCCTCTGCCTTGCACCCCTGTGTGCTCAGGGGCCTCGGATTTCCTCTGAGCTTGCCTCAGTCATCAAAATACACAGGAACACATGAGCAGCCGTAATGCACGTGACACATGACTATACACCAAAACACGAAAGCTGGAACGGAACAGAAGAAAGGTTGTATTTGAAGCTCCAAAATCCTTGTCCCAGGCAAACTGAATTATCACCAGTTAAAAAGGAAAGCCTTCTACCAGTTCCAAAACTAATGGCACATGCACTCTGCCATCTGCAAGTCATCACGATCAAACAGGCTCAGTTCTCTGAGCAGTGGGCTAAACAGAAACACCAGAGGGTTGCCTGCGGCCCTGGCCATGGCGTGGGGCTCTGCAGAGGAGCTTTCATGTGACCAGCAGCAGCTGCTGCCCAAGGCACCAGAGTGCACGTGGGAGACAACTGCCTAAAAGGGAGGGTAGGAAAATGCTTCCCAATCCTACCACACACATGCCCTGCCTTTAAAAGGAAGATCTACTTACAGCAAGTATCTTTACTAGCAGGCCTGTTCATGCAAGTAAATACAGGTCTCTGTCTAGGACGACAGACCTTGTATTGTGAGGCGGTGAGGGGGTTTACAGCTCTTGAAGAACAACATCCTTGATCAAAACAGCACAGTCAGGAGATCTCTCAGCTAGATGAAGAGGCACTGAGCTAAATTAAAGATTAATGTTAGAACTCAAAGCATAAATTAATCTCACTATTGGTTATACTGGGTTAGAAATTGAATTTCTCATCACATGAAAGGGGCTTGAGTACTATCTCTGGGATTTTTAGTGCTTCCCACTAAAGGATAGTAATTTTACATTATTTAAGTCAGCTAGGACAAGCCTCGCTCTTCTCTAGCCTGGTTTACTGGCACTTCACAATGCAAACATGCATCTGGTACCAGCTGGGCTGTGGAGACTTGAAGCAACTTCAAGGGATGGAAATGTTCTGACACTGTATCCGCTTATAATGGCTCTTGCCAACCATCAATCACCCTTTAAGCCCGACAGCCTTCTCTACTGCACTGAAATCACTATTTCCTTACTCTCTATCTGCTTCTTTTCCAGTTTGAGCTGGAAAAACCTGGACATTTTTGATTCCTGCCTGCTCCTTTATTAATACTGTAATATTATCCTACAGGCAAGCTGCCCAACATGCTTGAAAATGTGCTCTGAAAGTCACTGGTGACACAAAATACAAGAACAGAAATCAAACCCATCAACACCTTCATTTTAGCTGCTGCTTTGCTTGCTCTCCCATGCCCAGCACTATTTGAGGTCAGCACTCCAAGGACCCCTCAGTGGAACAGTGACATAGTGGGAATTTTCCGCTGGGAGAAAGGGAAAAGCACAACCTGCTCCAGACCTACTTCTGAGGGCAGCACCACAAGTTAAATCAAGCTGAGGGGAAGGTGTCACCCGACAGCCACAGGCCTTCCCTCACCTCCCAGCACGAGGGAACGTGAATCTGACTTTCAGGAAGGACAACAGGAATGAAGGGTAACACCAGTCACCCACAAGTTAAATGGCTAAATAACCTCCATATTGGGAAGGAAAGTAAGATATTTCTGTAGCAAGAGAGGATCAATTCAGTGATATATAAAGAATTTCAAAGTAAAAACATGGTAAGTAGCTTGTAAGCAGGGGGGACTCTGGGAAGCACTGCATGGAAAGCCCAGGAAAGACTCACATCCACCGCTTCAGTTTCACAGTGTTTTTCTCACTTCGGCTCTTGCCAGCACTAACTAATCCAGGACATTTTCTCTACCCACAAAGCTGATCCAGCATATCTCCCTGCCAGCCTGCGCACGTCAGCGGCCAGCTTGCACCAGTGCCAACATGCACAGCTGCTCTCTCCTACCTCCCCCACAAGCTAGCGTCTCCGCCGTTCCTAACCCCCACAGCACACAGCCTCACAGATCAGGATGCAGACTGTGATCTGTTACGCTCTTCCCACATCTTTAAAGCAGGAAGATCCAAAGCTTTAACCCCATTCCCACTTTGCTATTGACATCACAGCGCAAAGCTTACGCCACAGCTTACCGCAGCAAGGCTGAGTTGTTCTGTTTTTCATTCAATAAAATATAGTTCCCTCTGACTGGTGTTAGACCCACTAAAAGCCTCATTTACAGCAGCAAGTAACAGAACTACTACTAGCCACCGAGCCTTCAAGACTTAAAAGACCCATCCTTCACCTAAGCCCCACAAAGCAGCAGACAAAGCACTATCCTCAACCGCCCAAAGTGAACACCGAATCAGAAGAGGTGAGAACTCCTGAACTAACTTTCTTCCCACTTAGCATCAGCAGGAAACTTTCCTTTCAAGCAAACTGCAGTGAAGGTACACCAAGAGCCAGGATGCTTTGGAAATACTGCCTCAGCTGTCTCCTCCGAGCTTGGAAAAGTGCTTTGCAAGACCATTAATGAGGCCTCAGCAGAATCAGCCCTGTAGAGTACACAAAAAGAAGACAAATGAACCTGGAGTTTAAAGATCCACTTTTGTTCTCACAAATCCAATAGACATTTTCTCTACAACATTCCTGAAAGCAGCATGGGGCTGTAAATCAGATAGACTCCACAATCCATATACTGAACATGTAGGGTGCTGAGGCTATACTTTTGTAAATTGGTGTTAACTTTGTAAAATGAACATACAAAATAATACAGTGAATAATGAGGCAAAACTGCTGGCAGCCCAGGTGCCCCTGCCCCTCGCAGGAGTGAAGCAGCTCACCCCAGGTTTTTATTGTCAGATGGCACCCACGCACGAGCCCCAACCCTACAGCACCCAAGGCTGAACTGGTGACACGTGGTACACATTTTGAGTCATGCTGCAACAGAGAAAATGGTGTCACACACTGATATGAAAGGACAATAGAGTCAGACAGGAACCCTTCAACAAACCTGTTTTGTGTCTGTTAGAAAATGCTGATACTTAAAAAAATATTTGTAGGGTGGGGCCATTATGAAAAGTCATTCAGAATCGTCAAAATGTCAATCTTGGCCATTCTTTAAGAAAAGTATATTTTAAAAACTGTATTTAGAAACTAAAGCCATTTTAATGTAATTTTTAATAAAGTGAGCAGTTACATCAAAGATTCTGCTATTTTAATCCTATGCTTTGTACTGGTAGGGAGGAAAAAAAATTAATTTTCAAGTTGAAAGATTCCATTGAAAAGGAAAAATCACCTCATCGAGGTCTGATCTTAATAATGCAGCATGTTCTAGTAAACAAAATTAAACAAAGCATGCAAATATAAACTAGATTCTTCCTCATTTTGGAGGTTAATCATCACTGCATTCTGGTATTTTTATACTACTGACAAAATAATAGTAAAAAACACCAACCTTCTCAACCTACAGCTGGTATCCTTGCCTGAAGTGATGAGAATTTAGATACCAAATAGTTCAAAATCAGCTTTTGAGGACGACATGCAAATTTCACAGCTATATCCATTTACAGTTCTGCCAGCTACTGCTCTGGATTAAAAGAATTCAGTGACCTGGAGGAGCTATGCTTACATAACCTACAGTAATAATGCTGCCGAGAAAAATCTTCCTGCGACTCAGACAACCTATTACTTTACTTACGAGGTCCCGCCTGAGCAGCCCTGCAAACTCTTCATCTGGAGGCATGGATTCGCCATCCTGAACAGCACTACAGCTGCAGTCACACCCGCCCCTAACAGGAGACCTTCACACTGTGGAGGGTCTACTTGAGGCAAAACGTGATACAGCAGAAATAGGCCTCTGGGAGCAGGAACATCAAGGGAAACAACAGCAGGAAGTTTCCGACTTCTGAGAAAGCAGGTGGATCTCTGAAAAGCATCCAAACCAAGGTAGAGGTTGTGGATGGTGGATGAAGAGCTTGGGGAAGAAGGAAGGGTTACCCAGTTCAGAAAGGTGAGGGCAGATCTTTGGGACTCATAAGAAGGTATAGGTTTCTGAGCTTAATAAAGAGTCAGGGAGGACAGAAGGAAAACAAAATGGTTTTAAGCCAGTGGGACAAACGGCACAATCACATGGCAATAAATGGCTGCTGGTCCCCAGCTTCCTGGCTGGCCATCTAACACACCACCTAAACACTGACAGACGCAAAATCTAGCAGAGAAGTAATCTCTCATCATAATGCATCTGGCGATTGTGGAAGGAAAACTACTGAAGAGCCAGAGTAACTAGGAAACTATGCACCACAAAAAAAAATTTGCATTTCCAATTGAACTACCCATGTGGCAGCTCATTCCTTGTCACTAAGCATGAGCTATGATATTCATCTAACCTGCTCTTAAAGGTTTCCATTGCTGCAAGTTCCAGCTCCAATCTGATGCCTTCAGTTGAGGAACTGAAACTGAGGTAGGGGTGAACCCGTATGTGGCGTCTACAGCCTGGGGACTGAAATTAAAAAAAATGATCAGATTTCTAAGCCAAAGCTGCACCCTTAGTATTAAAAGAACTGGTCAAAGCAGTACGATCCTTTGCATCCTTTGCTTACATGGGAGTGAGATTCTGGTATTGGAACTAAAAAGCATGAAGCTATTTGACCTCTACTGCATCGTAGGGGAAGTCTCCACTGAGTTAGCAAAAGCCCTAGAAAAGTGACCATTCATACAGGTATCGAGTAGACATTCTTTGAGCACACTTGCTCAAGCAGTCATTAAGGAGCCAGAGATGCCCTGGTGCTTCCATCTCATTAAGACATTCATCACCCTAGAGCGCAGCCCATGCCAGAAAAGTCAGCAGCACGCTGCAGGGTTCAACTTCTTACTTGCTACTAGTTATGGGGATGCTCTCTTGTACTGTGCAGTATACACTGAAACCTGCCTCCACTTTGTGAGTGTCTCCTGTCAACTGTATTTCAAAGTCATGATTAACTCCTTTTAAGAATACCTCAGTTTTACAGTAAGGGAAGCAAGGGTGCATCACCTCTGGTGCTAAAGACCAGACCGGCAGTAGCAGAAAACACCTCCTAAAACTCCCGATGACCACCAGAAGACTTACCTTGCATGGGGAACTTTGATTCCCAGGGAGCTACTATTAAAAAAGTAATGACTTCCAAGGCAAGTGCAATGGCTGCAGTCTGAGTGTTAGTTCCCATGCTAAGACGGAGTGCCTCACACTGCTCCCGGCTCCCCAGGATATCATGAAAGGAAGCTGGTGTTTGCACTGCAAGAGCAACACGGGGTCACTCCCTTAGAGGAGAGCTGGGCTGCTGGATTCTAATTTGGTCACTGGCCTCTTGCTTGACTGTTGTGTGTCTCAGTTTCCTGGCAAGGCTGACCTCCTTAAAGCATGCTGAGACTTACCCATGAGAAGTATAAAAAAAGCACTAGCAGTTGTAGTGGGCCTATCGTTTTAATTTATCCACATAAAATAGGCAAGTCTTTTAGTCCCTGTGGGAATTAATCCATTTTAAGCATAAAATACATTGTGATTTGACAGCAGTCTAATTATCAGATTCCTCAGCTGTTCAAGGAGCAGTGATAACAGGATGTATCCTTCTTTGGACCACCTAATATAGTCAGAAAGCTCAGGCAAGCTTTCAACTACACGATCCCATTATATTCTTAGACCCACACAACTAAAATAGCATAATTAAGCACGTAGAAAGTCTTCTCACCCAGAGTCCCTAGCCTATCTTCTCCATACACAGATGAAGAGGAGAGAGCTGGAAAAGACCAACAATGACGTACTCCATTTCCATAAGTCAATCCTCAGCTTTCAAGTGTTTTTACATTCCTCCAGAGAACACTTCCCACAACCTGAATCTAATCTCTGACTAAGCTCAGCACACAAGTGGTATTTAACAAACAGCTTCAATTATGACTCCTGGTCCACTTAATTTCTGGCTGTTCCTTTTTTGTAAATATCCCCAAGCGTCTGTTTCCCTTGCTTCCCAAGAAATGCGTTCATCGCGTGAACCTCTGAGATTTCAGCCACCATCAGAAGCAACGTTTGTTTCAACTGCAAGAAGAAAAAAGTATTTACCAAAAAAAAGACAGAAAACAAAGTAAACAAGGGAAGTTGGATTAGAAACAACAGCAGCAATAATTACTTGAGAAATGTTATCAGAAATCTCATTTATCTGTCTTGTTATAGTAGAATAATAAGGTGTCCCATGCTCTTATTCAGCAGTGATTTTTTTTTAAGCTGAAGCTACCTGTACATTATTGTTTTTAAGTAGAAACTAGAAGTCCCAGATAAGATGACAGATAAGAGAGGACAGAGCACTGTAGTCCTTGCTTGAAAAAGTTGACATCTTACACTGACAGGATGACCAAGAGACAAGAACAGCATGATGATGTGACTGGCCCCAGGTAACCCAGATCAGCAGCACAGCTGGGAAAACACACGTTGTATCTTCGCCCAACCCTTTATTCGGTTTCTCTTCAAATTTATCACTATTACTTCTTTCCCACTGAGTCATCAACTGAAGGATAAACCCCTCAGCCACTGAAAAAACTCTGGTGCTCAGGTCCCTCCTTGAACCTCCACTACTGCTTTTTCTGAACTGAGTATCTAAGCACGTAATGCCAGAAGATTTCTATTAATTTACTCAGGATTGCACTTCAGTGTTCCCTGCAAAGCCTACAGTCCTAGCCTATCAGAACATGCCCCTTGATGATAAACACTTCACCTGAGAAATCTAGTTTTTTTATAAAACATCAGTGCGAACAAAGTTTTTATCACACCATGTGAGTAATTTGGCATTGCCACCTTACTGAAACCTATACAGATCCTTAATCACTTAGCACTGTGTAAACATCTATTTGAACAATGTAATTCCTTTAGCAGTCATACCTTTTGCTAACAAATCATTATATGTATGGTAAATTTCCCCTGAAGGGGCAGGACGAAGAGTGAACCTATCCTTGATAAAATACAAACAGTTCAAAGCAGGATTTCAGTTGCTTCCAAAAACACTCTGCAGACATGCAGTGCCCATAATGACTAAACATACAACAGAATTTCCTTCCACCCTGATCCTATATCAACGACCAAGACCTAAGGAGATCCATGGCATTGACAGCCTTTCCAGACCTTCCCTAAAATAATGCCAAGAAAGAACTAAGGGTAGCAGTAGAGGATCACATCATGGTAGATCAATGAGCGGAGAAAGGCCCTACCACCACTTACGCTTTTCCTGGTGTTGGCTCTGGTCCAGGTCCGCTCTGTCAACTATCAGCAAGTTACTTCCACTTGGAAAGTAGTTATTTCCATGAACAGGGGATAACCATCACTTTCCAGGAACTACCTAAGCAAGCACGACATACGAGCAATGCTATAGACAAGGCAAATCGTTCCATGAAGCAACCAACCAGCTAGAAGGCTGGCAGAACCACAGACAGAATCTCTACCAGCATGTTTTCTGAACACAGTGTAACCAAGGCAGTTTCATGTAGTATTTTACGTCATCTCTATAGCCTTGGCTTCTTCCCCTCAAAAATAATCGTTACGACTGTCCTGTGAGGTTAGCTCACGTGCCAGCTTCACTGAAGTGGAAGGACTCAAAGTAGCAGCAAAACTACACCCCTCTCCTTTGCTCCCCTCCTCCCGACGAATGAGAGCTAACAGTAGAAAGATCTGTAATTCAGTGAAGACTGTAGCACCTAACTGCAGGTTGTTTTCACAAACACATTGATCAGTATGAGCAACAGTGAACACTGCACTTGATGAGGATTCACAAACTCAGGCAGCTACACAGACAGTTTTAACGAGGTATACAGTGCAACTTTTGTTTGACTGCCATGGTGAAAACCTCAGCAGTATCCTGATTGCGCAATCTTTCCTGTACTCAAGCACTGCCTAGATCTCATGCGTGCACCTAACAAAAACAGTAACCAAATCCCTCCAGTAACCCCACTGCCCTCAACTTTTGTGAAAATCCCCAAAAGGACATAGATCTAAGCATCTCCCACCCCTTGTCAAGGGAGACAAACAGATGTTGTTTCAAAACCACTGCTTATCTGCACAGCTCACAGTAACCTCACTGGCAGAAACAAGGGTGGGGTTTACTACAGCCTTTTGCTGTAACGTCTGCTACTATTGGCAGATGCAGCTGTTTATTGAGTAAGGGCTGACTTTACTGCAGGCTCTGAAGGCCTGATACAAGACAGCTTCACAGTCCAAGACAAATCCGCAGTTGTTTTCACCATTTAATTTCACAGCCATTTACCTTACAATTTAGGACAATTTAGCATCAGTTTTCTCTGCCCACTCCCAAGTCTTTCCCCATTTATTGTGGGAGAAACTATGCTGCCCAGTATGCCAAGAGGTACTGAAGTACAAATCTCACCTCTGCGGGAACACGCCCGGTGCTTCTCTTACTTAACACACTACCTCAAGCATCCCAACGCTCCTCGTACCTGCCCCAGTAGCCCAGTTTCAACCTCATACCACCAGAGACAAACTGCTTCCTCCAGTATCCATCTAAGAAAATCTTCCTCAGAATTTCTGCCACACATTGGGACCAGACTTACTCCTGCAGTTTTCACCCTGCACTCTGAGCTCCCCTTGCTCTACATTAACCATTCTGCTGTCTTTATGATCCCTGGTCCAGACAGCACTGCGCACAGGTCTAGCCTAGAACTGCTGCACTGTGCTCCTGTTCCAGCTGCCTAACGACACCCACCACACCTGTGCATTCTGCAAGAGCCATCACAGGAACAAACCTCACACCCAAGCATCAAGTGCAAACCTTTACACTCAAAGCCTGACTTCCAGGTCCCACAGGCCACCTCCACAGTGCAAAATGTATCTCCTAACTATGATTCTGTATTTCCACAATACACAGGGGCTGGGAGGGGGCAGAACAGGACAACTGCCAGGTTGTAGCTTCTGGAAGATACTCGAAAGTGTGTGTTGCACAACCAGGGACACAGCATGACAACACAAAGCCCTGCATGATGAGGTTGATCATTAGTGCAAGTCTAAAGCAGGTAAATTTAGTGTGGTCCACAGTCAGCATGCTCAACCCAGACCCTCCAGCAAGCTACCCTGGCAAGTGTGCTCATCTCCTCCCTTTTCATGGTTCTTCAAAAGCCCGTATAGATTACTGATCAATGGCGTATCAAGTAGGGAAGATTCCCTTTACAGATGTGTACTAGATAGATCCAGGACTGCAAGCCCACGTAACACCTCTACCAGTCTTCAACCCGTACCATGCACCTGCACCACACTTGTGCAGCAAAGTCCCCAGGCATTACTTTGTCCCCTCCCTTGTTCACCAGTTTCTACCATTATTTAGCACAGAACTTAATTTAAACCCAGATTATTTTGTCTAGCTTCAAAGACTAGAAACATCTGAACCTATTCCTTCCACTGCATCCCCCTGGATAGTCCAGTACTTAACCTCATTCCAGCCCAATTAAAGCTCAAGCTCATTGCTTAGTTTCAGAAAACTAATGCAAAAACTGGAGTGCAGGTATGCACTTGCTAACTGGGGGGGGAGAGGGGGCACACTTCTTTGAAGAGGGAACATACTCAACTTTTTCCCCCACAGAACTGCACCTGCTTGTTTTCAATGAGGCTGCACAGCAACAATTAACAGGCATCAAAATTAAAGCTGCTTTGCTAAGCTCTAAGGCGCAAAAGAGATGAAGTCCTTAACGCAAAATTGCCGAGTAATCACATCTGAGTGTGAAGTTCAAGTTTTAGTTACATTGTTACAGCCAAACCTTGTACCCACTAAAGGAAAAAACTGAATGTTACCTCCTCACCTGTTCCACATCTGCCTTGTCAGCTTCTCTAGAAAACCTGTACTAGTGCCCAACACCGCACAGGCACAGGTAATTTGAAGGTTGCTACAGCTATAACCCTAAGCCTGGCTGCCACTTACCATCACACTGATGTGTACCACGCTAGATTCACCTGCTTTGAGTTGCACGTGAATGAGATCACTTGGGCTACAGATCTTGTAAACCAGAAGAGTGACGCTTCACAAATAAGTAGACTGTGCAGTTCAACTTTTTTATTTCAATAAAATCAAGAATATGCACAGCACATGCAGTGCTAGCATCTAAACTAATACAATAAGCAATTCTAAACCTACAGTGACTTGAAGTTCAATTTTCACATTCAGCAAGTTTAAATCCATTCTTGCATATTGTTTTGAATCCTTGTATCTGAACTGAAAATATTGCTGGCTGATAAAACTTGCTAAAATGCACAAGTCACTGATTATGCCAATACAACAAAGATAACCACATGTTTGAGGATTGCAATGTGCCAGACATTCACTGAAAAAAAAAACACACAACTAAACAAAACTCACGCAACAAACATCTGAGAATCCGGACACTTCACATCAGTGTTTAGAAGTGTTGCATTAATATCTTAAGACAAGTGTATCAAAACCTTGGCATGTTTAATTTTAAGTTGCCAATTTTTGTTTTACTATCAGAAAGTTATGGCTACACTGCCAATGCCGGGTCTGCTTAATTTGACTTAAGAGTTTAATATGACTTAAACATTAAAAGCTCACACTACCCCGAAATATATAATTTCACGCATACGGTGACATTCAACATTCAAGTGCCAGTGTTTTTGTACTGTCTTTTGGTCAAGTTTCTTTAAACTTTCAAAGAATCACTTTTAGGCTTACAAAAATAAATATTTGTCAAAAATGTTCAATAAATATTACACAAAACTAGCAGCAAAAAGTATCTAGAAATCTGTCGTGTGCAAATAGTTTTCTTCCCAGCTATCATTCCCATGGTCCCAAATAAGTTTTAGAATCTATTTCCTTCTCCTTAAACAAGCTGCGTTCAATCTCCAAGAGACAAAATAAGATTGGAAGTTAAGGACACGCACACAAGACATATATAAAATTCTCTGAATGTGCAATAAAAGAAGTATTTTGTAAAAAGTTATGGGCAAAATGTACAAGGGCCTAAACCTAGACTTGAAATAGCACCATAACAAATGACCTCAATACTGTCAAGTGCACCTACTTAATAAAAGTTTTAGAACAAGGCACAATACACTTGAAAAAATCTATTGCACTTTAGGAGATTTTTGCCATTTTCCTTTGCCACTGTAGATTAGTTGTTAACTGCTCTGGCCACAAAGTTAGCACAGAAATTCCAGGTGGCAAAGGCATTTTTCTGGTGGACAATACTTATCTTTGGCCAGATTTAGCATAAACAGACTATAAATACAATGGAAACCTATGCAACTAAAACTGACTAAAACTGCACTTTAATAGCAGAATTGAAACCTTGTGCAGTTTATGTACATTTCCAACCTCTGTGATCTCAGGTTTGTTTGTTACTCTTCTGGAGCCATTTTACAAAGTCTACAGTAAGCCAGTTTAACATCTCCACGCAGCTTGAACAGAGTAATGTGAATCTGCATTAAAATAAAGCCTGCTGCATAATTCTTCCTGTTCATACCCTCTTGACCAAAAAACATCAACACTAGCATGCGTTATTAGACCAAAAATTCAGTCAGGCCCTTAAGGAGGACCTATCACTGCCGTGGTCAGCCATTCTACCATTTCAATTTCATATGGCAGGCATTTTTAAAAAGTCTAAATAGATGAATTCTCCTAAAAACTATTTCAAGTTATCAGACCTTTAAACATTCCCTGTAATGTTCTGCCCACATTTGGCTAGCTCACATTAATGATCTGCCTAAATATTGAAAAAGGAATTGCTGTATTTACTTGCATTAACTTCAAAAACAGTGCTTTTAATGTATGCATGTATCCATACATCATCTCATCATGACTGGAATGGCTTATTAAAGGCTATCAGGTTCTAAGTACCTATCCAGGATAGAGTGAGCAAATCAGAACTTTAACTTAGTACAGTTTTGCCACATTAGAAACTAATTGCATTGATATGCTTCAAGATGTTTTATTTTTCAAATCTGCAGATACCAAAAGCCCTAATGCAGGCTACCGCATAAGTTTTTCTTTGTATTATTATGGATGAATCAGTGATTCCTGTTTAAGTTGTATCACACCTGTGTGCCAAGGTTTGATTTTAGCCCAAGTTCAGTAATTTTTATTTTGTCAAAACAATTGTATCTTGAGCATTACTGAGCCAACAGGACATCAAAATAAAAGTTGTCTAAAGTTAAAGGCACAGTACATTAACAAACAAATGATCCTCAGTCACAAAATCAAAAATGCAGTTTCTGGGTGGGGATGGGTGGGAGGGGAGTTAATCCTGACTACAGCAATAGAGTCTTCAAAACCACCTTCAAGATAGGGCTACTTGTTCCTTTATTTCCATCTTGTGACCTTGAGCTCCCTTAAAAAAAATTTCAGTGGAGAATCACAGCTGGTAATGTACTGCGAGTTCTTGAAGCTACACAAGGTATAGTCTGGCTAAGTTACATGTGGTTTCCATATTAGCTTGTTTGGTAGGATATCTGCTGCAAGCAGATTCAGTTGCCCCACCAGTCAACCCCCTGGGAGTTATAGTTTCCTCCATATCCATCACTGTTGTAGAAGCCTCCATAACCACCACCTATGAAAGGCAAGAAAAAGCGATGCTTAATTAACCCACCGAAGACTTCACAACAAGAAAACCACCAAGGGCACAGACAAGATGTCTGTTGCCTATGAATGGAAACCCACCCAGAAGTACTGTCAAAACACACACAAACCAAAACGGTAGTAAGACAGGTAGCATCAAACTAATCAGACAGGCAACAGCAATCCAGCCTAGATCCCAGAAGGATGGCCAGACTCTACGTAACAAGCACCACCTGACACATTTAAGCCTTACCTACACAACTTTTCTTACAGCAAGCATTTACATCTTGTTTTCTATTTGCTAGCACTGCTTGCCCAGTTTTTCTTACCTCCAAATCCTCTGCTGCCACTTCCTCCACTGCGGCTGCTGGTTGATCGACTGCTACTAAAGCTACTGCTGCCAGAACCGCTACTTGTTCGATAGTCTCTGGCACCAAAGCCTCCACTGAACCTACTGCTGTATAAAGGAAGAAAACAAACACATAAGGGAACGGTATTTTAAGCACTGCAGGATGTTGACGTTCAAGTACTGAATTTCTTCAGCTCTGGTTACCAACTACAGCTGGGCAAGAACGAGTACAAGTGTGTTCAGCATGCTTTATAAGCATCCAAGCATCATCTGCAAAGATACTTCAAGGTAACAAAGGAGGTTTTTACTATTCAAACAGGGTCATAAACTTGCAATGTTACACTAAGGATTACTTTCTCACGTCCTCGTGAGAGTTGACCCAACACAACCTCTGCTCCACAGAATTTCCAAATCTTACTGTTTCAGTGGTGCACTTATAACCACCTTTCGTACTGTAGAAAGGGACAGCCATTTTACAAGTGTACTTCTGAAGAAAAAACAAACCCCAAACAACTAGAATTCATGTGGTCATCTCAACTACAATCAGAGGAATGGGGTTGCTTCTCCTTTTAAGCCATTAAACATAGCTTTGTATTACCAGCTTATAAAACATTTTAAGTTTCCCCAGCAAAACTATTTTACAAGTGGCCTCGCGCCCACAGTCTCTCACACCTCCTTCCTGGCAGGAGGCAGACATTACCTTCCCCTAAACATCAAAAGAGCTGCTTAAGTTTACTTCCCTGGTACATGCACGTATGCATTTCTAGTTAAGTGTGTTTAAGTGCTTTCATGGGGTTCTAACATAATTTTTGCTATACGTCACTACCTCAGCCATATCTAGCTGTCTGCTTAAGCAAGAGGAAGTCTAATTGCTTAATAATTGCCTTACCATAAGGCAGAACAAAACCAGACATCAAGCTGTCACCTCCTGATGCACCTAATGCACAATTTGTACTGCACTGCCTCTAACTTAGTTTTTAAACTGAAAAGAAGTCCCAGAACTGCCTCTCACAACAGATTATGTATATCTTTAACCAAAGTTGTGGCTATTACCTCTTAGATCTCCCGCGGCTGCCACCTCCTTTGTGATGCTGTTCATAAGCCATGTTCTCCAGCCAAGATGGTACTTCTTGCTTAGCCTCAACAAGAAGATCAAGCAAGTCCTTGGTGATATTTATGTTCCTCTCATTGAAAAATGAGGTGGCAAGACCTAAAGTAAACAATCAGTTTTAGCCCCACACAATGCAAGTACACTACAGCACTTTAAACCCATTCCATGCTCCCATGTGCAGCTGTGGCAAGTATCAGACTCCTTATAGCCAAGCCTGAGAACACTAGAATTACCTGAAGAGAAAGCTGTTTAAGACCGTTATTCCACCACAGCTAGTCACAAAAAAACCTGGCTATCTACTGACAGACACAGAAGATACCAAGCTTACACATGCTATCAGAGCTCTTAAATAGCAACAAAAGCACTAGCTAAAGGAACCGGTTACTTTCAAACTGGCTAGACAGCAGTGACCAGCTTCTGGTCACAGAAAGTAGCACATGGGCTTCTCTGTGTACTTAGTTGGAATTTGCTACTTAGCCAATACTATTACACCTATAAACCTGGGTATGATGTGCGGTCTATTAAAGTTCTACATCATACTTACCAAGGTTTCCTACACGGCCCGTACGACCAATACGATGCACATACTCTTCAATGTCACTTGGCAAGTCAAAGTTTATGACGTGCTTTACATTTGAGATATCCAGTCCTCTTGCTGCTACCTAGTGGTTAAAGGATTAAATCAAAACTTAGCAAAGTTCTGCAGGCCATGGAACAGGCTTACTGGCTCAAACTTCACAGATTTTACTTACTGCTGTGGCAACAAGAATTGGGCTCTTGCCCGAACGGAACTGGTGCAGTGCTTCCTCTCTGTCCCTTTGAGAGCGATCTCCATGTATGCTTGTACAGGCATATCCTTCATGGTATAAGAAGTCTTCAAGAGCATCTGCACCCTTTTTAGTTTCCACAAACACTAGAGTCAAAGAATCCTTGCCTAAAAATAATTAAAGCACAGGTTAGCAGAAGAAAAGCTGCACAATTACTTGGCTCCACCACCCTGTCTATTCTGAAATGAAGATACTGACCCCCCACCCCCCACCCCATTTATATTACCAGAAAAGCCTACATCAACTTAAAACTGACATTTAGCCAGTGCAAGGCATTCATTGCATGTTGAGGAAATACCCTTTCATTCACCTGCTCAATAGCAGTTCCTACTACAGAGTCATCAGACTCACCTCACCTGAATTTTGCCTGTATGCTTATCTGAATCTGGTCTTTACCTGTGGCATTTAGCAGGTCAAGCAGAAATGATCGTTTGTCTGACTCTTCCACCCACACTACTTTCTGTGTGATATTCTCAGATGTAGAACCTACTCTGCCAACTGCCAGAAAGATGTATTCATCAAGGAAGTCACGAGCAAGCATCTAAAATACAAAAAAGGGGGGAGGTGTTAAAAAAAAAAAATATATATATATAAAAACCAGTATCTTTTTTCCCCCCCTTACACTGATGAAATTGTTCTTATGAGTGAGCTATTTGTGAAGTACCTGGATTTCCTTGGGGAAAGTAGCACTGAACATCATGGTATGACGAACGCCCTTTGGTGGCATAGTATCTTGCTCAACAATTCGACGTATTTGAGGTTCAAACCCCATATCAAGCATTCTGTCAGCTTCATCAAGCACTAGATATCTAAACAGTAATTAAAGAGGTTACTCTTCAGAGCAGTTTTTCTTTAAGCTGTAACCCAACACAAGACAGTGGACCACAACTTCTCAAATGGATGTTTACACAGTCCAAAAGCTAGAACTTCAGTGTCATTAAATCTAGATCTCACTTTAAAATGTGGTTCCTAGTTGTCAAGTCATTCGCATACAGACAGAACACTTACTTGCAGAAATCCAGTCCAATTTTTCCCCTCTCCATCATATCAACCAGTCGTCCTGGAGTTGCTACAAGCAAGTGACATCCACGTTCCAAGTCACGTATCTGCTGACCAATGTCTGCACCACCATATACAACACAAGGACGAACTCTGGAACGGTATGCAAACTACAAAGCAAAGTAAATTAGCTCTAAGGAAAACTAATTAAGCTAAAGCTATTTTATAATTAAATACTCTTAGATATACCTTTCTGGCTTCCTCATAGATCTGCACAGCCAGTTCCCTAGTGGGAGCCAAGACCAGTGAGATTGGATATTGCTTACGGCGCCCATATCTTCCGTTCTCCTGAAGAAAAAAAAAAACGAACAAAAAACCTTTGAATGAGTACCCCAAATATGAGGGGAATTAAAACAGCTACTAGAGGCTATACTGAAGACTGGTCACCAAATTTGTCCAAAGAAAGAAAGAAAAAGCACAGCTAAGAGCAAACTTGTTTTAAGCAGCCCATCTGAAGATATCCTTATTACAGGACCCAAGATTCAGCTGTCAATATATTAACAGCGACAGAGCTACACAGTCTTGGTTTCTACAACATACACTGTGACCAGTAACTTCAGCAGCACAGAAATGATTGCCATAAAGCCTGTTACTTCCTATCCTGAAGTCAACATAACCACGTGTGACCAAGTACCTTTTTTGAGACACAGGAAGAGTCTTTAAAGCTCACACAACCACCACCACTTGTAAACAATCTTTTCTCTAGAGAGTTATACATTATTTACTCTTGGGGGGGGGGGGGGGGGGGCGGGAAGAGCATGTTCCACAGCCTGTATTTTAAGGGCAACAGCTGAAGTATTCTAGAAGTTGAGAACCTTTCCTATCATACCCAAAATAATGATGAAATTAAAAGCCCATCTATTATGTTCAGTAGCAGACATCAGCATACAGGGCAAAAATACACATTGGTCACAGCTTTTCCAGAACAGGGTATTTAAATACTTGCCTTCATAGCTCTCAAGGCATCACCAGGACCATCTGCATAGATCTGGCTCAATATTGGTAGAAGAAATGCAGCTGTTTTCCCAGATCCTATTAGGACACAATTCAGTGTTATTAGTTCTTCTGAAAGCTACTGCATTGTCAACTACCATACTAATCCTGTACCACTAGCGTTTCCTAGGAACATCTGCACTATTATGTTGATACTACCTATGCTACTGGAGTGCACTCCTTTGCCAGTAGAGGTTATTTAAAAAAAGACCTATCACTCAGCACCTCAAACCCCCGAACTGAATGAGATATAAGCCATAAACGCATCTCTCAGGACAAACAGTAAATCCAGTCAAGCCACATTTAAAGCAGTTGCAACTTGTAACACTGCAGGTATTTCAGTATACTCTGAACAGGAAGTTCTACTACCTTACAGACCTCTGATCTGCAGCTTGAGGAATACAAGACCTTACTCCTACAGAGAAACCAAGTAGTACAGAGTTACTAACTTACCCGTCTGAGCACAGGCCATCAAGTCTCTCTTTTCTTTAATAATAGGTATTGCATGTTTTTGGACTGGAGTAGGACGGGTGTAGCGTGTGAGCTCAATGTTTCCCATAATAATTTCTCCCATGTCAACATCACTGAACTGTAAGATATTTAAAACAATTAAAATAAGGATCCTTCTCTCCAGCCACCATGGAACACGTCATTTACTTAAAAAAAAAAACAAAACACACACATTTATCAAGTGTATTTTGTTTCAGCTTTTCTTATAGAACATTTACAGATACTCAGGAGCTAGTTACCGAGAGCCTGGTAGCTACTTAGTCCAGTCACATAAGCAATTCTTAGAAAGCCAGCCAAGCCTAAGTCCAGACTACGCTAGCATACTATGCTTAAGCAGTTACTCCAAATCAGCAACTCCAACTTCTCTACATGTTTACTGTTTAAAGACAAGTCACATAGTTTAAAGCAAGCTACAAGTGTAACTGAACAAGCTTACACAACTTCCCTCATGTCTTAGTTCATGCAACCCTCCTCTGCAAAACAGCTTAGCTGCAGGAAAGCAAGTGTTTCCTTTTCCTCCCCTAAACTTATGACAGCATGACATAAAGCTTCACATGCAAAACAGCCACTGTTAAGATATATCAGTAAACTAGATTTTAAGAACACTTACACTTTCAATATGTGGAGGACAGTTGCTGCCTGTTGCTTCCACAGGAATGTCATCATATTTCTCAAAGTTAATGCCAGTATTGCTTCCTGAAAAAAGCTCTCTAAAAACAGAAGAGAAGGTATTTTACTTGCTAACCATATCAACTGACCCTGTCAGGTTAATTTACATTATTCCGTTACTTACTGTTCCAGGCGTTCACTTGGGGGAAGAGGCTTTGACCAGTCATCTTCATCTGATTTGTCAGACCAGCGGCTATTCCCACCACGGTCAAATCTACCAAAGCCACTCCTATCATAGTCACTGCCTCTTCCACGCTCTTCATATCTAAATACAGGAAGAGTATCAGACCACCGCTCCTGGGCAACAGGATTTTTTTTTTTTACATGCAAAATTAAAGCTATAGTAATCTCATAATGCATGCTCTGTATTACATATGAAACTACAGAACCATCAAAATCATCAGAACATCTGTACTTGCTTCTTGAGCTATGAACTGAAGTGAGTTAGTCCCAGCCATCACTCACATTATTCTCTTGTCAGACAGAAGAGTCTGGCATGATTTCACAGCTCACTTTAGCACTGAACCTCAAATCAAGGTTTTTTAGTTGGTTAAGCGTAAGAAGTGTAAAAGAATAGGTCATCTTCCAGTAGACCTGCAATTCAAGTTGCTGAATCTTTGACATTTTTTGTCAGGGACTCTGCTTAGAACACTTGGGACATTTGGTACTCCTCCCTTTCTTACATGTCTCCCACATCCAGACAAAGCCCTTTAGTGTTGTAGTTTGTTCCTTTATTCCCCCACCACACGTGACCAAACTAAATACCTCAATTACATGTCACATTATTATTTTTATAAAAAGGGAGCTCACCTGTATTAGTGACTCAGAAAGAAGGTGGAAGAAGTCCTTACCTCAACTGCTTAAGTTTTTGGTCTGGTAAATCATGTTTGATAAAAGTCTGGATACAGGACTAGCGTCAGCTTTACTAGTTGATAAAGGTCACTCTCACCACACTTGTGCATACAACGCATGATGTGTGTAAAACTGATCAAGTAAGGTAGAGAACCTGCAAGAGTCTCACCCAGTTTTATTAACTACACTTTTTAAACAAGAAAAAAAAGGAAATAAAAAAATTAAATCCATTTATGTATTTTATCTGCTCCCAACAGCTCTTCATGATTTTTCTAGCAGTAGCAACCCATCTAGAACATTTTTGGTGAAATGCTTAAGTCTGCAAGTCGTTACAGCTGCAGTGAGTGGCTGATGGTGGACTACAGGGCACGTTTTTCAGGCATGTTTCTCATCCTTGAGCTCATGTAGCTGTAAAAGCAAGATCTCTGACTCTCTCCTCCCCTTCCAGGCTCCTCCTACTTTATCCTGCTGTTCATACCTAGAACTCTTAAAATTTTAATGTCAAGGTTACAGGTGCACTACTAGAACTGACAGAGACTTCATAAGCACCACCCAGACAGCAAGTACTTGCCTCCCTCCTCTTGATCCATTTCCACGGTCAAAGAAGCTTGATTTTGCTCCACGGTCAGACCGTGCACCAAAGCTGCTGTATGCATCCTTGTCTCTGCTAGAACTCCAGCCACCACTATCAAAACCTAGAACAGAAAGAAGTGTTGCCATGCATTACATGATCTAGGCTTTTACAAGATAAAGCCAAGTTCTGTCCAGGAAGCCTTACTAGAAATGCTACAGGACTGAAAGGCAGGTAGTCCTTCAAGAACAGATGATGTACAAGTAATGGAGCCTTACTACAATAGGGACTAAGCATTTTTCATTACCTATCAGAATTTGCTAAAACCACTCAACTCATGTACAAGCATGTTATTTTTTGTAACACTGCACTTGCCTTAAAGCTAATACTTGGCTGTCTAGTCTGGAAACATGGTTAGGTATCAGAAGAAACAGTAAGACATTAATTCTTCCCAAGACTCATCTACATTATCTCTCCAACACAAATCTTCGATGATGCATTTAATTTTTGTAATGTGAACAAGGTCTCTGGTAAAGATCAATTAACAGTGTTAGCCCTTGCATTACAAATCCATACAGAAGTTAGAATGTTTTGTCATGCTGCAAGTACACAGAGCAATCTGACCTATGGACTAAGACAAATTAACAGCACCATGCAGAAATAAGGAATATGGAGTTATTCACAATGAATTACCGTATTGAGTTTTTCCACAGAACTTTTACACCTACAGTACATTAACTCAAAGAAACTGGACCAAGCAGAATATAAAGTACATCAACTTGCCAACACCATGAAGTAAAAAAAGGCTTTGTTTCTATTGAGCTACCAGGGACTGGAACATAGGCAAAAATGTAGAGCATTAAATTGTGCTACACTTGGTTTGAAAATGACCCAATCGGAGCCTCAGCCATTGGATTCTGGTAGAGAGTAGGTAAAGTAATGAGACAAATAATGTCACTCTTATTAGTAGGCATGCTTTTGCCAGCTCCACAGCACAAAACCAGTCAAGACCTATGCACCAGACAATTAGTGTCCGGGTTTCAGCTGAGATAAGAGTTAATTTTGTTCTCAGTAGCTGGTACTATGCTGCTTTGGATTTAGTATGAGAGTAATGTCGGCAACACATTGATGTTTCAGTTGTCACTAAGCAGTGCTTACCCCAAGTCAAGGACTTTTCACGCTTCCCATGCTCTCTGCCAGTGAGCAGGTACACAAAAAGCTGGGAGGGAACAGAGCCAGGACAGCTGACCCACAAAGGAATATTCCATGCCACAAAACACCATGCTCAATATATAAAGTAGGGGGGTTGGCCATGGCCTGCCCAGCGCTGCTCAGGGACTGGCTGGGCATCAGTCATTTGGCAGTGAGCAACTGCCCTGTGCACCACTTGGGTTCTTTCCTCTTTCCTTTTCATTACAAGTATTGTATTTTATTTCAGTTATTAAACTGTTCTTATCTGAACCCATCTTACCTTTCTCCAACTCTCCTCCCCATCCTGAGGAGTAGTGAGTGAGTGATTGGCAGCATGGTACTTATTTGCCAGATGGGGTTAATCCACAACAAAAAACCAACCACAAATTAATTCTGAAGGAAGTAGTTGTGTTCTAGGCCCTCTCTCTGAGGAAGTTTTGCTACAACAATGACCCTGACCCTACTTTGTTAGATGTCCTCTGGAGAGTGTCACTCCCTTTCCCCCTCACTTCTATTTCAAGAAAGGAATCCTACTCCTCAGAATCCAAGCATGCACTAGTCACAAGAGAACTTTAAAAAACTAGTAAGGTAATTGTAAGTCATTTGGTCTGGCTAACCAAAGCAGAATGCAAAAATAACTCATGCATTAATTTTATTAGCACACAAGATCATGAAATGCTTCAAGACCTCCAAAGTGCTTTAAGAACTAACTTTATTCCTTAAGAATAAGTTCACACAGAGACACTGCTGTCACAAGATTAGGAATATCATAAACCCCTTAACACATGAGAAAGTTATTTGTAACTTGTTCAGAAGACATCTAAACCCAAGTTTTCTTCTGAGTAACTTTGAAACTACACCAAAAATACTGGGGTATGCCATCCTACCAAGAGACTAAGTAGCAGCGGTGCTGACAAAGCAATCTTCAAATAGATAGATATAGTTTCTCATTAGTGAAAAAAACGAGCTGACTGTACACCACATTAAGATCTTCTTTTTGGAACCTCTCACACTTGGTAAGAGTCAAAGTTTTATACTCCAAATACCTTACTCTTCTAGCCTGTTATTGCACTGGTTTCTGAAACTGGTACCTTGCCATACTTTTTCCATAATATAGCACAGCAAACTTCTAGGCCAAGTCTGAACAAATGCATATATATACGCACGCACACACACCCTGTTTGAAAATTAGGGCCGTTTATTTCACTTTCATTTTGGTATTCCTGGTTTGATTTTACTTGTGGATCAGCACAGAACAACAGAGATCCAAGCCATACAACCATTCTATGTAACCACCTAACAAAAGACACCATTGTGATTTAGAACACATCGCAAATAAAAAGCAAATGCACTGAGACAACCTGGAACAGACCATAGACTGACTTCCCTAAAGCAAAAACTATGATCACGGGACTGCAAGAATTATCAGGAAATTCCTTAACATATCAAGGCACTTTATATTTTAAAGTAAAAATCTGTGTTCTACCCAGCACATAGTTCTCAGAGGGCTGTTTGGAGTTCAGCATGTTAATGCATTTCCAGAGCAATTTTGTAGCTCTTGCACCTTTGAAGAGTGCTGGAATTGTACATGTTTCTCCCCAATCAACATTTTTAATTCATTTTGCAATACCTTAACACCAATCATAGTCAGCTTATTTGAAAAGCTGCCACATGCAGCAGCAATCCTCAGAGGTTTTTTGAGGATGGGAAAAGAGTTACATGGATCAAATTAGACTTTTAATAGCCAAAAGCAGCTTCCAGAAAATTTAAGAAAATTACATTAGAACAAGCTTTAGTGTTATCAAGTCAAGCTCAATAAACAAGACACTAGACCAGGTAGCCCTATATACTGAGCTCCATATACTGTAGCTTCAGCAGCTGAAAAACAACTGCCATTAAATAACCTAAAGACCTATTTTTATTCATGTTCTTATTTCCTGCAGTTCTGTACTGTCTTGTTCCCATATACAAAGCTAATGGATTAGTATTACAATAGGCACAGGTGCATGGTAAGAGTAAGCTGAAGAAAGCACTGTAGGAGTTTTAAACAGAAATACTCTAGATCCCTTAGCATGCCTTCCCATCAACACCTACCTGAAATCATGAAGATGATCAGCCCTTCATGAAGACAAAGAACAGCTATTTTTAAAGTATGAAGTCCACTGCCTTAAGCAATTTCTTACTTAGCTGCACGTAAGCCTATTGTGCAACTTTTAAGTGTCTATGAACTAACATACCATCATCCGTTAGAGGAAAGTGAGAACCCCAAGCTAGGAACTGTACACTACTTGTTTCTAGAGCATGTCTAAGGGAACACCACATAGAGGAAACAAGTTTCAAGTTTTTCAATGCCGTAATAGTTAATTAACACTTTCACTGAAGTCCACGGTACATGAGCAAGACAGAACTGTATTCCAGCAATCCAGTAGAATATCACTTAGTTCAACTTATTTTTGCATCAATAAAAATTTTATCAGGCTACTACACTTGTGAGGCTACATCAGGAGTTCTGTTACATGCTCAAATACCACTACTATCCAAGGCCTCTTTTGCCTGTTGCTTCCTAATG
Source organism: Falco peregrinus (assembly GCF_023634155.1). Lineage (NCBI taxonomy): Eukaryota > Metazoa > Chordata > Aves > Falconiformes > Falconidae > Falco > Falco peregrinus. The sequence continues at coordinate 39,827,685 of NC_073724.1, read as the reverse complement.
TTTACACCTTGAAAAAGATCTGTTGCTAAAGATTCCAAGGAGCAGCCAATACACAGAATAGCTTCAACACAGCCAAAGCAGCAATCATTGATTTACTTGAAACAAAAGTAACATTTGCTTCTATGAAGTTGTAACTGAAACAGACTTCAAATCATCCTATGAAATAGCTCAGCTTCACATCACTGAACTGATCACATAGGTTTTGCTTCCCAGTAGAGGGTCTGAACTAGAATTGCAGCTTTTCTATTTAGCCACCACAGGTCACAGGAGCCATGAGGAGTCTAGTGATATAATACTCAACCAGGTTTAAATGTGAAGTTTCACAGGCAGTTGGCAGCCTATGTTAAGTTTCATGACCTTTTTACTTTTTTTCCAGGCGAAGCTTGAAGCCCCAAGAAAGGCCACATGTGATCACATGTACATTTCAATATTTGAACTTCCATCTTGCACTGAAAAGATGACAGTCCTGTGGTTGGTCACAGATATGTACTCAAGGTTAAGATTAAAATAACCCTCCATTATTAGGTATCCCCCAAAATTATGCTAGAGTTTGGTACAAATTACTATGTAAGGAAACGAATTCTACAAACAGCAAATGTCTGCAAGCCAACTTTTGTTTCCTGCTTTTGAGAAACCTGTGTGTTCTGCTCAGGTTTAGCTAGCTAATTTCTTGAAAAACTGCATACATTAAGCTAATGCGATCAGAAACTTCAAGAGCATTGAGCTGCCAACCAGTCTCTCTACTTTCCCCAGAAGTTTTAGCTCTGGTAACATGCTGATCATCATTTGGCGATTTAGACCATGCTTCTTTTAAGTAAAAAAAAAAAAAAAAAAAAAAGCAGCAACACAACAAAATCCAAACAACAAAAAACCCACTAGGCTTGGACACAGGCAGAGGCAAGACAAGGACTGATCCGTTTCTTCAAATGCATGAAAAACTGGAATGGGCCTTTTCATAAAATTACACAGCTCCAGAACTACTAAGATGTATCACCTTTTATTTCAATATTCTCCTCCCACTCACTTCTAACAGAAGGGGTCCTCTTGCAGTACTTAACAGAATCTGCACAAGTCCACTGTGCTTTTAGAAACAGATGAGATCCAAGTCCTCCCATACTATGAAATCAGTTATGAAGCAAAACCGTGCTGCCAGAGCTTAGAATATAAACTGGTGAAAGAATGAAGAATAGCACACTAAAAGCAGATTAAGTTGCAGTGTTTTGCACAGAGTAGTTAAGCAGTCTGCATAATCACCTTTAAGTACTGTAACAGCCTGCTAAGGCCTTTGACTAAAGATTCAGAAAGAGGCCAAGAACAAGGAAAAAGTGTTGCCACTATATTTCTGATACATACCCTGTTTTGAAGCTTCCCTGTTCCGCAGGTGAGGAGGAATGTATCTGCCTTCTAAAGGACAAAAAAAAGGTAGCATTACAAAACTACGGCATTAGCACCTTTTGAGATACTAGTCTTCCCAACAACTTTTGCTTACCAAAAACACTGTCTGCCTCAGAAGCTTCAAGGCCTCTTACAGTATCTTTAAACAAGAGTCCTTTATTACAGCACTCAATAATATCCCTCTCTGAGGGCCAACACACTGAAGATTAAGCTCTTGCATACTCATTTAGGTAATTTCTTTGTTTAAGGTATAGATGTCTTGCTATTTCTTTGACCAAGTCATACAGGCCCTTCGTAGATGTTACAGTATTTATGATGAAAGCCTGTCTTCCTAGAACTCATTAAGGCTTAACCTGGTGCCAGATATCTGAGCAGCTTAAGACTTTCACTGTGTCATTCAAGTAGTGGCACTCACACTATTATTACTACCAGTATTTTTCCTTCCCCTTAAATTCAACCATCAGCTCAGCTCAAACCAGAAGCCACACGTAACTGCCTCTGAATAGCACTCTTCATTTACAATCCAGAAGCGTCTGTGTGCTATGCAACCTGAATCAGAAAGTACCAGGCACAAGCTCAATATGAATTCCTGGAAGATTCCCCCCCCTTCTTAACATACATAAGCCCTGCATATCATAGAATGCAGTTTCTACTTAATGAATTAAAATTAGCCCAGTCAAATATTAAAAGTCTAACCTTCAAACACTCCAAATCTAGCTGGATGTTTTGAGAAAACTGGTCATCATATTACTGCTACAACCAGCAGCCTCCATTGTTTGACTAGAGGCAACAGAAGGTCTGGTACAAAATTGGAACAGCAAGTTCCCTCACGTTAGTTACACACTTGGGAAATTTACATGCTGCACCACTGCTAAAGTGCGTGCTCCCATCTAAAGCATACAGCATTTTCAAAGCAGGCATAACTAGCAACCTCAATTTCCCCATCTGCCTCTAAACCTTGTCTTCAGAAATTACTTTTCACAGCTACAAAACCCCTATTTCTAAAACCGTTTGTAAGCTTGAAAACTTTCATGTACTTACTGCTTGAAGAGCTTCCTTCACTCTGAGAGTCTGAGGAGTTCAAGTCTAGACCAGAAAACTGGAAGAAATAAAATAAGGATCATGACTTTATACTAAGATATAAAAAACTTTTACTTATCAAGAGCAAGGAGTGTTCCGACAAGTTATTGCTGCAAAGAAATTTGTCTATAGTGTCAGTTACACCTCCTGTAGAGAGGAACCGAAAACCATAGTTAGTACTCAAGGCCATACCACCTTCAAGCATCTTCATATTCCAATAAACATGAACCACACAGGCAGCAAAGCCAGAAGAGTACCCTGCACCCACTAAACTGCATACCACAGACTTCTGATACACACTACATGCAGACTAAACTCCCATTAAAATAGCCTTTCAGTCCACTCTAATGCATTTTGATTTGAGATCAATAGCAATTTTTATTATTAAGGTCTACAGAGACTACAGGCCAAATACCAATTCAGTTGGACACTTCACTTGCAGAGAGACTCAAGTTACCTCTTTAAACTGCACTAACACTACTGAGATGTTTTGTGAACAGTAGCTGCCTCAAACATGCAGATTATAACATCAGGTGACTTCTTCAGCAAGTAGAATTTTTGGTTTGCTTTTCTAAAACTTCATCTGCAGCCTTTGGTCTCACACCAAAGTCTACCAAAAGGTTTTTCAGTTCAAGCACTACTAGCATAAATATTTTAAGTTAAACACAATATGGACTTATTTTGGCAGAAGACATTGAGCAACTTGCAAAGCTTAAGCGACAGCTCATTAGTTGTTTGCCTGCATGGTAAGATTAGAAACTTATTTGGGAAAAGACAGACATGTTTAAATACAATTAAATTTTATGTGAGACCAATTGCACGAAAGCGTCTTCCACTATGACCTGAATCAATCTAAAGCAAAGATCCCAATCCCCATACACTGCCCTTGTAGATGTTCAGCTGTGTGTGTTGCCATTTAGGACATTCAGATTCTCAAAAAATCCTCCAATGCCAGGCCTCATATCTTCTTTTAAAGCTACTACTTAAAACCCGATCTCTTTAGTTAATCCAAGCATCAACATCAGGCTGAAGAGTAATTCCGATTTGAACAGTAAGCAAACCCAAAGATTCTCTACTAGGTAAAAGTGGCTCTCAGGGGACTGTGAACAGAAGCGATACACATATCTTCTCACGTTGGACCTCCACAGTCTCCACCGTGGGGGCAACACTTGCCAAAAGCTGATCTCGGAGATGGCGCAACGACGAAGGCCGGCGCGGCCGCCATCTCAGTGCGGCGGTGCAGCCGGCACTGCGGGTTGGGATTTTCGGCGCAGCAGGGAGCAGCCGCAGCCGCCCAGCTAATCCGGCAGCCGGCACCCGTCACGTGCCACCGCGGGGGGGAGGGGGGGGGAAGGGGGGGAAGAACCGGCTCCCTGACCTACTTCGCCTAAGACTCTAGAGCAGAGGCCGCCCGAAGCCTACAAGCCGCCGAGGTCGAGCACTGCCCTGCCAGGCCAGCTGCCCGCCCTGGGTCCCGCTACAGCCATAGGGGCCCCTTCCCGCCCCCGCCTTCTCCAGAGATTAGATAACCACCTATCCCCTCCACACTGGGCACGGGCCTGTGCCTGACTCCGCCCAGCGAGGCGAGGGGGGGGAGCAGTGGAAGACGTAGGGATCAGGAGGAAAGGAGGGGAAAAAAAAAAAAACCAACAAAAAAAAACCAACCACACACACCACCACCAAGAGAAGAGGGAAGGAAGAACATCGCGGGCCCAAGAGCCGCCCGAACACACGCCGGCTGAGGCGCTCCTGGTCTAGGCCCAACTGCGTCACCGGGCCCCACCGGCACCGGAGGAAAGAGCGGGAAAGGCTGCTGCCGGGCCCTGCTGACGCAGCTCGAACAAAGGCTGCCGCCTGCGCCGCCTCCCCCAGCCCCCTCCCCGGGGATGGGGGCGCCAACACAAAGCGTCGTCCTCCCCTACCCCCCGCCTCGCCCCGTCAGAGGCACAATGGCCGCCATTTATCGTGTCTTTCTCCCTGCCCCCCTCTCCCCGGGCTGCCCCCTCCCCGCCACCCCCCCCCTCAAGCGCGCGGCCGTTCCCCGCCGCCGCCGCCAGGGGTCCCGGCCGCCAACGTTACCATCGTCGCTCGCCGCCACACAAAAGCCGGGCCTGGAGCGTGGCGAGAAGGCCGCGGGGGCAGGCGCAGATTCCGGCTCGGCTGCTCGGCCGCAGCGGTGGTCCCGTCTTTCCCGTTGCCCGCCTCCCTCCCTCTCCCCAACCCCAGCCCCCTGTCCGCCCCCGCGGGAGGAAACCCGGAGCGGAGCCGCCACACAACGGAAACTGCGCAACAACCAAATACGCCACAAACAGGCCGCGTTATGGGGGGGGGGAGGGGGGGGCGCGGGGGGGGGGGATTACCGCTCAAAAAGAGCCGGAGGGGGGAGGAGGGGCGAGAAGAAATCACGACGCAACCATCGGGGATCGAGAAGCAATTAAAGTCCCACGCCAGCAATCTCACCCGTCCCTCCCGCCACCCCTTCCCCCCGCACTCAGAGCCTCCTCCGAGCCTCTCCTCCTGCCCCGTCCGCCACCGCACTCGAGTTAACGGAGCGGCCTGCCGCTCCCCACTCCTCCCCCCTCGCCCGCATTCCGGGGCCCATCCCTCACCTGCTGGTCTAGACTGAGGGCATTTTCCACCGCCACATGACTCATAACGAGAGATCGTCTCGGGGTGTCCCGCTCCGCCTCGAGAAATTCAGATTCGCCGGGCTGGGAACTCGCCGCTGCTGCTGCTCGTCCACTGCGAATCGCTTTCCTGACTGAGGCCCCCCCCACCTCGGCCCCGGCGTTTATATAGTCCCCGCCCCCCGCCTGCCCGGCGGCACGCGCTGACTTCAGCCCGCACGTTACCGCCCCTGCCCGGGCGCTCCCTTCCCCCCGCTCCCGCCCAGAGCTATCGCGCGAGAAGCCGTCCGCTCTGCGCCGGCGGGGGAGCGTGGGCGAGATATCGCGAGACCTGAGCCAGCCCCTGCCGCTCAGCCCTCGCTGAGGGCCGCTCCGGTGGTGTCGCGAGACTTGGGGCGCCGGGCCCGCGCGGGCACCCGCTGGGCCTCCCGGGCTTTGCTGACGATACCGCGAGGTTTCCCCGCGGCGGCCGGCTCTCCTCCACGGCCCGGATCCCCGCGAGGGGGGGCGGGGGGGGTGAGGGACATGGCCACGAGGTCTCGCGAGATCGCGACACACACCCCGTCACACACTTCTTTTGTTCGACGCGCTCGCGAGAGCGCTGCGCTGGCCGTCGCCGCGCGCGCCGCTGAGATGTCTCTAGAAGGAGTGGGGGTTTAGGTCACGTGGGCGGCCCGGCCGGCGCCCGCCGCCATCTTGTGCGCTTACCCCTGCACAGTGGCGCAGGTAATAATGGAGGCGCAGCGGGCCAGCGGCGAGGGAAGGAGGAGGGCGCTAGTTGGTGACAACCAAGCCTGACGAGCCCCACGAGAGCGGGAGCTGGGACTATGGTCAGCGGGGTAGGGGCTGCTTCACCCACAAATACACCAGCCTCCTGCTCCCCATCCCCCCCAGGTCCCAGGACATTGGCTTTGCAGGACAGGAACTCGGGCTGCTGCCCTTTACAGGCCCCTCTGCATCCTGGTATTAGTTTCTGAATGCTTTTTCAGAGGTGCTGTCACCCCACCCTTTTCCAGGCAGCCCATGTCACCCACTGAGCATCACAGCTCGGCTGCTTTCAACATGGATGCAGACGCATCACCTTGTGGCTGTAGTTCTGCCCACCGGGCTACAAAATGATCTACTGTACCCACTGTCCAGTTGCACATCGCTGTGAGCCACTCACCCCAACAGATTCATGTCGGTGGTCAGTAGTGGTTATTACAGACATTCAACTTTTTCCCAAAACCTCTTTAACCGTTAAATTTACAGAGGTGTCAAGGGTCACCCCTATCTTCCCTGTAGCAGTTTTACCCACCTATCCCATTATATCCACAAAATGCCCACTTGGGCTCACTAGGGCTCATGTTTCGCGTTAGCCTGTAAAATGCCAGTCACATAACCAGCATTAAGCTACCTGTCACTTTTCAAAAAAGGAAAACTGTTACATACCCTTCCATTACATCACAGCCCGCTGACACAGAAAGTACTAGAGCCATTTCCTTAAATTTGGGTCAGTAAAAGTACTGGCAAACATGCTTACAGGATCAGGATACCTCTGGGGCTATTAAGTCACAAGAAAAAGGACACGGGGTCTGGATGTCCTTGAGTCCTACATAGCAATTACTCCTCCATTTTCCCTACTCCTTGGGCTCCTGCCTCTTCCAACAAGAAGGTGTAGGGAAGATTCATATTCCAGAAGGATGGCTAGATTCACTGTGGGGTTTAAAAACAAGACAAAACTTTTCCCCAGTACTCACACATAAAACACCTAGCTCTTTACCTAGTGTTTTTCCTGAGCACAGTGTTCTTTCACAAAGCTGCCCTTAAAGCTGGCTCTCTAAAGCCAATGTCCTTCCATTCTACAGATTAAGCCCTACAAGATTTAAACACAAACAAATCTTTAAATGATCAACATATACTCCTTCTCACAGACAAACCAGCCAATTCTGGACAGGATCTAGCCCTTAAAAAAAAACCAACACCATTCTTCTGCTTTGGTCTTCCCCAATGCTTCTTTAGCCAGCTACAGCTCCAGAGGTAAAGGTTTATACTTTGATTTCTTCCCCAGGTGCACCTACTTCATTTAAAAGCTTGCAGGTGTGCTCACCAAGGCTGTCTGACAGTTAAAAGAAAAAAACCAAAAAGATTCTATATTAAAAAAAACCAAACCTGCTACTAGACTTAGGCCCAAATCTTGGTTTTTGAAAGCAAATTTCAAATAAATCTTTTAATTCTCTTTCTTCTTACAACTTTGCAAACAATTCTAAATTGTAAACAATTCTGCAATGTTTACATCCCTGCAATGTCTGCAATGCTTTTGTAAACAAGAGTATTGTTTGATGTAATTCATATGCACTTGAAATCAACATTAATTAAGCCTTCTTCACTGTACAGGTTTTAGAACTATCACAGCAATTTAATTCCTGTTCCTACAGTCAGGAAAGCAGGTGGGCCCACTTGCCTCCATGACAGGGACCCATGTGTGTCATACTGTGTCACACTACCAGCTACTTCAAGGTAGTCTATCCAAGGCCGAGCAAATTGCAAAGTTGGAGTCTTAGCTGCAGGCACGCAAGTGCTCCCATTGCTTAGGGAAGTCAGTTTTCCCTTTGTTATTAAGTTACCATCTGCATTAGGTAGGACTATATATTCTCAGTTTCACTTTTTATTCTTCTGCAGCTGACTCACAGACAATTTGCTGGAGGAACTTGAGCAGCTAATGAGTACTTACTTGTGTCAAGCAGTAAGTGAATACTAGAGTCCTCACAAATCCTGCTTGCTGTCTGTTAAACTCAGTAAGTTTTTCCTGATGGATTCAAACAAAACTGCTTAAAACCTGACGCTGCTGGGTGCTTGGGCACTCGGTTCTTAAATCGTAGCAGGATTCCCAGATTTGCTATTCCCTCACCTGCAGAGCCTTATCTGGTAGGTGTTCTGAAAGGCTACACTTGGCCTCAGAGTAGCTAGAGCAGGGGTCCTCAAACCACGGCCCACAGGCAGGATACGGCCCCCCAGGGTCCTCAGTCCGGCCCCTGGTATTTACAGAACCCACACACACACCCCTGCCGGGGGTTGGGGCAGGGAGCCAAGCAGCTGCAGATGACTGCCTGCCACTGCATCCGCACGCCGGCCCCCTGTTTAAAAAGTTTGAGGGCCCCTGGGCTAGAGAGACAGCTTTCTAAGTATTGAGGAGATCGTTGCTGTGCATTAGGAAAGCAGTATCCCCAGTTGCCACCAAGCAGCATGGGTTGTAAAGTCAACACTGTTTATGAAGTTGGAGCAGCCTTTTGGAATATTTTTACCCAAAGCGGATAGACGCTGGCCTTGTGTACGCGGGTTTCCTTATCCATTTTGAAGCTATCAACAGGTCATATGGTATTAGCCGTCTTAACAAGATTTCCCATCTTACTGAACTATGAGCTTACTTCTAAGGGAAGGAGGTATTTTAGTAATGATAAGGCAACTCAGACTTAGGCCTTGAAATCCAGAGTGTGATAAAATATAAATCCTACAGTGGATGTAATTCTCAGGCTGCAGTTCTGAAAACTTGTTTTACAGAGCTAGGTATGAGACTAAGACCACATGCCATATTTTTGTCTTTCATATTGCAAGCTGGCAGGGCAATAAAAAATAAAAAGTTTACGTTGTTCAGCCGCAAATCAGCAAAGGGACTGAGAAAGAGTCTTTAGTCAATGGTGTATATATCTCTGTAACATCAGAGATCTGTCTTTAACATCATAATTTTTAAATGCTGCATCTGATCAGTTCTCAAATTTCTGGAGGCATTTTAGGCATCAAAAGGGAGAGTCTTACTGATTTGGAGGAATAACATGAAAAGAAGAACCACATGCAGCCATTGATACACTGTTTGTGAAGGCTTCACTACAAAGTCTGCATTTCGCTACAGCAGTGGCTACAAAACTCTTTGGACCAATGGATAAATTGTGCGTAAAAGCAATTTGTGTGGCAGAATAAAAAGACAAAACCTTTTTAAAGCTATGGCACCTTCCTCTGACTTCAAAACAAAACCAGGCCTGTTGCACTGAATGGCCGTCCCAGGTTCCTCACATTCGGCAGGCTGCCGTTCTTCAGACGTTTCTCTCGGCAGCAGTACTGGTGTAGGCAGTTCCCAGCACTTGCCATTTGTTCCTGTCCTCAAGGTGTCCCCTCGGCTGTCCCAGTATAGCTGTTAGTGATGCCAGTCCGTGCAGTGAAAGAAGGAGCTGATCTGGGTTTAAAATAGCTCTGTTTTGTAGAGGTAGAAAAAAAAAACAACCCTGCCTAAGTCAACTCTCTGCCCAGAGAATTGCCTGTGGGAGATTGGTTTGTAGTCAGTGGGTTTCTTCAATGTAGTGAATATTTCCTGCCATACATGCCTTAACTCAGTGTGCAGGGCAAAGCTGCTACACTTCAGCCAAGCATTTCTTTCACTGGCATTGCCAGCTTATGTAGTCCCTGCCTCACTCCTCACCCCCAGCTCATTTCAGCCTCTCAAATAAACCAGTGGGAAGAGGGTGTTACTTTTCACCCATATCAGTCCTTGAGTTTGGTCGTCAACAAACATCTATGCCAGTCCAACAAGAGCAGGGTAACTAGCCCCAGGTGGAGAAGACAGAGGCCTGGAGCTCCTGCAGCCAGCACTGCTGCTGAAGAAGCCTGCATGGAGCCAGTGCCTCCTTCTCTGGGTAGGCATGGGCAGAACAGGAGAGCACAGGATGCGCGCCCACATTTTCTCAGGGAAGGAATGCAGTGGGGTGCTCATTACACAAACCATGGGACTCTGCAGGGAATCTCAGGAAAATCTGGGCAGAGTTTTCTGTTGCCTGTAGAACTGCATTATGTACTTTAGCCAAAATGTGCAGAGTTGGGTTTCCTGGTTTGGGACCTTTTGTCTGTCTTTTGATATAAAATCTTACGCTAAGGAATAAAGGAAGTTGGTAATAATAAAAATATTATTATTAAACTGTGCCTGGAGAGCATTCGACGGAATATTTACAGAATTTTCCACTATGCTGCAACACTTTGTTCTATCATTGCCTATGCTGAGTACACCTCTATCCTAAGTCTTACAGAGCACATTATGTCTTTAACTTACATGAAGAATTAAAAAGCAATCTGATTAAGAGTTCCTCCTTTCTTTGGCTAGTGTGTTACCACTCCAGCCTGGCTCCCCTTCTTTTGTCTCTCCATGCTGGTAGAGGCTGATAGAACACACATAATTGATTGGGAAGGCCTTGATGAAGAGCAGATTCATGATGATTCTCTGAAAAGGTGCCTGGAGCGTGTTTGAAAACTTCAAAGAAAAGCCACAAAAGACTGTTAACAGAAAGCAGAGGCTCTTTACAGAAAGGAGAGGCAGAATCAGAAAGTTTTGTAAGCTATGACTCTAGAATAGGCATCCACGGAGAGGGATTTGGCCATTTCAAACATATGCTAGTCCTTATCTGAGGCAGCACTCAAGGCTTCTTTTTTTTTCTTTAAGTCCTCTTTTTTTTTGTAATGGTTTGGTTACAAGATCATGTAGTCACAGGCTTCTGCAGGAACTGTGGAAGTACAAGCATAGTTTTGTCCTTATTTCTTCTGTAACACTAGGATCAGACAGAGTGAAGAATGAGTCCATGAATTCCACACAGGAGGTACTGAGTTGGAGTCAGGGCCCAGGCGCTGGCCACCTGAACGCTGCCCAAGGCTGCCTGCCACTGAAACAGCAGCAGTGGGGAACAAGAACATGGGCAAAAGGATAGCAGGCATTTAGCTCTCTGCTGTAGGTGAATAGTTCCTAGCAGCACTCCCTTCCTGTGTGCCTCTTGCTTGGGTCTTGGAGTAAATCTCCTTTCAAGGCAAGAGTAAACAGACTAGCTGTGAGCCTACAATGTTCCATGCCTGACCCGAGGCAGGAGGCCTGCTGTCTTACAGGGCTGCCTTGCTTGCCTGGGTCCAGAGTGAGTGTAGTAATGCAGCAGGAGAGGCTTGCCTCACTCGCCCTCTCTCCCCACAAGCCCCTGGCTGCACAGCTGACAGGCTGCTGAATTCACTGCCCCGTGGCCTGAACAGAGCTGCGCTCAGCCCAGCCTAGCAGGGATTGCAGCTATTCCTAATGCTCAGACCAGAACCTGATGAAATAACCAGCCCCTCGCTCCCAGCCTCCAGCCCATGTCCCAGATAAATATCCCTGCTATGCTAGTGAGCCCCTCACTCTGCTGTGCAGCACTCTTGGCTGTGGAGGACTTTCCCTGGCCACGTTGCATGTAAGGAATGGGCAGATATGTCCTGCATTTTCAAGGAAGGGTCTTGCCAGGGCACTCCCCTCTTGTGTGAATGGGTTTGACTTCTCCTGCCAGGTGTGAACACCTGGAAAGCTTTGACCTTTGCAGATGGTGGTTGTGCAACATGGTGCAGCTGCCAGGTGTGTTTGGGTTAAGCAGCAGTGGCCTCAGCTATCTGAGGAATTCCCAGGGTTGCTAGTACTCCTTATTAAGTGAGAGAGATATTCTGAAGTATTCAATATTGTTACCGAGAGGCAGCAGTAAGTGAATGATCCAGCTTGTGCACTGTCAGAACCATGTTGGGCTTTTCCTGCGGCTCAGAACTGTATGGGATGGAAAGAAGAGTGGTTTTTGACTAAACCGGCAAGGGTTGTTGTCCTGAGTGGAAGAAGAAACTGAAAGAAGATGGCAGTTCTATAAACACTGAGTTCTGAGTTGGGCTGTATTTTTTCATATCCCTAGATTCCTTGCTAGCTTGTATTTTTAAAACCTTAATCACTTTTATCTCTCTGCGTTCAGATCTCTCCATCATTCCCACTGGACTCAAAATTACATTACCTCCCTCTCTCATTCCCCAAGTTTGCACGCTGCTTTGTCTTCTCGAATGCTGTTTTCCATGATACAATTAGATTGAGGGCTTGCCTGCACAGGAAAGTTGCACTACTATTAATTTGCAGTTTGCTTTAAAGAAATTATGGTAAACCTGGGCAAAAGGCCATGTGGATACCCTGGTATTTCTTTGCAGGAATACAAATGGCTTATTTCAGGTTAGATCGGGTCAATTAGGAACAGGAAGAACTTGCAAAGCAATAAAGTTTCCTATACCAGAACAAAGAGAGTCCAGCAGCTTCTTGTGCAGATTGTGTCCTCCAAACGAGAAGAAAGGTTGGGGACATGGTCTTGACCTCAGCAGGAGCCACCAGTCAGCTAGTCCCACCAAAGCAGCATCCTCTGCTGCCATTAAGTTCTGGCACATACTGTGGAGAAGGCTGTTTCACACTGCAGCAGCTGCCTTTTTCCTACCCAAGGCAGCCTGGTCCGCCACATTTAGAAAGCAGGAGTAGGGACTGCAGCCTCTGTGCAAGTATTGGCTTCCACTACATTCCTACAGGTATTAAAAATGTAGTCCTTTGCCAAAAAATTATAGTATGATCTTGCTCAATAGGAAAAAGCCGTGTGTATCCGTCTACTGCCCCTCTTTGAACACTGCATGAATGCCTGGAGTTAACTGTATTGATTTACAGATATCAGATCGTAATTTTATGAGCGGATTGTAATTTTATGAGTGTGCCTTTCTCTTGTAGGCAAGCTCAAAGTAACAAAAGGTGAAAACAAAAGAAGAGAGATTTACAGCAGCAAGAAGAAATTTAAGAAGCCCATTCAGTAAATCTTGGATGCTGTGCATTCTCATTGCAAACTGGTTTGAACTGGTAAGCTAGTAATTGCCTAAATCCAAATAGGCACCTAATCAAGATGGCTCCCATATTAAGCAGCATTAATATTATACTTTGAAGAAGGCACTAATGCTTTTCACTTTGGTTTCTGTAAAGCTTTTCTCTTCTAATTACCATTTCTATGATGTAATGTATGTAAACGTAACTTCTGTGTCAAGTTAGAGTCTTCTTTGAAAAACCTTTTGAGGGTCACTGGCCAAGTACTGGGGTGATGACAGCTCAAAAATGGATATGGGATTGTCATGGTCCTGCAGGCACCACCAGCCCTGAATGCCCCTTGGCAGCCCCCCACCAGCCCTCAGCCCAAGACCCCATATGAACCCCCTGGGGCTGTCACCCCCTGCCCCAGAGATGCCACAGCTGGGCCGGTCTGCAGCTCCCCACAGCCCTCCGTGCCCGGCCATGGGCCCCACTGAGCCAGGCCCACCCACAGACCCATGACCTGGCCTGGCCTTGGCTGTCCCCCAGCTGGGGAGGTGCCCAGTGCCTGAGGCTGAGGCTGCCTTGGTACCCCCAGGTGCCCCTGGCTGGGGAGTGGGACATGCCTGGGCTGCCAAGCCTTGCTCTGATGCCCTGGGGAGCCCCCACAGCTCCAGCCCCAAGAGAGCGTCTGCCCTTGCTATGCCCTACCAGGAACTAAAAGACCTAAATCATGAAGCTTGAGGGACAAATGAACCAAACCCAATACTGGTCTTCAAGAGAAAGGGGGAAGAAGGCCCACCTTCCTAGTTCCCTCACTGTTGCTGTTGACTATTGATTAGGTCTGCCCCTTGGTCAGTGAAAGATCTCCAGCAACTGCAAGGGAATGAAAAGCATATAGAGACTTGTCATATAAAAGTTCACATAGATGTGAAGTCAGCCAGGAGGGGGAAGGCCTGGACCTGGAGGCATCAGCAGGATAAAGGCTTTCTGAATGGCCTCTGTTAATGACACCCAGATTAGCAGGTCATCAAGACCTCAGGGCATCTACATGCTGTTTCAAAAGACACTCAAATGTGGAGACAAAGTGATTAGTCCTGATGACTGCCAGAGTTGGGACAGGATGGAGACACTGCTAGTTCCAAAAAGATACAAAAAGATAACCAAACCCTGTGCATTGTCACCAACCCAAGAATAACCGAGGAGACGACGACAACTTGATTGCTGGCATCCCTTTTTGTCCATGGAATTACAGCAGATACTGGATGTATTAGCTGGACACAATATTCATGTTGCCTGGATTTTGGATGGAGGGCTTGAACATGCTGACCTGGTGCCTGGTTGGCTGCACTTGTGAGTGTGAGACTGTGAATGTGGCTGAGTGAAGCCTGCTTTGTTTCAGCTTTTATTTTAAATTAAATCACTTTCTCCCCTCTGCCCCAATGTTTTCTACATTGATGTTATAACATTGGAACAGTATTTCCTACAGAGGAACAAGGAGTAGTAAATAGGGGCGCCCAGCTGCATAATCTTTCAGTCATATGTCTTGTGATGTCAGCAGAGAAAGAACCATAAAACATTTAATGTCAGGAGAAAATAATCTTTTTTCTAGCTGGGTTCTTCAAAGACCACCCTGTCCCTTTTGCTGGCTTTGGTCAGCAGGGCAGGTCACACAGCTGGAGCTCCAGCCCACTCCATTGTAAGAGGATTAGCTCAGGCCTCAGTTTGCACATAGCAACCTTTCCACTTAACAGATCATATAAGGTAAAAGGGTTTTGAGACATCTAGTCCATCACACTGCCTTGAGACTAGATATATCCATCCACTCTGGATGGATGCTCATCAGACTGGATCTCCAGAACACCAACTGCATCCCCACACTGGGGGAGGGCTCCCAACCCTGGTACTAACTGGCTTCTCCTAAGAGGCAGGGCACCAGGCTGCCATCATGTCACCACAGCCATCACTTCTCAGCTGCAAGGCAGGAACCTCTACTTTGTGCTGAGACCGAAAAGCTGCTTAGCGAGCCAGGGGCTCCTGCCTCCTTTCAGACACCCACGGGCATGGTGCAGCTGTAAGCCTCCCACCTCCTTCAGCGCAGCCGGCTCAGTGCCTGCAGGGAAGAGGAAGCTGCTGCTGTCTCCCAGGGAGAGACAGCAGCTCCTGTTGACTTCCCCTTTGTCTGAAGATGGCATGATGATGCTGTTCAGCTCCAAGTGGCTGCACAGCATGTTGTTGCATGCCACCTCACTTTGGAATAACTTGAGTCTCCTTGTACTATCAGCACATCACTTTCTAGCCCATTCATAGTAAACAGGAAGAGTAGTTTACTTCCTTCCTCTTTGGGCTTACTTTTTATATATTTGTGTACTGCTATTTTGCCTCTCCTCAGACTTCGCTTCTTGAGACTAAGTTGTTTTTCAGTGTGCCTTACAGTTTGTATCTTTTTAACTTCCAGTAGAGCAGCAGTTTAACATTTAAATGAATACAGTGTTTATGAAATGAGCTGGACTAACAGGCATGGAAATGGAGACTTCTGTCTTCACAGATTATATGCCACAGTGGTAGGAGGAGTGAGAACTACATACCTAACTTGAGATCTGGAATATCTCTGGAGGCAAGAAGATAATATAGTGATGAAATTTATCTAAGTGGTTCAGATTTCCTCTTTAATCAGTAGCCTCTAGGCTGTTTCAGCCTGCTGGGATTCATTTGTGCCAGATGTGGTAGTGTTTTTGTGATACAGACAAAACATTGCAATAGCAACGTTCAGTGTTAACCAACTCATTTCACATAAATTACCAGCCTTGTGGAGGCAGAGCATTCAGGTAGGGTTCATCTAATCAGCTGTAGATGGCTACGTGGAAGGCTCTCCAGCCAAGCTAGCCACGTCAGGCCCCTATTACAGCCACAGAGGAGAAAAAAAGACACTCTGAGGTCATGAATCATCTCATCCTAAGGTAGATATTTAAAATAGATCAGATAAGATATACCTTTAAAGTGCCTATGGGGCAACTGGCTCAGATGTAGAGATAGACACTGTAGACACCTAAAATTAGGTAGCTGAATCTCACCTGTGGAGTCCATCAAACTTAGTGACGCACAGGTCAAAATCCCCACTTCCTGTGGTGAATTTTCAGAGGACACCTTCTCCCTTTGAATTTACAGCCACCTCAAAACAGCCAGATGTAATGTCTGATGAGAGACGTATGAGGGTCTTCCACCAAATGGCTGAATCTTTTCCCTGATTTTCAAAATAATAATAAAAAAATAGTTCCTTCTTTTTTGCTTTAGTATTTAAATGATCATTTTTCAGAACAGGAATAGTTGCTCTTTCACTTCTGCTTGTGCCACCATGCGGAGCTGGAAAAAAATATTTGGATTAGGAAGCACTGATGTTCTTCATGGCTAAAATAATGATATTCTGCACAGTGGATTCTTAGGTTGATTCATCTGATACAGTTGAGCTGTGAAGATTTATCTTGCAGAGTCTTTGGAAAATATGTACTTCAAAACAATCTTTCTTACTACCGTAGAATTTTGTGTCGTTCCCACCCCCCCCCTTTTTGTCCCTTAGTTAATTGTTTGTAATTAAGGTAAAAGGTTCTCTTGATACCATAGCACATCTCCTGACCCACTTCAGTGCAAATGCATGCATAACCACTTGTTTGTTTGTACTTCTACAGGTGTTGGTGTTGTGCAGATATGGGCTGTGGTTAAAGTTTCATAATGGAAAATCTGACAGGCAGTTAACTAATCCATGAGTCATATTTCGTAATAGCCTAAAGGTCTCTGATGTTCGACCTTCATTTGATACCCTTGACATCAGGGAGTTATACATAACCCATCTGAAGAACATTCTTTATATAGATGACTGCATGTTGCCTTTTTATACCTGCAAGAATGGGCACTGCACTTAGTGAAGCAAGGAAGTCATCTGTCTGCCTTTCCTCCTCTCTCCCTCTGTGAGTTTGTCGGGCTGCAGAGGTGTACTGCAGGAAGACCACCTGATGAATGAGAACTCTGGAAATGTCTCTGCTTAGTTTAAATCCCACTCCCTTCCCCCCCCACCCCCCCAAGCTGAAAGGTAAGGAGAAGGGTGTGGGGAGCTGGTTTTGGACTCCGTTCACCCTAAGCCTTCTGAAGGGGTTTCTGATCAGTACAGTTCCAGTAATAAAAGTAGCAGTGGAGCTACCAGTGCTAACAGAGCTCTGCTGATTTCACCTGTGCGTGGCTCTGTTCCAGTCCAGACAAATACAGAACGAGACATCCTTTTGCCAGACCGTCCCAAACAGGAATCCCACTGTTGCTGACACCAGCAGAGTTGAGTTAGCATTAGCAATGCCTAGGTGTTTATAGGAAGACTCTAATGTGGAGAGGGCTCATCTAGAGAATCTACCCCTTTATTTTCTAGCCAGAGGGGGGAAAAGCAACACATTGCTTATTAGGGTACCAATTCAGTGTTGTCTTTCAGGACTTCTAAAGTCCTCCCTCAAAGGCAGCAAAGGGTGTTTGCTTTGCTGCTGTTTCCAAAGCTAAAATAAGGCAGGCACGACTTCAGTAACTGCATGTGAAGTTTACATACTATGACTCATCGTAATAAAGAAACCTAAACAAAATCCAAGCGTGTCGTTAAAGCTGGAATATGTTTTCCATACTAAATTCTTTTAGGTTTGATTTGGCTTCTTTTTTACAGCTGTAGAATTGTGGAGTATTTCAGGGATATTAACCCTTTGCCATTGCAGGATAGAAAATTCTGGTCTTTGTGAATGGACACAGTATAAAACACAGCAGAAGGTCATCTTATTTTTTGAAACACTTTGGCACAACGACTCTTAGAGCAGTGCCAAATGCTAGACAACAATGAGACCAGCTGGGAAGACAAATGGAAAGAAGAAAGCGGAGGAGAAGAGCTGTATCCCAAGCTTTAACTTAGTCTGTCTTTTTACAAAACTCTGCCATTTCCAATTAACTATTTTATAATTGTAAAATTATATAAAAATATAATTTTATAAATCTGCTTAAGATATCAGCAGACACCATGAGCGATGTATGTGTAATGTGTGAGTTGCCTGCTGTATATGAAAAACTGCCTAGCGAGGGTCTGGCACGGTAGGAGGGGGAACATGCCCAGCCTGACTGTAGGCGCCAGTAAGGAAGTTAGTCATCCTACTGAGTCAACAGGAGACACAAGCACCTCCAAAGGGTACTTCTGCCTACTTGTTGTCTAATGTTAGACAGCTAAAGTTATGTGGTATGAGCCTATAATGATAGGCTCATATGCATGCTCATTTATGCATGAAATTCATCTTGCATGGATGATGTAGATTACCAGATCCAAACCTCTTCATGTGGAGTAAAGCTGGTGTTGGACTGGGCAGGGGTTTGCAGTGGCTGTTTTTTAGGTCTCTCCTTGCAGCCCTTCTCAAGTAAATGCAGAAAGTAAAAAAAGGCCAGACAAAGGTTCATGTTCATGCAAATCTAGCACCAGAAGTGGGGCAGCAGTGTTTGAATTCTGACAAGGAAGTTGCTAAGAAGGGGCTAGGAGGAGGGAACAGATTACACAGCAGGTGTATCCACCCCACTGTCAGCAGTTCTACCTCTTCACCCACCTCTGCCTTCCACTCACATAGGAACTGATTCTTGGGTAGTATTTTAATGGTGTGAATTCCCACTTATCAGGACATGGTAATATTTAATGCTCCTTATTTACACAGGCCTAGCTGTACAATTTCTGTCTAGTCAGTCACAAATTTTTCAGGCATCTAGACTCTGTTCCAATAAACAGGAAGAGTTAGGGTTTTTCCATCTTCACAAATAACTTTCCCGGAAGTCATCACCAGAAGTTGGATAAACACACAGTTATCCTTGTCACGCTCCAGGCAAAGTGACAATATAGCTGGAATCAGAAAGCCAGAGGTTTTTTTCTGGTGTGCTACTAATTAGATGACTAGTACTGAGATAAACCTGGCAGAAGCAGTGTAGTTTAAACTCTAGCAGCTTTAGCTTTAAAGGACTTTCCATCCCCTTCAACTGCTACCTTGTTCCACCATCTCAGGCCACAACCTTGTAACGTCATCCTTACTGAAAGACTTTTGTTGCTGTCATTTAGGGTCCCTGCAAGAAGAAAGGCCCAGCTACACAAATCCCACTGGCAGGATAGGGTTGCTGAAACAAATGTAATATAATAAAATGCATTACAGACTTGTATAACTCTTATCTGATGATCTGAGGGACTGCTCTCCCAGTTTGGCTCACTGAAGTCAGTGTAACTATCATCTCATATCAGTGATGCAAAATATCAACAGCAATTCATTCTGGCATTGGATCACAATATTCACAACAAACTCTTGTTTTAAAATGCCAAGACAGAGGAATGCTGCACTCTTGCTTTGGCTGAATTTTTGTCATTTCAAAAGTATTTTTCTCTTTTAAAAATCATCTTAATATCAGAAGGGAATTTTAATTTTGTCCATCTTTCCTCTTTTTTATTGCAGTATATATTTGCTGTAATTAAATGTTAACTTACAGGGACATCATTACCTTAACTTTTTATTTCTTTTCCCACCAATTCCTGGATAAGAAAAGAAGATATACGCTTTCAGTTCTTTGTTTAGCTCCCCTGGCTGATTTTCAGCTTCTGACAGTGCTTCCCAGGCTTTCAGTTTCACTGCTTCCTCCCTATTTTCTGGTTCCCTAAGCCTGGAGCCTTTGATGCTGCAACAGAGCAAGGTAAAGCACTGAAAAAAAAGGTAAAGTGCTGTGACAAAAGGACAGGCATTGTCCCAGAGATTCATGTACTGAAACATCTTTAAAATTCTTCTGAAAAACTGACTAGTTGGGAGTGGAGAGTATCCTTTTAAGAACAGTTTATGTTAAGAAATCTTGGTTAGTCTTATGAGCAAGTTTTGGCTGAGCAGAAGTGCTAATGACCATTTTGAAGTGAAAAACATTTCTAAGGACAAAAATAGCTAGTACTGAAATCTCTCACAGTCATTATTTACAATTTCTGTGTGATCTCTTGTCAAGATTTAAAATGATTGCTTGCCATACTAGCAGAACTTAGAACTTTGTGGATTTGTATTTAATGCTGTAATTAAAACCAGGATGATTTTCATGTGCCCAGAATAAGTTATGATTCTTATGAGAGCTGTCTTTTAAATGGCTTTACATAAGATATAATCTTCACTGACCTAAGCATGCAGACACATTTTTTTACGCTCACTGATGTTTTCATCAAGGTATTGTATACCTTTAGAGTTACTTCAACCTGATATGCTTAGGTAAAAGTACAGTTTTCCCAGCCTTTCTCAAGATTTTAAGTTTAAGTGTTTAAGTGATCTTTAAACAAAACACTCCTTTTTCTGCTGTTAGTATGCCTCCAAAGAGCTTGTTTCTTTTAGTCCTTCTGTGAGAGTTAAAGACATGCCCTTTAACAGTCCTTTCGTACTGTCTTTCCTTCAGCATGACATTTTCCATCTTCCAATCCATCCACTCAAGACATAGGCTGGGGACCCTGCAGTGCCTCCCTTGCATTCTAGGAAGTTCTATATAGGGACATCTATCTAGGGAGTCTAAATTCTACAGACCTGAACCTTCTTGATCTTCTGAAATATGAGATCATTATGTAATGTAACCCCCCAAATCTGATCTCCTACTAGTTCTCCATATTTTTGGAGGGGTGGATGTTCCTTACCATACAACAAAAAGACTAGACTGGCATCACTCACACACTCAACAGGGCAGGACCCTATTACAGCAATAGTCAGTGAGGGGCAGTTACATGGGGTTAGGTAGAGAGTTAGTTCCTCAAATGCGGATTTCTTCTTATTGGAACACGTAGCTATTTTTGGATTCTGAAGTTTCATTAACATAATTTCTCTATGGATAACTTGTCCTTTTAACTTGTCCTTAAGCCTTTTGTTCTGGGAATATTTCATGTAAGGTGTTTTGAGTCTTGAACCTGGTAGTATTAATAACCTGGGGCAGAGAATGTTTATGTAGTACTGAGCACCATGACAGCAGTTAGTAAATAATGAAATAAATCACAGGCTTTGTTTTTGTTTAAATACTGTGTTTGCCCTCTGTGGATACAGATCTTCTGGATCCTGCTTGACAACCTCATTTGGGTGAAACTAGATATTGTGCCAATTTTATTCAAGCTCCTTTTAACGTATGGCAGTCCTTTAAGTACAGACAACGCACCGGCTAACAAAGAACTCGGAGTCCCTCAGCTAAACCTTCAGAAAAAGCCAAAGTCCCTGGAACCTGCACTAAAAATACCTGCCAGGATTCTTGATTTTTATACAAATACACAATTAAGGTAGAAAAGGAAAGAAGCAAGTATGTCCAAATCAATTACAGCATGTAGGAACCATTAAGGCTGGACTTGGTGATCTCAAAGGCCTTTTCCAGCCTAAATGATTCTATGATACATTAGGGTCCAAATTCACTGCCCCATTCCAGACTTCTAGCTATGTGCTGAAAATACCAGGGCTGGGAAGTTACTCTGGCTGCTGCAGAGGGGATGCCCAAGCATATGAGAGCCAGCATAGAATTAGCGATATGAAGAAACCCCATGCTAGTTAACTGTTTTAAAGCACTGAGCAGAGAGAAATTGGGAAGACGAGTTATTGCATTCCATGAACTTGGCCTTCCAGACCCACATGCAGGTGCTGTAGAGAGGAGCTGTCGGTTTTCCTTCAGAACAGCTTCTCAGGAATCCCAGCACTTAAGATACATCTCTGAGAAGTCATACTGTGGTTGACTGTGCCTAGCTCACATATGTTTTCAATAGAAACATTGAAAATCATTTCAAGATTGAGGCGTATACATGTTAAACTTCCAGTATAAGCTGAAGAACAAATAGAGCTATGCTAAATTGGTTTCTGGTACAACCTGACAAAATACTCAGGATGCTACCTAATCGAAAGTGATCCCATAAAACCCACTGGTATTTATGTAATCTCCTATCACCAAATCAGTCTTAAATTTGCAGGTGAGGTTTCTATATTCTCAGTCTGATTTAACCTCTTTTCCACCAGGAACTGGCAAAGCTGAGAAATACTTTATGGCTAAATTCAGTCTATTTTATGTGTTTGAGATGTTTGAACTTTTCTATTTTGAATATAAAATATAACTAAAGATAATCCCTATAAATGCATAAAGTCATCATGCATTTATTACGGAATAATAATACTTACATTAAGCAAAACATTTATAACATTTTTCCATAGCTTCACTACTGCAGAGTAAGCTGCACTAAGGAGCCTTGAGCTAGTCCAGAAGACAAGAAAGGACAAAATTCAACTCCAACAACCAGCAAATGAGGAATTAAGGTATTACAAACCGAAGCCTCTGCAAAACCAGACTAAAATGCAGAGTTAAAAGCCTCTGCCAACTCTGGAATAAAAACTAAAGTCTGCTTCTACCACAGGGAAGCAATAGCAGCCAGGGAAAAACGGGAAGGGATCAAGAAACGGTGGGGTGAGAGACATAAACTAAAAGACCATCAGAATGAAAGATGAATTTGCTATCATGTCATCAAATGAAGGCTGTATGCATGCCCTGTGAGTCTTGATAGTCCATGACAAGATATTAGGTCCAGCAGTGGGTTTCTTGGTCAGAGTTATGCAGGAGGCCAAGCTAGGCAACCTGGATGGTTTAGGATGTGCAAGTTGGAGTTTCAGCACTGTCTCCTGCTTGCTTTATGACAGTAGCTGTAGTAGTATTGAATGGTAAATAGATGAGTGAGTAGCAGCATGCTGGCAGAGCCGCAGTTGCAGTAGGAAGAGAGGTACATGTGTATCCTGATGGTTTGTTCAAACACACCCCATGTCAGCAGTGAATTCTGCAGTTTGTGTTAATAATAGGAGCAACACAAGTGTGTCTGCTTGCCATGGAGGTGGCCAGCAGGCAGGCAGTCTATGTGAATGGTAGTTATAGAGGCACAGAAACAAGGGGCTGAAGGTACTGTCTGGAAAGAAATCTCTGTGGAAAAGAAAGAGGGAGATACCGTTCTGCATGTCTGGGCTAGTGTGAATTCATCAGGTTCCATGTTTGAACGGGAGCCAGGTATAGCATACAAGTAACTCCTGTTTGCTACGCCTGACCTAGATCCAAGTGTTGCTTTGTCAGTTTTTGTCCGACACGTGTTCTGTTTCCCTCCTGTGTAGTAACACTGCTGGAGACTCGGTGTTAGCATTGGAAACCTGATGATTCAAACACAGAAGTATGAAGGCCATATGGCAGCAAGAAGGAGGAAGCAGGGACATGTAACCTTACCATGTATTTTATGGTGGTCAGAGGTCTCATTTCATGTTAAAAGAATTCTTATTTGGAAAGTTTCAAAGGATTACGTATAGACCACCTTCACATGCTGGATGGCAAGCAACCCACTTCCCTACTAACAATGCTTATGGGGATGTAATGTCTGGTTTGTTTGTTTGTTTATTAAATAGTCATTTTTCAGGATCAACATCTATCAGAGCCCGGCTGTGCAACTCCACGGCCTCCCATTCCTTGGCAACAGTTCCCCCGGTGACAATGTACAGCTGGCACAAGTCCTCAAGCTGTCCCTGAATCCTTCCTCATCTTCAATTTCACTGTTTTTGGGGAAGACAGGAATATTACACAAGAGGTCTGAGGGTAGTAAGATAAGCATCTGCTGTTTGAGCTTCTGCCTTAAACTACCACATTGCCATGAATTATTAAGTTTCCAGTAGCAAGAAGCCAGGAATTACTCTGTAGGAAGACTGCCAGCTCTTCTGTGATACCCACCTCTGTCTGGGGCATGAGAGAAGTCCCACTGATAAGATAGCTGTGTGAACACTGAATCCCACCCACTGCTGATACTGATGACAAGGTTGAACAGAGTAAATGCACTTTATCCACAGATGATGCCAAGGTCCTTTTCTCCGTAGAAGAACAGCAGGTCACCTTGGTGTTGAAGGCAGAGAGGGTGATGGTATCATCAGTGAGAGATGAGAAGACAACAGGCAACTGAGATTGTTGCAGCTTAAGTGCACTAGGGCCCCAACACTGGGATGTGAAATTTTTCCAGGCAGTGAAGGCATTAAGGGTCTTTACTAAAGATTCATGTTTAAAGCCTAAACAAAGAAACAAACAATTAAATAAAAAACAAGGCATAATGAAATGGAAAAGAAAATCTATGAGCCAAATAAGGGGTGCCAAAAGGTGGTAGGGAAGGGAGAAAAACAACTTTTGGTCTAATTAGGTGACAAATGCATAAAGTTGCTAAGAAGCAGCTGTTATGCTGCAGCAAGAAATTCCATCTCAAGCCAAGTAGTGGAGGTGAACTGCAATGAGCTTAGTGCACATTCCCGCTCACGCTCTTAGCACCAAGTGTGGGGTACCATATACATACCGTTAGCCATGCTCACACACCTGGAGTGCACGCATCAACACAGTGCAATGGTTACAAATGTTGTCACTTAAAGGAAAACAAGGCAATACTGGTAAAATGACCTTTTTGGAGGGAGGAGGAGGTAGTTGTAACTTGACAACCTCAGCTCAAATGAGCTATTTGGACTATCAACATTACTCTCTATTCCCTGGCTTGCAGGAGATTTCAAGACAACATGAGAGATGTGAATTTAAGAGAATGTAGAATAGCCTCAACCGAGGAGCAGTCTTCAGCTCTAATTAGGACAGTACTGCTGTCCTGATGTGGGGTCATCTGGGCCCTGAGTGCGCTAATAGTCCTGAACCATGCTGAGGAGCCCAACCTGGGACCACCATCCCAGCACCTGCTGCCCTGGTAGCGCTATGCCTGGATCTGTGCCATGGCGCTGAGGGCACTGCCTGCCTCAGGGCTACCCGGGACTCCCAGCCCGTCCTGCTGTGTGGAGCATGCCAGTCCTGCTCCTTCCTGGCATATATCTAAAAGAATAAAACCCAGACCATCTCAAAAGCAGAGAATCTGTTTATGAATGCTGTCATACTTGCAAAACAAAATTAAAATCAGTGCTATTGCAGGATAACAGATGTGGAATAATAAGGCAAAAACAAATCTTGAAAGACGGAAAATATATGCCTACAGTACCTGAATCAAGATCTCAGTGTACAATGCCACAGGCAGAGGGGCTGTACAAAATATTTAGATGTTTAACCAAATCTGTGTGTTCCTGTGGGAAGGGAAATGATGGATTAGTTTTCCTGCAGAGGATTCATTAGTATTCTGTCATCAGTAAGACAGTATTTTTAGCTTAGTGAGCTCAAGATGTATTGTGTTTTATGCCTCAGAAGTTACCAACTCCGGGTAATGAATTTAAAAAAAAAAAAAAAAAAGAAGTGTGATAGGAACTGTAGAGTGATTTTCCAAGATCTTTTATGAAACATCTTCCTTGCTTGCTGGTTAGCGTTAAGCACCTATTAATTCCATTTCAGGAAGGTGGTGATTAAACTGGGTCAAATGGAAGTGATTAGGTTGGATTATCCCTGTCATGGAAAAATTCACTGGAAGGTCTAAGAGGGAGGAAATTGCCACACAGATCCCAGCAAGTTCTGCTGCAAGGTATACAAATTTGGGGTTCTCCCTGCAAAAGAGCTTTGGTCTACCCAGGATCCCTCTAAATGCCTCAGACTCACTTTGAATTTAATTGTTTTCATCTTGGAAATTCCTCAGGACTGTTAAGGAGAGCAGTTGCCCCAGCATTGTTCCTACTTGCGTGGCTCACCCCAGGTCTACCTGTGCTGGATTTTGGAAGTGTCCCTGAAGACACTGAGGCTACCTTTCTTCAGGGGTCTTTAATGAAGAAAAACTCTCTTTTCATTTCTGGTGCTAAAAATAACTATGGAAATGTTCAGGCAGAATAATAATAATAATAATAATAATAATAATAATAATAATAATAATAATAATAATAATGAAGAATAATACCATGCCTGTCAGGAGAGCAAAGTCTGGAAGGCCAGCGACAGGGCCCAAAATGGAGAAAGCAAATCTTCTACTTGAGACTTGGTTGAGAACCAGAAAGGCACAGGTGCTGTGCATGTGCATGAGCACATCTGCAGTGCCTGCAGTGCTTTGGATTTGCCCAGCTGAGAGAGAACCTCTCTCCCATCGGCCATGAGATGGGTCTGTGTGTAGCCTGTGCAGCGAGGCCAGGCTCAGCAGCAGGCGCCTCAAATTTGCTGTGTACTAGCAACAGGATCCTGAAAGCCTAGGTCAGGTAGAAGGCTCTGGAGCCCCAGGTATTGTGCTTGAAATCAGCCCCACATGAGCATCTAACCTACACAGGCAACTATGCACGATTTGGGCAGCGACCACGAGCTCTGGAGTAGAGCTAGGAGTAGATCCATACACTGGCAAGCCTGCCTCAGCACAGCCCCAATTTAAGGCCACCCTCTGTTATGTGATCTTGCCACAGAGAAGGAAGTATTTTGGGACTGCCATGATTACTAATTAGTAATATTGTATTGCAGGGGCTGGTGCACAGTTTCCTGTTGGCCAGCAGCCAAGGGGTTGCTTTCTCCTGGTGACACCCCTGAGTGCTCTCTGCATGCTTGGCTTCACTACTCTGTTCTATTGAGATTTTCAGCAGACACCAAGTCACCAACCCTCTGTCATAACCCTTCACCTCTCATGCGGTCAGAGAACTGCCCTGGGGAGATGGGGCCAAGATGTGTATACATACGAGCATGTGTATGTGCGTGCGCCTGTGCACACAGCTGTGTTTATTTTATGTTGCATATAGAAGAAAAGAGCATTATTTATGTTCTAATCATGATGTGTTCCCCAAGCAAAATATTTTCTGCTCTGATTTATTGCTTTCTTTAGGCCTGCCCTCAAGCATTGTTCTTATATTTGAAGCCACTCACATTTTTTCCATTTGGAAATGGAAATCTTGACTGTAATGGCATATTTAATGAAAAAAACCCAACAGTTACTTGGAGGGAGGAGGAGTTTCACTTCTCTATTTTCCCATTTTATGTTTGTTTTCTTTGTCCTATCTTTCCTTTTACTCTTTCTCCTATTTTATCTCTGAAAAGGCAAGGAAAAACAGTATCTGGAGAAAAGACAGGAACAATATTTTTTTCTCATTTTTTGTTAAGAAATTAGAAAAGTTCAAAAGGTTTTACCCAGGAAAAGTCCACATGGAAAGTACCTGTCATTTTCTCATTAGCACTGTTGCGCTATTGATCAAAAGTATCCAGCCAGCAAACCTGTGTAAATTAAAAATGCTTGTGCACTACATGGAACCAGCATTTCTTGGTAAGTACAAAAGAAATGGCTTTTTTTTTTTTTAAATTCATAATGCTTTACAAAGCTTATGCAAGTGGCCTTAGAGCTTCGTTTTCTTTTTATCCCACAAATATCAAACAAGAGAGGTTCCCCCCACCCCCACCCTTCTTTTGCTAGAGGACTTCTTGGAGGATCAACAAAATCAAATTAGTTTTGCAGGTTGCACTTAGACGATACAGGAGAATGCAGATCTTTAACAAACTGAGCTTTTCTCCCATGTGTTTCTCAGGAGTTTTGATTCAAACAATCTCAGAAGAGTTTTTATACAGTCTAAATAAAAAATCTTTTTGAATCCTTTTTTAAATCTCCACCCCCTCACTCCATTTTAATTCCCCTCAGTAGCTCAGGATTCCTTTCTGTTTTGAGGCATGAAATCCCTTCAGTTCCATTGCCTACATGGCAAAAAAAGCAAGAACAAAGCAAGAGATTATGGGGGGGGGAAATAAAACCAAAAAGAAAATAATGAAATTTTCCTTTAAAAAAAGATCATCATCCATCATTATGCCATAAGAAAATAAAAAATACCAAAACATACACCATTTTCCTCTCTTATGGGTCACATCTATCAAGCAAGAGAAAATCCTGTGCTATTGTATTTGGTTTCTAAACTGGATGCACAAACTATCCCGGCTGTAGCCTCCCAGGGATGTTGTCACCAAACAAATGTTGACATCAAAGTGTTGGTAGGAGGTCCATTAGGAAATGCAAAGAGAAAACACAAATTTTTTTTTGGGGGGTGGGGTGGGTAGAAAAAGCAACCAATATTTAAATCTGGAAGTACAGCTGGGTGCTCTTAAATTAGAAAACTTTAGGAGGTCTCCCACACATCCCTGTAAGCTTGCAAGTTTGCTGTAGAGGTTTTTTTGAGCTGTACATTGCTGCAGATACGCTTCACCTCCTCCAGCTTTTCTATCTGTTTTTTGCTAAGCTCCTCTATAGCTGTAATCTCTCTTGGTTAACTCCCCAATGTCTCTCTGAGCAGCGTCTCACTGGTCTTCTGTCTCTTCCTCCAATTCTCTTAGTTCCTCGGTAGGGTTTCAATCCCATATCTCAGTTGCTCAAGAGAAAAGAAAATTAGCTCAGTGGATTTCTCCCCTTTCCCATCAGCTGCCCCTGTTATTTATCTCATTAATAAGAAATGCTGATCCACATGTATATCTAAAACACCATTTTTCTTAGACATTTTCTTGCATCACTTGTCTCTACAGGTAATTTTATTGTTGTTTTACAATATAGGTAGAAGGTAATTTTCTCACATACGGTGTTGCTTGGCCTTGAATCTGGTAAGTTGTCAATTTTTCCCTGTTTGTAGCTGAAAATAATTTTTCAAAAAGCATGGTCACATTCCAATCCGAGAGGGCTAGCATAGCATTTGAGCACACCCTTGCAAAGACTAGTCCACAAAGGCTATGTTCTGCAGTAACTTACATGCATGTAAGCAACCAGATTATCTCACCAAGTAAGCGGGCAGTTTTTCCAGGAT
The DNA here is from genome assembly GCF_023634155.1 of Falco peregrinus. Taxonomy (NCBI): domain Eukaryota; kingdom Metazoa; phylum Chordata; class Aves; order Falconiformes; family Falconidae; genus Falco; species Falco peregrinus. Next base: position 39,799,213 of record NC_073724.1, on the reverse strand, counting down.
CAGCGATTAGTTGAATATATCGTTAGAGATAATGAAGGAAGAGAAGTAGCTCCTCTCTTACTTGACAATGCACAAAGCAAATTCCTGCCAAAATGACAGTCTCCAGGATACCTACAACAGCTACCGTGCAGACTTTGAGGTTGCTGCACACAGGGAATTATAATTACCATGTTTAGTGGGAGGAAGAGAATAACCACCAATTACTATTCCCCAATACATTCCCCGTTAAAGCTAAAATTCATCTTGGTTTGAAACTAAAATAAAGCAGAACTGTTGTCACGCTTGTTCCGGAACAGAGAAGTCTTAGAAATCAGGTGCTTTGGGCTAAAGGCCTCTAGAGGTCACCAGAACCTAATTAACAAGCACCGCTAAACCCATCTGTGAAGTGTAAATTGCTTTGGTTTGATTGGGACTTTCCACCTCTGCAGCTCGGGGTCTCCCCTCTCGCAAGGAATCCAGACTGTCATTAGATGGCGAATAACATAACATGCTCGCAAACCCATACCCTCCTGGAGAGGCCTGGCTGTACAGAAGCCAGCTCCTTTGGGTAAGAAGGCAGAGTCACCCAGCTGCTGTCTTTTCCTCTGCAAACAGTTCCAATCTTATCTCTGTGCTTCTGTGATAAAAGTGATAAAACCTGCCCTGGCACAGCTAGAGTCTCTTGTGCCCCACGGGCAATGCCTTTGCCACACCTTTTTAAGCCCAGTGAACACCACGAGCATTGACAAAGCGAGAGGGATGCCAGTTCTTCCTCCTATGCTGACGCATGAAAGCAGTAACTCAAAAGGGAGCACGGGCTGAGTGTGCACATTAGATAATTGGCAAGGATTTTTCTACGTACATTTTTGCCTTGCAAATTATCATCTACAAACACAGGAAATCCTGTAAAGAATAAGGTTTCCTTCCAGGTCACCTAGTGCTATATCTACAGGAAAGGTTTAGAGAAGAGCTACAACTTAATTATGATTAAGCGGCTGTCATGAGGCCAGAGACCTCATCTGCTTCATGCAAGAGCAGAAGGGAAAGCTCAAGTAATTTTCCTGGAGCTCTCTCTCCAGGGTTTAGGAATGAGACAGGCTGGGGAGGAGGGAGCAGGGTTACAGCTGAGGGAGAATATTTATTCCCAGACAGTGAAGAGAAGCTGGTTCTTTCAGGAGAAGTTCCTCTGAAGGGAGCAAAGGTATTTATTTTGGGAGCAGTCACTGGAATGGAGACCTGTGGCGTCTCAGCAGAGGGATTTTTGTCTCCTCTGTGAAAAGCCAGAAGAGTTGAATACAGACAAGTGGACTGTGTCTCACTGGGATGCTGAGGGTGGTTGGGGGGGCTGCTGGAGGGGATCCTCACAAAAGGCTCCTTTGCTACAGGATACTGCAAGCCCAGGATGCTTCCTCAGAGTCCAGGGAGTTTTTCTGGATGCACAGCAGGAGGCAAGGTTTTGCCGCTTCAGCAGTCTGTGCTCCTTTCCATGGCCCTTCCTGTGTCTGTGTGGCAGCAGGTGACTTGCACCCCTTGTGCCCTGCTCTGGGAGCAGCAGCCTGCAGTAATAGGATCGCCCTGAGTGTGTTTGCTGAGGATTAGCAGGTATGTTATTTTTGCAGACTGGAACTGTGATGCTGCAGCCTGGCTGGAGTCCTCGTGTCAGCTCCTAATCCCATACAAAGCCCCGGAGAGGTCAGCAAGACCATAAACAGAGGTACGTGCCCACCTGAAGGAGGTCAGGATTATTTTCATCGTAGCATACTACTCCCAGAGAGGAAACACTCCCGTGAATCTTACACCCATCTTTTATTTCCTTCCCTTTCAAAAGATGTACAGAGTTGGGGGTCCTAGAGAAACCTTGCTGCTGCTGCTGCTTCCCCTTCTCCAAACAGCAACCTCATCAAAATTTCTCAGTGGCTGCCATCTGTTGCAAGCAGAACACCGCCCCTTCTGCTATTTGCAGTGCAATTAACCTTTAGCAAATTAGCCTGTGACTGTCATGAAAGGATTAATTAAGGCCATACACCCTTGACTTGTTCCCACCATGCAAGCAGTAGCCTGCATTTGCAGCAGCATACCCATGACTCTGCCAAAACCCTTACAGAATCAGGGAGGGGGGTAGTTTTTATCCTTTCTCCATCACCTCAGCAAATTTGCTGTTCACAGGGAGATGCGTGAGGAAGGGCTCCAACCGGCAGAGTCCTGTGGAAGTAGCTGCAGTGGCAGAAGACCTGGCCTTCCGCAGCAGCGTGGGTGCTTCCCCGCTGCTGAACCTAACTGCCCTGGTAGCAAGGATGTGGGGCCATGCCTCAGCCAGAGGCATGCTGAGTGTTGTAGTTTAAGCAGCCAAAGAACAAAGTTGCTGCCAAAATATCAGGCTGTGATGTGCAGCAGCTGTGCTTTGGAAACATACCCTATTTTGCCTAGCACTGCTAGACTTCCATCCAGACTTCTATGCACCTGTCTGTGTGCATAACGCATGCACGCCAAGGCTTCCCAAGAGCTTTAGACCTCTGGCCCTTGTACAGCGGAGTCAATCTGCACAGGATGTGCCCAGGTGACCTAGAGGTCCCTGCTTGCTGCCAGGCCTCAGAGAACCCTCAGGCAGATGAACCTGTTCCCCCAGCTTCAGCACAGCCTGAATTGTGGTGGGAAAAGAGGCCTTGGCTAGGGAAATCCAGCATACTGGCCATGCCACATGCTGAAAGTCCTGGATGAGAGGCAGGGCAGCCAGCAAAGCAGTAAGGTCTTACGTCAAAGCAGCTGCAGTCACCAGAGATGATGTCCTGAACACCAAAATCTCAGGACATGAAGCTGCACCAGAGAACAGCTGCTGCAGAGCAGCATTGCTGGTAGGCAATGCCAGGCAATACCTGTATTGGTGGGCGATGCTTTTGTTGTGCTCTCAGTAGCTCCATGTCTTCTGCTGTGTTAACTAGCATGGGCTTGTCCTGCTGTACCTCTGCCACTGCCACCTCCTCCTCATGCAGCAAAATCCCCCACGGACAGGTTCTGGGAAGATGACGTCAGCCCCGGCAATGGGGGCTTAGTGAGGAGGGAAACAGCCTTGTTTCAAACCACAGCACCACCTCCGCCTCCTAAAAGTTCAACAGACTAGCGGTCATTGGTAGTGCCCAACATTCATATTCAGCATCAAGATTTAAAGGGCACGACCCATAGCAACGCTGTTCTGACAAACCCTGGACAGTATTTTTTAATTGCAATCATACGTAAACTACTTCCTTACATTTCTTTGGAACCATGAAATTTTGAAGGCACAGCTAAACAAAATATCTAACCTTCCTGTGAATTCAGTCCGTGCTTGGCTGGATCGGGTAATACAATGCTGTTATTCCATGATGATGAAAGCGTTTAGCTAACATTGTCTCTCATAGCAGGAGAAATCAATGTTACATCATCATTGATGCAGTTCTGTCATCTATTTATATGTCTTCTCTGATTCCCAAACTCCGTCAAGGCTAGAAAACTTGGGTGCAAAACCCTGAAAACCTCCCATGTATGCACCAGAAGAAAATCATGAGTGCATACAGAGATGAGACCTAGAGGGATACTCCCAGCCTCCTCCTGGGTTTTTTTAATGGAAAAATACTTAAGAGCCAGCTTGGACGGTATCAGCACTGGAAGCCTGGGCACACAGCATGCTCTGTTCCAGAGAGATGCATAAGCACAGCCTGAAGTGATACAAATAGGTAATGACCATTCAGCATTACTGGGAGGGAAGGCTGAAACGGCATCTGTTGTGATGGTGAACTCAGAATTCTTCATACAGTTACAGTACAGACATTTCTTAACAATATTCAGAACATCCCAACAGGCTGGTCAGGAGGAGCAAGGGATTATTCTGGTGTCAGCCTCACCTTCCATGTTGCAGCAGTACCTTGGCAGTGATGTGGTGATGATACAGATCACACTTTTGAGCTCTGGCCTGCATGAGGCCTCAGACCTCGACATTACTGCCACGAAAACTTGTCTGTGACTGTGACCTGTTGCCTTTATAAAGGCACAGCTGGAGAGTTGTGCAGAACTAGGGAGCTAGTGCTGTCTTACTCTCTAGAGGACAAAGATACAATGGTAAAGTGTACTATTGTAGTGTGCTGTGATGTCATTCCTACAGAAAGTATCGCAAGGCAGTCGATGCTACACGATTTGCATACCACAATGCAAAAGTACATAATATCGAGTTGCAGCTTGGTACCCAGTAGGTTTGTAATGATTATCAGATCTTTTCCCTTACAGTATAAATATTCAGTGTGAAATCCCTAAAATTATCAGACACTTAGGCAGAAGCTACTGCAGGACCTTCTACCTTACTGTCTGTCCCAGTGACCCTCCTCACTTTCCGTAAGGATTGCAAGTATGGAGCCTTGTATTTTTGCGTTGCTGCTAGTTGTTTTATTTGCTACTTTTTAATCTTTGCTGTCTCAATGTTCATAACCTTGCTTGCTGTTTTAATAAATGTTAGTTTTGTATTTTAATCGTTGTCTGTCTGTGTTTGTAACTGGGACTGGCACAGGGGAAGTTGAACTTTCCTGGTAAATCCCACCACAGACTTCTGCCATCATCCATGCCCAACACAGCTAGGGCAACCCAGCTGTGCATTTTAACATACGATCAGCTGGCAAGCTGGGTGCTTTTCTATAGCACTGGGTTACAGCAAGCGGCTGGCCAAGCTTACAGTATAACTGAAAGGTTACAGCTTCACAGATGGTGACAGCAGTATGCAAGATTGCACCATGAATTAAATAATAAAATTAATAAAAAGTATAGTTGATACAGGATAATAAAATGAATGAGTGTACTAAATCATTACACAACTACTTCTTACATAATTGATTACTAAGTCTGTACTAAGAACATGAAAGAGGAGTGACTGATGTAATTTGCTGGTTATACGGACATTATTTGGAAATTCAGATAGCTTCTTAAGGCTCTGATTCTTGTCAGATTTAGTTGCAAAAACTAACAACACTCCTGCTCCCACAGCTGAAGTCAGCAGGAGTGATAAAGTCTCTAGATATTCACACTCAGTGTATCAACGTAAAACCAAAGTAAGTGGCAGTTTGTCAAGCTGTAGGATGTCAAACGGGGCTCAGGCTGAGAAGCTGACACACTGGCTGTTAGTTGGAGGCACAGTAACCTCCAGCAGATGGGCAGAGCGGACAACCGGCTGTGCTCATCTCTCTACCTGCGGTGGCTGTATCTGACAAGGATCGGGACTCAGGGCCCTTAGTATTAGGATTTTTTTTTCCCATAACAAGGCTTGTGACTTCCATTTGTGCTGGGAAGACTGATGTGGGGAAGCTATCTATCAAGAAATGGTGGATGCTTAGGTTCATCTCCACTCAAGGCAAGGTGAGCAACGGCATGTATGGGCCTACACTGATGAGCTTTTCCTAATTTCCAGTGAGTCAATCTAAAGTCAAATAGTCCACCTCCAGTGAACTGGGTCATCAGCAGTGACCTCTTTGGGAAGAAGGGCCTCTAATGCTGAAAACCTAGTGCACTGCTAAAGGGAAGTTGAGGCACTTTTCATTTCCCCTTCCAGGGCGTAGCACAAGTTGATTACGAACGCTAAGATCATCGCCTCTGCTTCGCAGTGTCTCTCAGTTATGCTCTAAGTTAATATGGATAAAAATCTGGCAAAGACAGCTTAAAACAGCTGCAGGGTTTTTTATCTTCAGTCACTTCCCAGCCTGGAATCTGCAGCTCTCAGAATACAGAAATATTAAAAAAATAAGATCCATCGAGGAGCCTCTTCCTGCAGACAGCACCTTTGATGCAGCTAATGAAGAAAGGGCTTGCTGTGCCGGCTGGCTTCGGGGTGGCTCTGGGCCCGCGGAATGCGGCTGCAGGCCGGGTCCGCAGGCGATGGCCGTCACCAGCCCCCCGCATTTCTGAACAGTCACCGCCCCAGGCAAACCCCGAAGGCCGGAGCCGCACAGGGTGACCGGGCCGCGGCGGCGGTGCCTCCCCGGCCGGCCGGCCAGCCCCGGGCCCGGCAGCTGCTCCCGCCTGCACCGCGGCCTGCAGGGCGGGCGGGAGCGGGAGGCGCAAGCCCCGTCCCCCCGGGGCCACTCCGGCGCGGCAGTGCCCGGGCAGGGCTCCCCGGACGGGCCGGCTCTGGCACACCCGCCCGGCGCCCCGTTACCGCGGCCGCCCTGGGCTGAGGCGCCTCACGCCCGGCGCCGCCAAGTCAACCCAGGCTGGCCCCGGGGGGAACCGAGCACGGCCCGGCGCCTGCCCGGCGACAGCAGCCGGGACTAGGGGACCTGCCCGCCCGGGGGCGGCGGGGGGGAGGGGCAGCCCGCGGGAACGCCCCCGCCGCGGTCAGCGGCGCGACGTCACGGGCGGGGCGGGGCGGGGCGGGGCCCCACGCGCTGCCCCGCCCCCCCGCAGGGCCCGCGAGAGCTCTGTTGCCTGGCAGCGGCGCGGCGTGACGTCACGGCAGCGCGACTGCCGCCCGCCTTCCCCGCGCCGGAAGGGGCTTGTCGCCGTGGTGACGTCGCTGCTTCCTTCTTTCGCAGCCCGGCCGGAGCACAGGTAGGAGCGCGGCTGCCGCGTCCCCCATCCGCCGCCATCCGCCCCTCGGTCGCGGCGTGGCCGCGCTGGCGCTCGCCCCGGCGCTGCCCCGTGGGCCCCGGGCGGGCCAGCGCGCGGCTTGGGGGTGCGCGGGCCACGGCCTGCTGCGGCCGGGCCGGGCGTTAACGGTGGCGGGGTGGGGGAAGGGGTGTGTGTAGCGCTGGCTCGCGCCGCCGCTAACGGCGGGCGTCGCGCGCTGCCCTCCTCCCGCAGGGCGCCATGGGCCGCGTGATCCGGGGCCAGAGGAAGGGCGCGGGGTCCGTGTTCCGCGCCCACGTGAAGCACAGGAAGGGCCCGGCCAAGCTCCGCGCCGTCGACTTCGCCGAGCGGCACGGGTACATCAAGGGCATCGTCAAGGTAGGGGCTGCCGGGGCCTGCCCGGGGGGGGCGGGGGGCGGCTGGAGGGGCCCTCGGCGGCCTCGGCATCGAGCGCCTGGGCCCTGCGGTACCTGGCCCCCTGCATCCCGCGGGTGTCCGGGATCTGCAGTTCCGGCAGCTGCGCCGAAAGGCGTTCGGGCTGTGCCTCGTTCAGGCTTCTCATGCCCTGCTGAGCCAGCCGTGTTCCCTGGAAAGCCAAACGGCGTTGGGTTTGTGACAGCGCTCAGATAAAGAAGCTGGCAGCACGTGCGATTTTCTGTCAGAGCTTTACGAATGTAGGAATATCGGCGTGCTTTGATATTGCCTAAGGATGCCCTGTACCTCATGAAACGGGGCTGGGGGGAATTGTCTGCATAATTGATTGCATCTTTAAAAATAAAAATCGATTTTTCTAAACTGTTAAGTAGTATCTTGTCATGTCAGCCCTGAGTGGTGGGGGCAGGGGGTAAGGCAGTACTTTTGTTTGGGGGATGATACGGTGTTTCAGGCGTCCTGTAGGTAGTTTTTGGGTGTCGGTGACTTAGACTGCAAACAGTGCCACTGGCTACCTGGCTAGATATTCTGCACGCCTTAGCTGTCTCTTCAGTTTTTTAGAGCAAGCTCATTTTCAGGCCATAGAGGGAACTTTCTTCACACTTGGCATAATTGATTATAAAACCGAGGTAGGTAATTTTGACTAAATTTACACATGGGGGATTTGCCTGACAGGGTTGGAAACAGCAGAAAAACCATTAATACTGGACACCAACAACATCTGAGCTTTCCTGGAAAATGGACACATCCTAAAGTGCTATAATTACTTGGCTGTAGTCTGAGTATGTGGTTTTGTATTGGAATCTCAGGCAGAGTTGACACATTTTTCCAAGAGGAAAAATCTGTGCTTCCTCATTTAGGGGCTTATATAACTTAAATGTAGTAAATACCAAAAGATTAGAAACGCTTCCATTCTAAAAAAACACGTAGAGAAATCATTGCTTATGTCCAACTTTGTCTCTGCCCCAGGGTGATTGGGCAGCTAGTGAAAGTGAATTTCTTAGCATGGAGACATCTGACATCCACACAGTGTCGGGAATAAAACAGTTCAGACATGGGTAGTTTTAAGCAGCACGCTTAACCGGAGTAGTTAACTGTTTTCTGATACAGATACTTGAGGTTGTATTCTTAGAGATGTGAATTTTCAACTCATTCATGTAGGAGAAATCAAAATCCCTCTAGAAGGGAGTATCCTCCTGAGGATTATGTAGTAGTAATAATTTTTCTAGTTCTTTGATTTCTGCAGAACCCATGACAAGTGCCGTATCCTGCTCTAAAGCACATCTGTGTCCCAACAGGATATCATCCATGATCCTGGCCGAGGTGCTCCCCTTGCCAAGATTGCCTTCCGTGACCCATACAGGTTTAAGAAAAGAACTGAGCTGTTCATTGCTGCTGAGGGTATTCATACCGGTCAGTTTGTTTACTGTGGCAAGAAAGGTAAGTCAAGACAAAGTGTGTTGCCTGAGCAGTTTCAGAATGCTAAAGCAGATGTCGTAATACCTGAAGTTGGGGATGCTTAAGTACAGTTGCGAGCCATCACAAAGCAGCAGCTTCCACTAGCTTTAAGCAAACCTGGGTTTCCTTCTTGGAGACTGCAGTCTTCTTATGCAGCCTGTTTTGATTAACAAGCCTAACTGGGATTTTTGTCAAGTGTTTGGATTGTTCTATCTCAGAGCCTTGTTTTGCCCACCTTTCTGTTACAATGAATGTGAAACTCAAGTTTCAAGTCAAACAATAAAAAGTGCCTGTGCGCGTTGCTGCTGAAGCCCTTATGCAGGGCCCTTCCGTGCACAGAGGCCCATGTTAGATAGAGTTGTACTGCAAGAGCTGGAATGAGGCTGCTGATGCTCTGATTGTTCTTTGCAGCTCAGCTGAACATCGGCAATGTTCTGCCTGTTGGCACCATGCCGGAAGGCACCATTGTCTGCTGCCTTGAGGAGAAACCTGGTGACCGTGGAAAGCTGGCCCGTGCTTCTGGAAACTACGCCACTGTTATCTCTCATAACCCTGAAACAAAGAAAACCAGAGTGAAGCTGCCTTCTGGCTCCAAGAAAGTGATTTCTTCTGCAAACAGAGCTGTTGTTGGTAAGGAGTGACAACCATGACCTTGTCAGTGAGTTTACATGCTGCTAAAGCAAGCTTTCTAACAAGGCCCTAGTTTCTAATGCTGTCTTGAAAATAGCACCATTTACAGACTGGACCAAGGATTGTGCACAGGTACAAGACACTCTACAGTTTTTTCAGTACATACATACATGTTATGCCTGTATTACTTTTTGTTAATGGTAACTTAAATTTGGAGGTGGTTTGACCTAGTGAGAGGACAGAAAAGTAGTTGTTCTTTGTCCTCAAGCTGTAATGGAATTGCTCAGCCTATAAAATCTGCAGTCCTTGGGGAAGAGCTTAGGCAGAAAACGCATTGATGGTTTCCTGCTTCTGATACATTTGAGTCTGAAGCGGTGTTGCTGGAGGTGGTGTCAGCTGGGTGAAGTATTCCAGAAGATCTGACACAGAATGGAAATAGCATTGTCAAAAAGCAGAGGGTTTACCAGGTTTGTTGTACACTTGACTGGCAGCTGAGAAGGGTGTTGTACTCAGTCAGCCAGTGACACTTGCCTACCTCTGAAAAGAAAGACACCAGAGGGAGTAATGTCTGGTCTGTCCCTCTAGTAAGATTGACTAAACAAATAACGAAATAACTAGGTGTTAAAGTTGTCGAAAATCCCTGAGCTCTTTCAATTCATACTTTCTTTAGCTGAAAACTTGTTAATGTTACCCTAGAAATTTTAGCAATAAAACTGGTAATGCTTTAGAAAGTGTTAAGCTCAATCCTGTATGTATGTATGATGGAGAAACTAATTAAAGTATGGGTCCCCTTGCAGACCACTTAGGTGTGGCTAGTAGCTTGAGTCGAATGTCACTGTTGGGGTTGGCTGGAAAATACTAGTTGAATACACAGCTGGGATTGATTGAGATGGGTCTGAAGCTTATTCTTAGAACCTGAATATTAATGAAAATTAGCCTTGTTCTTGAACACCTTTTGCACTCTTGTTTGTTGTATTTGTGGTTAACCATTCCTGCAATTGTTTCAGGAATTGTTGCTGGTGGAGGTCGTATTGACAAGCCCATCCTGAAGGCTGGCCGTGCCTATCACAAATACAAGGCAAAGAGAAACTGCTGGCCACGTGTCCGTGGTGTGGCCATGAATGTGAGTTTATTTTCAATTAGAGTTTTCACTCTTTTTTTTTTTTATGGTTTAGAAAGGTTTTGTTTGGTATGGGGAGGAGTCTGGCATGTATCTGGAAAGAAAGCTTCACAGATTACCCTGTTGTTGCATATTTAATTAGGGTAGGTAGCAGTACTTTAATTACTGCACTGTATGAAAAATGAAGCAGTTAAATTTTCTTGTTCCCTTAAATCTGTTTGTTGTTGTTAAATGTTATTACTCATCTCTGTTGTTAATTATATTGAGGACTTGCTTTCCTTTTCCACAGCCTGTAGAACATCCCTTTGGAGGTGGTAACCACCAGCACATTGGCAAGCCTTCAACCATCAGGAGAGATGCGCCTGCTGGTCGCAAAGTCGGTCTCATTGCTGCCCGTCGTACAGGTAGACTGCGGGGCACAAAGACTGTGCAGGAAAAGGAGAACTAAAGACCCAGTATGGAGTTTACAGAATAAATTTTTAAAACGGAGCTTGTGTGAAGTTCAAGTTATCTGTTGCTGAAGCGTGGCTAAGGTAGGGATGATACTCAACAGAGGAAGCTGTGAGTGGAGATGAGGTGTTTTCCTGCCCCCTTGCTCTTGAGAGGAAAAGTTTCCCTTAAGGTGCAGGGGTGGCTCACATAGAGCAGTTAAAATAATGCCAGTGATCCTGAAATGCCTGTACCAGACCACCACGAACGCACATGCCCTTACACTGATGGGATTCCAGTGGAATGCTGAGCAGGAAGAAAATCTTATTTTCTGTATCCACCCTCAAAAATAACACCATAGCTGGCCACACATAGATAGAGAGGGAAAGGTCATTTAAAAAACCCAATCAGCCACACACCTTGAAGAAAGGCACTAGATCTCATTTGGGAAAAATCTAAAAAAGCAAGGGCAAGTTTTGTTTCTGTTTATATACCCCCAGTACCGTTCATGTTCTCATGTTTTTGCTATGAGATCAGACGCTCTTGCTTATGTGCCCATATTCTGACTTGGATCTAAATTTAACACTCCTCCCAAGCAGTATCAGAAGAACAGCTGAAGTATTTAATGTTCAAATTACTACCTTGACAAGAGCCCAGATAAAGAAAGTTGTCCAGTATGTCAAATACAGTAGAAGTTTCTTCGTGTGAGAGCTGTAGTCTCAGGCTGTTGGTACAAAGAACTTCCAGAACAAGTTGCATTAAATGTGCGTGAAGGACTCGCAGGAACCAGGGGTTTCCAATTACACTTGGAATTGTTGACTCCATGTCTTTTCTAGGGAAGGAGATTCTTAACGGACACTTGCCACCTCCATTGCTGGTCCCAGGCTCTGACAGTAGCCTGCAGACTATCAGGTGGAGTTACGGTGAGAAATCTAGAGGTACAGAATAATTGCAGAAATAAATATCATACAGGGCTGAAGGCAGCTACAATACATTTAATGCAAATGTACAGGATGCAATGCTAAAAGTATCTGTAAAAAAAAAATCTGTAAAAACAAACAGTAGTATGTGGCTTTTGAAGATTTGAGTCCATTCACCAGACAAGAACAATTGCTTGTGTTGCAAAAAGTAACTGTTAATTAAAGTACAGTCTCCTTTTACGGACTTGGCTATGAATGGGAGGCTTATCATTGTTTACATCCTGTAGGCCTGAATGCACACAACACGTTCTAACTGCCCTTTCAGAAAGATCTACCTGGAAAAGAAGGCCAGGGTTGTGAAAAATGCTAGAGTATGTTCCAAACATTGCCCTGCAACCGTGCTAAACGGGGAGTTGGTGGCAGCAAAGGATGTCCATCTGGCCACACAGGAAAGCTTTTAAGTGCGTGAGTAGGTAACGGAGCAGTCCCTGGGGCTGTGCACATTTCACAGCAGTAGGACAGGATGACTTGGACAAACTGAACTAGAGGAGCAGGTGAAGCCAGAGATGAAATTTTATGGAAGTTGGTGCTTGAATAAAATTGTTGGGAGCCCATGTGTGCATGTAGGTGCAGAACTGAATTCATGATGGTGACCATCAGGCTGCAGGAACCTCTGGCACTGGTGGAACCACCACACCACAAGTACACGCAGTGAGCCAAGCCCCGTGGTGCACAGCGAGGAGGTGTGAAAGTAGCAGCTGCTTAGTGAAGCGGTGGGTACATACAGCCAGGCTGCCCAACGATTTGACAGGACAAAATAAAGGAGAGCAGTATCAGACCTTAATTCTCCCAGAGGGGAAATTACTCAAGAGGCTTAAGTCCAGTAACGTAACAAATTAAAAAAGCCACAGTGATGTTAGCAAGCGACCACTCCACCAAATGCTATCCAGGGGCAAAATGCTCCCCTCTGCCCTAGTACCGTGGGTACAAAAACTTTGTGAAAAGAAATGGGAGGGAAGAGGGAAATAAAGTCAAGACTAAGATGTCAGAGGCTCTAAAGAATCCAACCTAAAATGAAAAATGGCAAAAAACTCAAAATATGTTTTCCAAACTGAAGGACTAAATTAAGCTATAGAATGCAGGGTGAATTCCAGCAGATTACACAACAGGATATTAGGAGCAATGTGACAAGGAAAGAATAAAAAAAACCATATAAAAATATACCATTGAGTTACTGACAAGCTTACTTGCTTGGGAGGATCTGTGAAAGCACTGAATGGCAAATAAAAAAGTGACTGATGTTAACGTCAGCCACCGGCCTCTGCGTGGGCTGAATGGAGCGTCAGCCAGCTGTGGCAGGCAGGAAGTTCAGCAACAGGGTAGTGGCTCCTGAGTTTATGCTGTAGAAATCCAAAATTAAACGAGATGGGGACACTGCAAAGAAGCAAGGCACCTTCCTTTACCACCTTGGCTGGCAAGATCCTCGGTGTAGGCTTACTACTTTTGAACAACGCGATGCAAACACGGCAGTATCGTGTGGGACAGTATTCAGGCAATCAAGAGCATTTTGTCACCAGGATCTGGTGCACTTAACCGTGATCTATAGCTGGTCCTGGCATTCATGGGTGAGATTTGCCACACAGGGAAGTCAACTGATTGGAAATAGCCCCCCTTATTACCCACCTCATTTGGCATCACCTCCATCGCGCCGTACATGGATGTCTGCTGCACCTTGGTGTTACAGCTCGGGTACTGCTAAAATCGTAAATGCCAATAGAAGGAATTAAACGCTCAAGTGTCGCCCTTCTGCCTCTGCAAGAGATAGCACTGCCACCCCACCCCCCCAGCAGCCAGCAGGGTGGTCCCTCGGTTTGAAACCCTCCTTTCTGTTGAGAAGTTGCTGACCACAGACAGCAGGAAAGAGAACTACCAACCTGGTGATGGTGAAGTGGACGGACTTCTGAGCTCCTAGATTTACCCGAAGAAGCTTTAATACAAAACCACTTTGAATGCAAGTTAGCAAAATAGGTGAGAGTCTCAGTTCCCAGCCCTAATACTGCACAGAGGACACGAGCTATTATACAGATAGTCAAACTTCAGAAACAACAGCCATATTTATTATTAAAATAATAATAAAAGAAATCACCTCCTGTAAAGATTTGCACGGTTACAAGGACACCAGAAATCTTGAAATGAAGCCAACATTCTTTTAAAGAAAGATGTTAAGTGTTCATGCAGGAATTTCAGTGGTTACTTTTGCAGTATAAGGTTTTGTTTGCTAAAAGAAAACAAAACCCAAGACCATACCAGTGAAACACGAAAGTCTTCCTTTAGATGGGCTTCAAATTTCCACTCACCGAAAGACCGAACAGCACTTGCTTTATACTTTCTTGAGGGTGTATTGAGAAACACCAAGTCCTACCTAAGCACTGACATGCATCACAAATTCTTTCATCTTAATAGGACACCCTCATCAACGTTATTATCCCCTTCCAATCTACTGTCCCACCAGTATCTCAGCAGCCTGATGGCTGTTGCACAGGATTTGTGCTGAAGCACAGCAAAAGCAAGACTTCACCTAGAGATGGGCAAGGCTCACCTCTCCAGGGCTTTCCACAGCACCACCTCCCTGTCCTGCCAGGATGCCCACAAACCACCAGCCTGCCATCGCCAAGTCAGAAGAGAGGTGGCATTCCTGGAGGATCCAGAGCCTGCTACACACCAGTGCGGGGAGGGAGGAAATACAAAGGGAGATGCAAGTAACCCATGTAAGGTAGAAAAAGGTCAGAGCAGATCCACCCAGAGAATTTTTGCAAAAAGAAGAGCGGGAAACAAGTTTCAGCAACACAATTATAATGCTGACTGTTATGTTGAAGTTACTGGGTAAATGCATATCAAAACCAAGAGACAGACTGGGCCACATTTTCAGCTAATGTAAAAACCCCCAGGAGCCCAAACTCTAAAAGGTTTCAGGGAGTCAGGTGGAATCAGGCGATTGATAAATCATTGTGTATTTCACAGTCTCTGTAAGTTAAATTAAAAATTGACTTTTTTTGTCCTGTGGCATTAACAAATTCTCAGAGAAACGTGAGAACAGAACACATTCGTGGGAGTCACTTCATTTTTGCCGTTTTCATCAAAAGCTTTCTTCCCCCAGTTTACAGTGCACGTGCACACACACACACCCAACCCCCCAAACTGGTAATGATCTACTGGGATACATCCAAAATTTACCTTAAGAATTCTTATTTTTGCTAACACATCAATGTCCGGAGAACTCACGTGCACAACCACTCAGATAGGTTGCATCAAGTGAACAGATCTATGATAAACTCGGTCAGGTGTTACCTGCTTTCACAGATGTCTTGTTTAAATTGGTTTTTTTTATTTAATGTTAGTACTACAAATTTCCAGTAATTTGCCATTGTTTCGTATTGTCATTTACATGTCTTCAAAGCCAGTGCCAAGAGCAAACACAGTAAACCAGTGGTTTCCATTAGCTCTCCGTTACACCCACTCCAAATTCCTTTTACATGATGGCCCTCGCTCTGGTTGAGCAAAGCAGCTGGGTAATTGGCACATCAGGGAAACACGGGTAAGGGCAGCTATCCAGCAGCCTGCGCTGGCTTTTGACAGCCTGGGGTGTGAAAGGACGCCTGTCCCTGGAATAACCACTCGGCACCAAGGAGAGGCAAGCGCAGTTCACAGAAGCCTTTGGAGTGGTCCCCAGGAACGTTCCTATGCAGCCAGTTCTTCTCCAGTGACTACAGCGCAATCGAGTCAGTCCTTACGTGCTATAATAGATTCAAAGGCAAGAGCGAACCTGGCTACTTCCCCCGAGTTGAGGGAACCCCAGCTTTATTGCCCTGTCTTCATCACAGCAAGTCTTCCATCAACAGCTTCATTATATGGCATTTTAATAAACCCAACACAAAAGTCCTCCACTAGCCCATTCTTCAGTTAAGTCCACATTTTATTTACGGTTTGCTGTTGGTACTTCAATCAGACTTATATACACATGATCTAAAACCTACATCAAAATCACGTTGACTGCTCTGAAGACAGAGAGAAGTGACACGATTGAAGTTTTCTTCCACAGCTACATGGTAAGTCTGCATTCCCGCAGCAGTTTTTTGGTTCGGTTTGCAGAAGCGTTCAGAAAGCCAGTGCCAGGTCTCTCTCAGGCTCGCAGTGGGAGGGTTGCACAGTTCTCTTTCAGCATTTCGGTCTCACACACAACCACGGTAGCAATCGGAAACATTTCTTTCTAGATGAACACCTGGGTTGATCTACAGAATTCTGGCTTTTCACATTCCGGCATCTCTCCCTTTCTAAACCCCCACCGCGCCGACATAGCTGGCAACCCACACACCTTCCCGCGATTGTGTTATTTGAACAGTGTTAGTTGCAAAAGGGTTTTATGCTACTTCACATGGGTAGAGGCAGCATGAGAGACTGAGTAGAGGCAGCATGAGAGACTGAGTAGAAGCGTTTGTGAGTCCAAGTGGTGCCACTTGAAAAATGCCCGTTCCTTCATTTTGATGCAAACATACCTACGACTGCTGGGAGTCACATTGCGAATGACTTTGTACACCCCCAAGGGACAGGGGCTGCCCTCTGCCTGCCCCTGCCCGGGCATCTCTGTGCCCACGCTGGCCTGACCCAGAGGGAACTCGTGCTGCTCAAGCCACTTACCCACACAGCAGCCCGCAGCGGCTCGGCCACGCGTGTCAAGAGGTAGAAAGTATTAACAGAACCACCTTGCAAAGCCTCTCGCTCAGCTCGCTCCCTTCATTATTTGCTCAGAGGTTTCAACCCTGTACAGATCTTAGAGCTAAGAAAAGTAATAGAAAATGCTTTGTGTGCTACTTAACTTTCTGCTAGAAAGCAATTCTTCAGTGCTCGGGGAAGCTTGTGGTTTAGGGGAGTTCACACCCGCTGGTCCCAGCCGAGTGCGTGAGCCCAGACAAAGCGCGCTCAGCGATTCCAGTTCCCGAGGGATTTCACATGGCGTGACCTCTCTCCCTTCAGTGAAGGGTTTCCATTTCTACTAATTCACCTGTCCTCAATCATGCAGCAGGACAGGCAGGTAGGATCTGTGAGCATCATTAGATCTTGATGACCTAGTCTTCATGGTTCTAAGCTTTTGAATTTGCTTCCAGAAGACTAAGGACTCTGAAGCACCTGCCCGATACTTAAATACTATTAAGAATATTAAAGAGTGTCCAAGTTTTCCATCAGCATTCTCTTCCAAAGTAGATTCCAGTGAACCTACCATTTTTATTCATCTGTAAACTAACTGTTTGAGATAGGAAACAAAGAAAAAAATACGAACCGAAGGAACACCCCCCCCCAAAACCAAACACCACCCAATAAGCCATCTGAATTAAAGACTGCCATCAGTAGTATGAAGCTTTCATATCCCACATAAATTCTGACAAGATTTTGGAGATGACAAAGCCCACCTGGTCAAGGCTGTGGTTGCTGCTACTACGTGTAGCAGCTAACAGCAAAACAGCAGGTGTAGGCAGACAAGGAGGTAAAAAACATCATGGCAAGTGCAGAAACCACAAAAATATTAAATAGAAAATGATACTGGCAATCTAGAGTGAGAAACTTGGTAAGAAAGAAATCCTAGGAAATGACAGATGGGAATTCAGGAATGATGGGCAGGAACTGAGCAGCATTTCCATAAATAAAGCTACAAAATCGGCCAATACCTTTAAAAGATGCATGCCCAGAAGTATCATTACAGAAAAGGAATGTAACTGCTCACTTAATGGCTCAGGTGAAACCACACTTGAAAAGCACTCGTCCAGTCCTGGTCATTGTATGAAAACAGGAACAGCACACCACAACGCTGAAAGTGGAAATGTGGATTAGGGAGCTGGCTCATACGGGAAAACAAACATTTAAAGGTTTTGCTCTGGTAAGGACTAAAGGGGACATAACTGCAAATGCATCAGGAAGCTGCATACTATGCAGCTGACACGGCTTAGGGCAATATAAACCAAGTTACCAGAATAGCAGTCGTAAATTAAAAATTTATCAGACATTTTAAATAGCATAGAGGCAGAAGAGAAGGGAATGATCTTATTTTTCTGCACTGGAAGCTTTTCTGTGGTTATATTTTGAATGAATTCATAGAACCCGTTTTCCTTTTTTCTCCTATTTTCATTATTCAAGGTTATCTCATCATTAAAAACCTGTAAGACATTTGCACATTATTTTGACCATTGCAGAATGATGTCATTTCAGAATTGTGCTGATGTAATTAAGGCGAAATTAAGATACTTCCAAGGAAAGAGCTTGTAGGTCAGTTTTATCATCAAAAAGTGGTTTTAAGGAATTCTAAAGCTAAAAAACAGAGTTGGGTATTTAAAATCTGATTAAAAATAGCCCTTACTTAGGAGAGTGTTTTTCTCCTTCGGAAACTGTTTCCCCTGTGCTTGTTTTGATTTCATTGTCAGCAAAGAAGTGTAAATGAAGCAAGTATGATCGCTGCCTTTCGTGCCACTCACTGACTCATTGGGTTTCATCCCTGCAACACATCACCAACTTCAACGCCGAAGAAGAAAACGTACTGAGCTTTACAGAGCTGTTTGCTGTCGTCTTGCTCATGAGGCCACTTGCAAGAGTAAGAGAAATCATGCAGAAGGATGTAGCTGGGTTTCTTTCCCCTTGCTTTATGTTTATTTAGTACCACTGTGCAGCATGATTTACCAGACTGTCCCTACTTCTCCCCCAGAGAGCCTCTTCTGTCTTGCTCTAGAGAGAAGGCAGGTTTAGACTTTACCCCCATAACCTCATGGGCTGTGAGGAAAGTGGTGTCACGAACACGATACGGGACGTGATGACAGGGAGCCAAAATTACTGTTGTCTTGATTACACTGTGCTGGAGCAGGGCCACAAACGGGGAAACTCCCATACCTGTCTTAAGAAATGTGAGGTCAGCATCAGCATCAAACCCTCCCAAAAATTAAGATGCGTGTCTTCCATCACAGGGGTGAATTTGCTTTCAGTCTGAATTTGCAAGTGTGGATTAACAAGGTTTAACTAAGATATTTAAGCATTTAATTGGTTACTCCACAGATTTCCTAACATGCCACTTCTTCCTCAAATTTATATAGTTAGTCTTTAACTTTCATTTGAAGCTCAATTAATTGCACTGAAAGCCTCACCCCAATGCCTAGTAACTGGAACACGGGCCAACAAAAACACTGAGCCGCTTTTCCTTGACATAGTTTATCAGCCTATTCGTTTCTGGCAAAAGACTCAGAGGTAGACAAAATGCAGTGAAACCAAAAATGAAGTAAATTGCTACTGCAGCCATCTTTTGCCCATTTTAGCTTTGGCGGAATGGCTAATCTCATTCTCTTCTGGAACTTGGGAAACAGTTCCAAAACTTCCTATACGTAAGTTCTTCATTATACGTACGCTACAACACACAAGCTAGGCACAACAAAGTGGCTGAGAAGGCATAATAGCAATTACCATAACACAATTTTCTCATGATGTCTAAAATAAAGTTTCACTCTCAAAGAAAAAAAAAAGTGAAATGTCATTGTGGAATTTCATTTCTTTCTGGCTCAATTTCAGCAAGATAGACTAGCTTTAAAAATAGGAAACTTCAATTTTTACATCTGGTAGTTAGCAGCAGAAAAATAATGTGAAAAATTCCAATCAAGCAGAGTCCTTTTCTGCTTGTGCATCCCCACAAAATCAGGTGCTGCATGGCAAGCAAGCTCGGACTGAACCCTGTGCAATCCCATTGTTGTCAATGGCGACCAACTCTGACAACTCTGTGACTGCAACTTAGTACATTTACCGGTACAAGTAGTAACTGAATTCCTTTTATATATGGCTGTACTGATTTTTTTAACACTAACAGTAGCAAGTGTTAAAAAACTTATTTTAGTCACTAAACAACCACAATCCAAATGTACAATGGGGGAAATTGTGTAGCAAGGTTATGGATTTCCCCCTAGGTCAAACTGCACATTAACCACCCTGTAACATCACCTGTGAATTTCCAGTTTCTATTTGACATTAGATCCTGATGTTCTCAGGAACACGAGTAATTGCTTTACTATTTATTAGCTCATTTTACGGAAGACCAGAGATTCCCTAGTAACTTCTGAACAGAAAACAGGACTGAAGTTAGTGATGGGGGAAATAAATCTTTAGGCACTTTGAGAACTACTATTTTAAAGTGTGCCATCAACAATGAGGTACTGTGTATCGCCTGAAAACGACCACTGCCAAAATGCTGTGACTGCAACATGCGTATTAAACTTCTTGCTTGTACCATATTTAAGTACAATTCAAAAATGTTTTGCCCAGAGTGAAGAAAGCATTGCACCTTTTATGGTAGCTATTCGTTTAAAAGCAGCAGCTGCAACACACAATAGAGGCTGCCCTTCTCCAAAGTCACAAAGATGCACAATATTCTCAACCTGCCACCTGAAAAACCGCCGCCACTGCAGCCATTCTCAGCTCAGGGATACGGGTGTGCATGACTGAAGGGTCACAGCCCTAAGTGTCACAGGTTTGACATGTCTCTACAATCATTGCACAATGAAAAGCAAACACATTTGGCAAGGCTGAACTAGCACATCGTATATTTTACCTATAGAGTAAAAAATATGTAATAATCGCCTCTGAGATAGCTTGTTTATCAATTACTGGTCCAAATAAGAAGTATTTCAACTTCACTACTCAGGATAGACCTTTTGAGTTAAAACCGCCAACAGGCATTCCCAAACGTAAATGGGAACACTTTATCCAAAATTACTAAGTCCAGGTAAAATGGTATTACTAAAAAAATATGAAAAAGTCTGAATTGAACTTGAGCACTAGGGAAAATGTGGAAGCATAGAAGTTGATCACTACTACACAGCATATTCAAAAATCTTCTGCGTCCCTTCCTTAATACACGAAATGAGTAAGAATGCATTTATGACCAAATTTTCCTTTGTTAATTTCAAAATTACAGACCTTTGATAAGCAGCTTTGTTTCTATCAACTCATTTGTAAAAAACACCATCAAGCTTGTGCTCATTAAATATATATATATAAAAACATACAAAAAGTACAAGATAAATCACATTAAGAAACTTTTACAGTGTAATTGTCCTGATTATTTTATTCTTAAGGGCCAAATTTTTTTGTGCACAGAATCTCAATGTGACTGTTGTTCCAGAATTCAGCATAGTGCCACTGCACAGCATTCACCTTTCTGTGCAGTCCGTTAAAAAAAAAAAACCACCAAAAAACAAAAACAAAAAAAACCAAAAAACAACACACACCACAGGACAAAACATTCTTCTTAAATCAAATTCTATTTGTGAATTCAGCAAAATAATTTCTATAAAATAAAACAGCAAAATATTTAAATAGTATAGGGTGGGCTGTATCTGTTTTGCAGGGGTATTTGGTTTTTAAACAGGTTCCAAAAAAATTACACACATTCAAGTTACCAATTTTCATTTAAATACAGTATTTACTGATGCGTTTCTTTAAGTCTTTAAACAAATGTTTATTCTGGAATAGAGATACCTCAGAATTGTATTTGACTAACCAGTAGTTTCTTTTATAATTAAACCCTGCTTCTAATGTTAAGATTTCCTGTATAATGGATAAAGAGCTAAGACAATTCTCGCTTTCAAGTAGAACTGTGAACGAGCAGAAAACCAGCAAGTTAACTTGGTGCAGTGGCACTCACAAGTACTCTGTGATTTTGTTGACTTCCACTTCACTGGGATGCAGTAGAAGGAAAGTGTTAGAAGTTTATCTAATAAGCTCTACCAAAGAAACAAAACAAGCACACCAAATACAGTCTATTATGCTCCAGGCATCCTGGCATAGCAAATTTTTGCATATTTGTTTTAAATCTTTTTAATTCCTATTACTGAAAACTAAGTGTTCTTTACCCCACCCAGAGACAGAACTGTCAAACATCAGAAGTGAGGAACATATGTGAAACTGAAACCCACTTGTTTGTCACATTTTCCCTCCCCATTTTATAGTCTAGGTGTAAGAAGAAAAAGTTCTGAGCAAGACAGTTGTCACATTGGGACAACTGCTGTTACCTTGGTTGTTGGTGGTTTTTTTTTCCCCCTCATTGGCTACACTAACTTGGTGTGAAGCCATGCTAAATGTTACAGCATAACTATAGCTTCAAAGTGATTAACCTAATACCAGAATGAAAAAGGCAATGAAAAAAGATCTAGAAACAATGTTACATCACCAATTTTCCACATCAACCAAATAATTAAAAGGTTACCAGCCATTACGTTGCTCATAGTAAAATCGACTCCAGTGGCAAAGAATTAACATGAAACTATTTTTGTGGTTGACATGGACAGGCTTTTTCATCAAGGAGTTGATCCGACTGCCATGAGGCAGGCAACACTGGTTGCAGAGCGCAGCAGATATATCAAGAAATTATTTTTTTGTTTTTGTAGATCTGTGAGTCTCATCAAGACAAAAAAAATGTTTCTTGCTCAAGAATTAACAGTCAAACATTAATATACTATATACACCTTTGCCATTTACACATTAGCATCAGGCCATTTATTACAAAACACTATACACTTTCCACTGCAGGCGGGTTATATATTGACAGCAATTTTCTGCAGATAAGACAGTGAATAGACTCTCCACTCCATGTTGATTAGGAATAGTTTTTCTAGTTTTAAATATTAGCCAGACACAGAGAAAGGTTGGACTGTAAGGCCTGGGTGCACAGTCTTGATGGAGCAAGTTAATTGATTATGTGCATTTCACTAATCTTTTGTCTGAGGCGGGGAAACTTCTTCACTGCCTTCATAATTTTCTTGTGCTCGTTGGCCAGTTCGCTGAGGGTTGTTCATATGATGTGCTGCTGGGCCTGTATATGGCTGTCCATGCACGTGGTTATTCTGTAATAAAGCATAAACATTTTACAGGGACGTTAAACCTGGGGGCTGTTTCCTGACTTGTTTTCCCCCTCCTTTACATTCAGACTATCGAAAAAAGCATCCTCAAGTACAGTGAACCTCTCGTGTAGTAACATCCATATGAACACACATCACAGTTTCTTCATTCCTCCGAATCAAATCTTGCACTTACCTTTTTAATTTAAACAGAAGGTAAATAAACTTTCAAGTTGTAAGGATAAAAGGATTAGACGAAATCGTAATCTCAGCTTTAGAAAAACAGTTACATGCAAAGCAAAAGCAGCAAGAAAGAAAAAAAGGAGACAAAAGAGGCTGCCTGTGTGCTGCGGACATTAAACTGTGCACGTTACTGTCAAGATTCAACTAGCATGAATTTTTTTTCCCCAAGATGATGTAAAAAGCATATCTGTATTAATGAAGCATACTTCAATTTTTAAGAGAGAAAACTTTAATATTACAGAACTGAATGAAATCTAGACCAGTAGTTTTCTGCAGGTGCTCTGCCCCTATTTAAAAAGTCACCTGGCAAATGAAAACATCTCATTTAGCTGTAGTTTTGCAGAGCTTAACCAACTGTGGAGAAACTAGGAATATGACGATTGTGTGTATTAGTGAGAAATGCCATCTCTTGCAAGAAAGTGAACACATCACACGGATAACGGTGAGGTTACAGTATGTGTCTGAACTCAGGAGCTCAGAAAGGAGTGGGAAAATCTGCATGACTTACCAACTGCTCTGCTGAGAACGGCAAGTAAGGAAAGCAAAATGGAGGGGAAAATGGGTTTGGGCAGGAAAGGAAATTAAATTAGCCGATTTGGAATATATAAAATTAATTGGAACAAAAAATGGCAACTAAGTGGGGGATCTACTAATTTACTCAATTCAATAAAAAAACTGGTTATGATTTCTTTCAGAAATGGCTTTTCCACTGAAAAATATTTCCAAAGCGGCCACATAACATAAAAACAGATTTAGATTTTACATATACTTCAGCTTTAAAGGTAAGTGTTCATAGCACAAATCAGATGTAACAAAGCTATCTGTGTTTTTCTGAAAACCTTCCAGTTACTCAGACTAAAATCCAGGCCTCGAGGCTTGATTCTCTATTTAAAAACTAGAAATCCAAAAAAATATTATCAATGTCAACAAATATGACAGAATCAAATTCAGTATGCACTAGACTGATGACATCTGTCCCCTACTCTTTCTGTGGATGATTAATTCCTGATCTGGAAACATTAAAATTCTCACCTGAAACGGATGGTGAAACTGTTCCTGGCAAAATGCAGGTTTACCTTTATTCCTCCAAGTATGATATTTGATAGTAACATGCTTCTGGCTAAATGCCTATAATTTAAGTTACCATAAATGCTAAAAAGCCCAAAAGCTAACCTGAATAATCGGTTCATCTCTAAGCTTTTACCTGTTGGTACTGGGAACCAGGCGAATGGGGATATAGTGGAGCATCTTCAGGTGGAGAAGACTCGTGCTCATCTGGGGCATCAGGATCATCTGGTTCCTGAAGTTTGAAAAAACATTTAATTTACTTAGGTAAAACATATTATGATGATTCTATCTAGAACCAATCCCACATGCAAGTGATTGTTTCAGACATGCTTGGAGAAAAATCCCACCCCATCATGTCACCCACAGCTTGTACTGTACTACATAAAAATTCCCACTATCAACGTATTACTGGAAAAGCAGACCCATTCATAATCTACTTTAAATGGTCAGTTTCAATTCTATACTGCTAATTCTTTCAGTGAGAGATGTCTACAGAAACAGTAATAAAGTGGAAAAATGCACAGGAGTATGTAACTGAAGCCAACAAAAATAGAAATCTGTATTTATAAAATACTTACAAAATGTGTTACCTCTATAATGACCAGAGACTATTGCTAAGGTTAATTACAGAAGCACTTTACTCCATTTTTTTACCATACGTATTAATACTGTACCTCCTCTGGGCAGAGTTCACAAGCTTTTGCAAGAGTCATTCTAGCACTGTGTGATCTCTCTAGGAAGTAGCCATTTGATGTTTCATTGCTTTGTATTGGTGGAGACCAATTATTATAGGTGTACTGGGGATTGCCAGTGTATGGTCTACGCTCAAGCTCATCTCCAAGCCATTCTACTGCCCAGGTCCATTTTCTTTTCAAATCTCCATTGCTCTGCAGATGGAAAATTAACAATTCAAAATTATTTTCTTTATTCTTCAAAATAGAAATACTTTACCCTTCCTATGCATCAGCTATCAGTGAACAAACAATAACACATGCTGATGCTTAAAAGACTCTACAACATATCCTTTTTTGCAGAAATAAAACTTCAGATTTGAAATTAAGTCTGTGGATTTGCAGCTGTATCACAGAATCATGAGTACAAGTTTAACCAAATTGCTCTCTCAGTCCCATACACTGACCTTCTGATAAAGGAAGGTTCAAATGAGTTGTATGTGGAAGCTGTAATTTCATCTAGATGACGAAAACTGAATAAAGGTGTGGGGTCTTTTGTGTTGTGGGTTTTTTTGTGTGTTTTGGTTTTTTGTGTTGTGGTTTTGTTTTGGTTTTGCAACACAGAACTGGGTAAAAAAGCAACAAGAAACAGAATTAACATTATCACCTGAAGGATCTGGTAGGCTACAGGACAGTTGCTGAAGAGAGCTACCATGCACTTTATACACTGGTAAGCTCTCTTCTGATAATGATTCTTAGAGCGCTGAATGGTGTCAAAAAGTCCATCCCTGTCATCCGGGATTCCCTTAAGTGCATTGTGAATCCTAAAAAACAAACAAACAAACAAACCCCAAAAAACACACAACCCAAAACTCTGTGTTACAAGTTTTAGTATTTGAATTAGGGCTTCACTTACAATGTAATTATAAAAGGGATAGCTCATATTCTGACTTCTGGTTTTAGTAAAGAGGGTTTTTTAAAATCACAAAGCTAACTTTACACATCACATATATAACATTTAAATATTGTAAGTATTTAAGTATTAACGTTAAAATATTTAAACATTGGTAATATTTAAACTCTGAATAAGATACATAACATACAAGTATGATTATTCTAATCACAGCAATCAACTTCAACTGGTCAATTTTTGTTACTGATTTTTAAAAATCAGCTGCATTTACAAAACAGACCTGTTAGCCCAACAGGTCCTTACAGAACCATAACAGTTAAATCCTCAGCAGAAGGGTTACTTACGTTACAGTTATGCTTCTCAAAGATAGGGTCTTTTAGATGCAGTTCCTCTGAAGAGGCACAAATAGTACGTATTTGTGCATGGGCCTAAGGGACTTGGGCACTCCCTGGAACTAAGCCTACTTTCTGTGCCTTCTGCTCTTGAACAAGGAGTAGAGGAATTAACTGTCACCCTGAAACTGTGCAAGGATTGAGAACTGACATACTTTTGGCTTTGAAAAAAAGTCAGAGGGCAGCCCAGAACCTACACTTGAAGAGCTACACTCGCTGTAAGAAAAGCAGCTGCCCTCTTTCCTCATAGCCCTGGCAACGGTCAGTGAATAGACTCCAGGCCACCAGCAACCTAGACTCCATCTGTAAAGTGATGATGAGCTTTTACTTCAGCTGATTTAACTTAATAGTACTTGTACACTATTATCCCAAACTTGGCATTGGAACTTGTCAAATCAAGAGACGTTTCTGAGAGCAGGTCTGATGTCAAGGAACAGCAGCAGCCATCTCACAGTACAAGAATACAAGGAGCACTGAAGGATGCATGCTGCCTAAGACCAGGTGTTTGTTTTCTAAGAGTTAGAAGATAATATCATTTACTATGGACAGTTACGTTATTTGTTGTTTTCTTTTTTTGTTTGGTTTGGTTTTTTCGGTGGGTTTTTTTGAACGAGACAACAAAGATCACTAAACCTCTTATGTTTATCACAGCAAACAAGAACAGGACAGAGACCAGTACTTCAAGCTACTGCCGGAACTGGCAGCAAGAAATCAGCGGATGACAGCTGCTACTTAATACCCTTCTGTTGAAGCCCAACACAACTCCAACAAACACTGCTATTCCTGAGACTGCAATCTTGAATATGCAGTGATGTACGTCTCCAGTTACAGTGAAAGCCATACTACAACATTCAGCCTCCTTCACACCCATTTTTCCCAACATAGCACCATCGCAAACAACCACTTCTATTATGTCTCACCTGCGCTTCCACCCTAAAACTTATTACTTTACATCTAGTAATGTATGCCCATCCTCCAGTGTTCTGTGGACTTAAAGACATCTTCTGGAAGTATTTGTTTATCAGGAAGAAAATACAAACAAACTGCATTACATGTGCGTTACATATACATATATATGCAAAACCGAAAAGCCTATGTATAAAGGGTATTCTCGTCCCTTACCTAAGCTGTAATTTCTGTAAAGAAAATGAAGAAATCCCTCCAACTCAGTCTTCGTGTTTTGCAGCACAGTTAAGCCAAACCACCATCTTCTTTTAAGAGTCATCTTCTAAAGTAAGGCTAGCCAACTGATAAAATCCTAAGAGCGCAGTCTACTTCTACAGGTTAAGTACACGAGTTCACTCCAATACCTTTGCTGCACATGGCAACTGTGCTCTTACTGAAAGTATTTTCAATGTTGTATGACACATGGTCACAAATTTTTTAGTAAATCTGATACTACCTATATTCACTTATGAAACTGAGATTTTGAAATACTGACAGGTAGCACGCTGACAACCTTTCTGTTACCTCACCTACTACTACTTCTATACAAAACTTCTGAAAGATTGACTATTCTTGCAAACAGTAATTGCAATAATTACATTTTTTTAATCTCTGCTTCAAAAGCCTTATTCTTTAGACATACCAAAATTAGGTTTGAAACTTAATGTTTTAATATATTAAAGTTAAAATTATCTTCAAATGTGAAGATGTAGAGAGTATTTATGTATGAAGTATGTTTTTCTCCCAAGTTTACACTTCATGCATGTCTTGGCATCACTATGACTGACATGCTTTTAGTAAGACCAGACTATTGCTGGACCCTCTTGAATGAGATGTTTCCAAGAATGAATGCATCTCACAACAAGTATCAATGAGTTTAGCTAAATGGCACATTCTCTTCTATGTGAAATACCTTTGGGGTTTAGGACTAAGTAACAAATTTCTCCATAAAAAGGAAATTCAAGGTGAAGAAATTTTAATTTATCACAAAAATTGAGATAAGGGGGGGGGGGGGGGGGAAGGGCTTTATTTCTGTATTTTGATTTAATATATATTTAAAACAAACCTCTTGAAAGGATTAGCAACAGATCCACTGCAGAAACAAGCTGTACAAAGCACAATAATCTTGAATTATAAAAAGACAGGTAAATACTAACCTGTGAGTTTGCCAAGAGTCCTCAATTAACAGGATCTGCAGAAGCAGATCCAAATAAGGTCGAAGCTCATACGTGTATGAATAAGCAACCTTAAAAAGTAAAAAAGCAGAGAATGTAAGAAAGCATTCCTTGAAGCATGCAGATTAGATGGTGCAGTGCAAGAACACAATTCATCTGAAGCGAAGTTTACTGTAATTTCTAGGATATTTCAAGATAAAATGCATACTTTAAAACAAACAAGCTGATTGTCTCAGGGTTTTTGGGGTGTGTGTGGGTTTTTTGGGTTTTTGTTTTATTTTTAAATATAGTAGATTTTGTAAAGGGCAAAGTGTCTCCTCATGATTTTCTAACACAACTCATCTGAAGCCATAAGCATGAGATGCTAAAGAAGCTACCTTAAAAAATGTGTTTAGAAAAGCAAAACTACAAAATGATATTTTTCACTGATATTGCTACTTTTAGGCAATATGTTCAAAGTTTATTTTCAAAGGTTATCCTTAAGTGTAAAATACACGGCTAAAGTGATTTTTATTATGATTCTCTTTCAAGCGCCAAACAAAAGGACACAGAAATATGTTATGTTTACATGGAAAAATACCCAAAAGGGTGAATATAAAGATGAGATAATGGAAGTAAAAAAAATTATTTGGACTGGAAAAACCTTACAGAAATTAGACTAACCTTACAGAAATTAGAAAGGAAAAACAAGACAGTCCCAAAGATTCTTTCCTGAGCCTGAAGCCAAGTACGTTCTGCAGACTTGTAAAAAAGAACCTTATGAACATATTCAAAAGAAATACAGGGGAGATCCTGGGAAATGATTCTAGCCTTCCATGCAACACAAGCAGCTCTTTTATGGATAATGACAGAAAAGCTTTAGGAATGCTCCTGCAATACATAAAGACCACCTCAGTCTTATTTTCCATCCTTAACATACTGTTTCTAACTCATAAAAGGTTGACTGCTTTCCTAAACTCATAAAAGGACTTCTCATAGTACTCAACACGATGTATAGACCTGTGAACATAAATACTGACAGAGAATGCCATCTTAAGGAAAGTCTATCAGACACCTGTTCAGTATTTAATACAACATTCCTATATATACATATATAATCTTACATCATACACATTTATATTCCCATCTTTCTCCTCACTTTTTATTTTTACCTGCCAAAGAAGTTCACTGAGGACAGTGGAAGAAAACTGAGGATTCTCCCAGCAGCAGAAACGAAGCAACTTGATGGTCTCTTCAGAGTTGCTGCAATCTTCAATAATTTTCTTCACATAACTAGTTCTCACAAACAAAATGTCTGCTACGTTCTGCTGAAGTGCCATTATAGGCTGAGATAGATTAGGATCACCATAAGGGTTGGCAAGCGGGGGATTACCTAGAACAAACAGTTATTACAGATGAAAAGGTACTGAAGTACTTTCAGTGCAGACAGAACAAAACATAAATTGGTGTAACATCAAGAAACACTAGATGGAGAAAAACCCAACCCCAAGAGCTGATTTTCTTTGAAAAACACTATGGTATGAAATAACTAAGCTTTCTGAAGTTGTATGAAGCCTGACGGTTGGTTGCCTGAGAGAGCTACTTCTCCCTCTCAGATGATGCAGTGACAATCAACGCTGAACAGCTGGAGACACATTCATATGCAAGAAAAGAAATTACTGAGAGTTTATTCAGTGAAATCCTCTTCATCTCCTGAATCTGTCTGCTTCACTGCTTGCATAACACAGCCCAAATCTATATAATGTTTTGGGACACAAGGTCTATTTACTTCACCAGGCAACTGGAAAGGGTTCAGAGGAATAACTATGTCAGAACAATCATGTCTGAACCTCTAGAGTGCAGACAGAAGTAACTCTTGAAAGAATAAAAACTAATGTCTCTTATTTATTAAGCTTCATTTTGTATATGGAAAGATTGTTGATTTTCTCCTGATGTTTCTAAATTTAGCAGTGTTTTGAGTTGTCTGAAGATGCCCAGAAGTCCAAGGGACAACCTTCCTAGTTTAATATGCTAAAGCAAGAAACAACTTTACTCTGCAAACAGTAATCATAATTAGTAGTCAAGAGTAATGTTTGTACACAGTAATTTTTTTTTAGTACATTATGAATGCAGTGAATATACAATTATTTTTCATAGGCAGAAAAAATTGTCAGTCTAAGCATGTAATAATGCGCTGGAAACAAAACAAAATCAAAATGGCCAAATGGTTCTGAAGCTTATTACAGCACAGTAAAATTTTCAGTTCATTAATCTTACTATAGCACATTTAGCCTATTGACTTTATAGCCTGGCTATATCATCAAGCTGTAGTGAGTCTGCCATTAAATAGCTTCTCTACAGATTCCCGATTAGGTGTGCTAAAATACGCTTAACAGAACGCGTACATATACAGGCTACGAAGTCCATGTAGCCCAATATTCTGACACTATTTCTCAAAAATAACTGCACTGTATTGAACTACTGGAGATATTAATTATTTACTCTGTGGTTCACCGATTTCTAACTGGTTCTTTTATAAAGTGCTGGCTTCTGTTTGTCATCCTGACTGTGAACAAGCACCAAATCATTTTCAAGAGCTATCCACAACAATGCAAGACCTCTTTACTGATAAGCAGTATTAGCTATTTCAAAGCCTGCTATTGTTTCCTGTACAGATTACTTCTGTACTTGTAACATGAAAGTAATCTTTTATTGCCTACTCTGAATCAAAAGATCTTTATGCAACTCTTTACAATGAGCTTTAGACTTTCCAAAATCATTACTATTCTGTGATCAACAAACTACTACTTTACTACTCAGTTGTTTTAAGGAATAAGCCAAGACACATAAAATACAGAACAGATTTCTGTCTGGTGCTTTTCAGTATAGCAAACCAACTTTGCTTATGACCAAGATTTCCGTCTTTTAAACAAAAGGAGCTGCTAAACATAAAAGAAACATTTTTCCAGCTAATCCATTTCACACATAAAGCTAAATATGCACAAGAGACATTTACTGGTATATTCAACCAACCAAAGGAAAACTTAAAATTCACGATACCATTGATAGAAGACTGCATCCGCGATGACACATTGCAACAACGGATCAGTTGCGACACAACAGTGTATAGCTTCCCCAGTTCAGCATACTGGTATTTAATTGGAGGACCTGGACCCTCATCCAGAGCCACAAGCATGAAGGTTGCAGGAACATTTAGTTTCAGAAGTTGTGTCTTCTCTGCTACACCTTCATGGGTGGCAGGGCAGGAAGGAAAAAAAAAAAGAAAAATAACTACTGTTTACATGATTGATAACTTTTCAGTTGCTGGGTTTTATTAAAACCCTCATTTATACTTTCTGAGGAAAAAGAATAATCAAATCAGTAACGATGCAGAAGAAAATTATGTTCAGTTGAAAAATCACATTGAAGCGGAGTTATAAATGACTACAATTTCTTAACAGCGCTCATTAGCACTTAAGTAACTAACATCTGTGTTAACAGCAAAGCCTCAGAGAAGTCTTTTGGACAAAGAATTAATCTTTTCATTGTCATGCCCAGGACAGGATGAACACCCCCACAGTGTATTTCATTTTTTTTCCACTACATCCTAGATATACAAATTACAAATTTAAGACATTTCCAACGGTGCCATACTATGAAATAAGCTTAGTAAGAGTGATAAAATCAATTAAAAAAAACCCCAACAAGCAAAATGAGAAAGTCTCCAAACCCAAACAAAAAATCCAAACACACAGCTAGTTTCACTGCAAGAATACCTTGCAAATACTGTACAAGTACTTACCAGTAAAAATTTGGTATGCCCCTTTTGATCTTCTACTCTTCTTCTCAGTTTGGTTAAAAGTCATGATTTTTCATTTATTTCTAAGTTTTTTCTGATTTGGAAATACAAACTGGACCTTACCTACCATCGTCCTGATAAGGTGGAATCCAGATAGCACCTTATTAGAGCTCTTTATAGTATCTTTCTCATTATATCAGATAGTTTTGTAGTTACATCCTTTGTAGAACTGATTTCTCACTTGCTTTGATGCGAACAATATGATTTCTCAAAATATCAGACAGTTTAATCTTTCTCACAGAACTTGGGGTGCTGCAGGAATGACGTACTGTGGCTTTTGCTGAATGACTACATGCATGCAGAAGCCTTCAGGTAACAGCAACGACAAGCACAACTGCTTAATATTTCCATGTTTATCTTTGCAGGGTAGACTGGTAATGGTCAGACCCACAAATAAACTTTAGTTACGCTTTCCCATCTGACTTCTGAGTGCTTTCCTAGTCAGAGGCTTCAACTGCACTGACTGACTACAAAAAGGTAGTAAAGAAGAAGAGGTAAGTTAGAGCAGGAGAATTGCATCTCTCTATAATGAAATTAAGTCCACTCTGGGGGTCATGACAGAACCCTGCCTGACAGATAATGATTTCATAGACAAAGTACATGAAAGCAACATACGTTACAGGTGAAATTAAATTAACACAACTGCCTAAATTAGTTTTACAGATAGGACATTACATTCCTTTAAAACTGCCTACCCACATGAAAGCTTCCAGAACTCTGTGTGTGTGTTCTATGTGGAAATAGTGAAATAACTCCATTTGGACTGATACGTTTGCTTAACATTTTAGCCACAAAGACCTTAACAGAAGCTCACATTTATAACTTGCCTGCATGAGCTGATAACCAGCTATCACTGAGCTGCTCGGTATTATGGGCATTTTGTAAAAATTCCAAGGGAACTGG